>NC_139955.1:44524662-44639662 GCF_963454915.1 Gymnoscopelus microlampas
CCCTTATGGGTCTGTAACTCTGAGAGTGTACAAATGGAACCAAATGGACCCTAACGGGTCCATTTGGTTCCATTTGTACACTCTCAGAGTTACATTGACATATATTTTACAATATAAATTGTGGTCCAAGTGATAGAAAATGCCATGAAATGGGGGTCTGTAGCCCTAATGCATGTCAAACTGGGGGTCCTTGAAATTAAAATGGTTGAGAATCACTGCTAGAGCCGTAAAAATCTTCTCTTATGGGGGTCTCTGGCATATCGTTTGAAATGGGGGTCCGCGGGCTAATAAGTGTCAATTTGGGGGTCCTTTGAGAACCACTGTCATAACTGTCAGTGGTGGAAAAATACTCAATTGCTTTACTTAAGTAAAAGTATCAAAACTGCAACGTAGACATACTCTGTTACAAGTAAAAGTAAAAGTACAAAATGATTGGCATCAAAATGTACTTAAAGTACCAAAAGTAAAAGTACTCATTATGCAGAATGTCCCATTTCACAAGTTTTCAAATGTTTAAAAATATTTTGAAAATAGCAGATCTACAAGCTCACAATGCGTCTGCTATTTTCAAATGGATGAAATGTATATAGGGCTGTAGTGGTTAATTTTTAATAATTCAGGTTTGACTGTAATGCAACCTTCTTCTGATGTTTGGATCTATTATGTATTGCGCTGTTTGTGCAGATCCAAAACATTATAATTGTGTGTGTGTGTGTGTGTATGTGTGTGTGTGTGTGTGTATATATCGTGGTTAAATCTGTACAGCAGTGGTTCTCAAATCTTTTCATGTCAAGGACCCCCATATATTGATACGTAATTGGCCGTGGACCCCCCCCTTGAATAGCCAACGCAAAAATCTAAAATGACACATTTCTTTCTTTCAGATATCTCAAGGCTTATGT
Organism: Gymnoscopelus microlampas; assembly: GCF_963454915.1. Classification (NCBI taxonomy): domain Eukaryota; kingdom Metazoa; phylum Chordata; class Actinopteri; order Myctophiformes; family Myctophidae; genus Gymnoscopelus; species Gymnoscopelus microlampas. The sequence continues at coordinate 44,525,565 of NC_139955.1, forward strand.
GGTGTCCCTCCCCAGCCTACACTGAGCCATGTAGGAGCCATGTACACGGGTACCAGGGCCAAGGTGATGACCCACCCCCCACCCCCCCAGATGGCGATGCTGCGAGGGGGACACCCTCACCCCCTTCCTCGTCATTATAGTCCTGGGACATTGCACTTATAGGAGTCCTGCCTGTAAGCAGAAGACGGCTCAAGGTAGGAACCTTGTTTTTTTGTTTTGTTCCCCCCCCCCCCCCCCCCCCCCTCTTCCTGCTGCTGCTTGTGTCGTATCATATTGTCTCTGTCGGGGTGGAAACCTCATTATGTCCAAAAATTACAAAACTGTTACTTTTCAGGATTCAAATTCAAATGCATCAAAAGCAGCTCGAAACGCGCCGCGTTTCGAGCTTGTAGATCTGCTGCTTTTGATGCTTTTGTGTGACGCTGTAGTATGAAGTAGGGCATACATGGGCAAATGGCGGCCCGGGGGCTTAATGTGGCCCACAGGTTAATATTGGAATACTGATGATATATTATTGATTTCAGCTGTTACAATTCCACACATGCAAACATGACCCGCTTTAATTACTACTATATTAGTACAGTAGTTTAATGACCAGTATTAAAATTATATTGTCTGTTTTTATTTCCAATGTATTTGTATTTAATTAAATACAAACGTTACTTTTAGGATTCCAATTCAAAAATAGCAAAAAATGTAGATTGGCTTGTAGATCGGCTATTTTTGCTACTTTTGTAGCAAAAAGCAATTTACGAAAAAGGTGAAAATATGGAGATAAGCACTATGCAATGTGGCCCCCTGGAATGAGTTTGGAAATATAGTGGCCTTCTCCATCATCGAAGTTGCATCACCCCTGAAGTAGGGCATACATTTACGAAAAAAAACACAAACAGTTAAAATACGGAGATCAGAGGTTTCTGCCTGACATCAACGATATGCTCTGTATGAATGTGATTCACGCTGTTTGTATTGCTGTCATTTTGTGTTGGATCAGGGATGCTGCATACACTGAAGTGATACAGACTGTCTGTTGCCGTCATATTTAGGATCCAATAACAATGAAACATGTTTCAGTGAATGTTTCTGGCTCTGGACTTGAAGGCAGATGTGAATCTACAGTGTGTCCAGGGGCGGATTAACCCTAAATTCGTGGTGCCCGTTGCTATGGCCCATTTCGCCCCGTTTTAGCACTCCTTCGGCAGCCTTTGCTTCTAAATTGAGTTGAGTCTTCTTTCACTATCTTGCGCCGATAGTTGAGTCTTTTTTCACTTTCTCCCTGTCGTTTGGTGACCCCCCCCCCAAAAAAAAAAAGTTGGTGCCCTTTAACTGCACCTAAAGCCCTTCCATTAAGCCGGCACTGAGTGTGTCTGTTGTGTTGTGGCTGTTGCTGAAAGTATTGACTTGTGACAGCCTAGGGAACAGTAATATGTGGCTCTTGGTCACTTCAATTAGCCTATGGGTGAGTTTGCTATTTCCTTCTAAGTTTGTCTGCGTGTAGAATAGTGTTTCGGTCGGTTGGCTTTCTAAAGATGGAGGTCATCCTTTGAACATGTGCACAGGTCCAAAAAGTTAATGACTTGTTGGTCATATTCCCAAAGCTCAACTTAAGGTTTTCATTAACACTATTTATATAAGCATGGAAGTCTAGAAGCTCTTGATCTGAGCCTGAAAATAGTGCAATGTCATCATGAATCTCAGTGGTGTAAAGTAGGGGTGTGCCGATACACTAATTTCACCAAACGATACGATACGATATTTGGCTCACAACTTCGATACGATATCGATACGATACGATACGCACTTTTTTTATTATGAAAATATATGGGGGAGGAAAAAAGTTAATGCAAACAAATAATTCTGTTTTTGCATTATTCAGACATGCAAACTTGTAGCTTTTCAGCTACAATAGCCGTTTTCAATCCAAATAGGGCAATAGTGTGACACCTGACCCGAAAAAAACAACAACATGTTGTCACCCTTTTCACCTCGGGGCTGTTTGCATGCCTGATTATAATGATTGTTTAACTTTAGTTACTTTGCAGATATAAATTATTACATTATAAAACAAATGTTAACCACTTTAGCCCTATTTTATACCTACCTTTATATCTACAAGCTACAAGCTCACAGCATGTCGCATCGCGACGTGTTGTGAGCTTGTAGATCTGCTATTTTCAAACCTGTTAGTACTTTTCCTGTTGGTACTTTAAGTACAATGTCATGCCAATAGTTTTGTACTTTTACCTGAATTATAATTGTAACGGAGTACTTCTACATTGCAATATTGATACTTTTACTTAAGTAAAACATTTGAGTAATTTTTCCAACACTGATCAATGTACCCCCCCCCCCCCAACACACACACACACACACACACACACACACACACACACACACACACACACACACACACACACACACAGACTCTATGGGCCCTATCTTGCGCGCCGCCGTACCCCTAAACTGTTTTGCCATTTTTTGCTATTTTGAAAAACATTTAAAAATAGTTAAAATAGCCGATCTACAAGCTCACAATATGTCGATGTAGATCGGCTAGTTGAACTATTTTAGTAAAATAAATATGGCTAATAAGTTTGGGGGTAAGGGGTGAGGCGGCAAGATATACAAGATATACATTCTTTCCTGACAAACTCAACAAGGAATACATAGCTCCGTCATCCCACAGCCAGTGACGTGCGGGTCTTATATTTATTCTTTTACTGGAGTTCATTCAAATCAAATGACTCATCAAGTATAACTAGCCCATTAAGACCTGAAGCCCATTCTACAATGTCTTCTAAATCCCAACTGTATTCTGAAAAACCTTATGTTTCTATATCAGTGGTGCTCAAACTTTTTCATGTCACGGACCCCCAAAATTATATGAATTTGGCCGCGGACCCCCATATCAAAATATTTAGTTCCAGGGACCCCCCCCAGAAGCAAAGATTTGAGTTAAAAATGTTTGCCTTAAAAAAAAGTATATATTAAAAAATTTGCACACATTTTCACGATTTTTCAAAAATAGCAGATCTACAAGCTCGTAGCGCGGCACTCGGTATCGCGCTACGAGCTTGTAGATCTGCTATTTTTGAATAGCCCAAAGTGTGAAATAATGCTTTTTTAGCTCAAATCAAAAAGTCACACAGATGCGATCCAGGTCTTAATGGGCTAGACAGAACAGCCTGAGCTTTTACAGAAGGAAAACAGACACGGTTGAGAAAGAAGGTCCAGGGGGAACACAAACGTCTGTCACAATGCTGCCGTGCTGTCTTCGTGATTGGTTTATGCAAAAAAGGAAAACAAACACAACAGAGGCAGGACTCTGGAACGTTCTCATTCTGAACATTTTGTGTGATTTTTCTCCCCCCCCAAAAAAAATGTTTTCCTTAGTATACTCTGTTGTCTCCATGAATTTATATGACGAGCTGACGAGACTGCTTTAGAGCTGAACTCCTGCTCTCTCTCTCTCTCTCTCTCTCTCTCTGTCTCTCTCTCGCTCACTGTAAACACAGCGTCTACTTTTTGAGCATTTTAACCCATTTAGACCTGCTGCCACCTATACGTTGTTATACCTTTGAATCCGGGAGCCACCTCTGTGTCTCATTAGTTGTTGCTATACATATAGCAACATCATGTTGTATCATTTTTTTTAGTAAGAATTTGAACATTTTCAGAAATCTTAGGTTAGGTTTTAGAAGGCGTTTTTAGAATCGGCCTCAGGTCTAAATGGGTTAAACATCCGTTAAGACAACAACATTCAGTTTAATTGATGACAACTATAGGGACGGGACGATATGCAAATTTCATGTCACGATTATTGTGACCAAAATAATTGTGATCTACGATATTATCGCGATAATCAATATTATGCTTAAACCATTGAGACCTGAAGCCGTGTCATTTTTAGATCCACAAGATCGTAGCACGGCACTGAGTGCCGCGCTACGATTTTGTAGATCTGATTTTTGTTTTAAAATTGTGAACATTTGTGCAAATCATTTTTTCTAAAAGACCTGAGGTCGATTCTACAAATGTCTTCTAAATCCTAACAGTTTTATGAAACACTTAATGTTGCTATAATATGAGTGGTTCTCAACTTTTTCATGTCAAGGACCCCCAAAATGATATGTATTTGGCCGCGGACCACCATCTCAAGCTCATAGCTCATGAGCTTGCATATATAGCGCCCAAATACATATCATTTTGGGGGTCCTTCTACAAAGTCTACTATTCTACAAGTGTCTTCTAAATCCTAACAGTTTTTTTAAAACAGTTTTTTTTACTTATAGTATGTTGCTATAGATCGTATAGTTCTCAAACTGTGTCATGATTGTTCACGATTGAAAAAGAAATAGCAGATCTACAAGCTCATAGCGCGGCACTCGGTGCAGTATTAAACACTGCTGTAACACTGCTGCACTGCTGTACTGGAGAAATGTGTGCCACATTTCCTGGTGGGCAAATCATGTATTCCTTAATTCTGCCCCCATTTTTCTGAATGACTGGGGTGTTGTTGGGAGTTGGCATGGAGCATTTGATACATGTATTGTTCACCTGGTCTGAGTCATTTCCTGCAAATCTGTATCTATTGCCGAACTATGGTTCTTTTTATTCTTCTTTTCTGAAAAGTAACAGCTTTGGACATATATACAAGTTTTCCACCTGACCGAGACTTGTTGTACTTCAAGTTTGGTGTGTGTGTGTGTGTGTGTGTGTGTGTGTGTGTGTGTGTGTGTGTGTGTGTGTGTGTGTGCGTGTGCGCGCACACTCATTCCAAGTCCATGTGACGGTCTAGTCAAATAAGTGTGAGAAATGAGGTCCACACGCACCATCACACTCCTGTTATCGGGTCATTAACTCCACACTTCCACCCACAAAAACAAACAACCGCTAACACACACACACACACACACACACACACACACACACACACACACACACACACACACACACACACACACACACACACACACACACACACACACACACACACGCTCTCTGGAATGCAATCTTTACAGATAAAGCCACAAAGAAGACTATATGTCTTCTCTATCCCGCTGTAAATCTATTTGTCTCATCATCTCTACTCTACCTTCCTCTGTGTGTCCGTGTCCATGCATGCAGTCGTTGTGGCGGAAGGTAAACCAAGTACATTTACTCATGTATTTGTACTTTAACTTTCAGTGCTTTCATTTTTCAATACTGAGGCAAATACTGTACTTTTTTTTTTTACCTCACCTCAATTACTTGACAACTTTAGTTACTAGTGCTGTTTGCATATTTAGATTACTAACCCAGTCAATCCGGGAACGCATCACAAATGTCTTCTAAATCATGGGTCTTCAACAGGGGTCCGGGACCCCTAGGGGGTCCTCAGAGCTACTATAGGGGGTCTGCCAAATCTTTGAGCGAGAGGAATGATCTACAAGCTCACAACGCCTCGCGCTGCGAGGCGTTGTGAGCTTGTAGATCGGCTATTTTGGCAAAGAGGTGTAGGTGTAGAGGGGAAAAGAAAAAAAAAATCTAAAACACACTTTTATATAATATAGAGGGGGTCCCTGCTTCATCTCTCTCTCAGCTAGGGGTCCTTGGCCTGAAAACGTTGAAGACCCCTGTTCTAAATCAAACAGTCAACAGTTTGTTTCTTTTTTTAAACCTATGTTTCTATAGACAAATCCACAGACGCGCTGCCTGTATAGCTGCCTGTAGGCGGACATTGCTGCGGTGTCGCGTCCGCGTAGCGTTGACACCGCAGCAATGGCTGCGCGCAGGGCAGCGCTCCGTGGATTTGTGTATATCAGCAGCCTGAAAGAGCGAGAGCCCTATCGATGGTCTTGAAGGGCGGATCCAAACCCATGCAGGCGGTTGGATTCCAGCGCCGCTTCCTATTGCTTCACCAATCTATGCCCCCCCCCCCCAATATTGTATTGTATTGGCTCATTCATGCAGGGATAATGATCTATACAGTACCATGACTTGCAGTGGTGTAAAGTAACTAAGTACATGTACTCGGGTACTGTACTTAAGTAACATTTTGAGGTATGTTTTATGTACTCCACTACATCTCAGAGGCAAATATTGTACTTTTACTCCACTACAATTATTTGAAAACTTTAGTTACTAGTTACTTTGTAGATTTTGATTATTGTATTACAAAACATACATTAACCACTTCAGCCCTATATACATTTTCAAAAGATTTTTATGCATTTTATACATTTGAAAACTCTGTGAAATGGGACATTCTGCTTAATGAGTGATCTCTACTTTTGGTACTTTACGTACATTTTGATACCAATTCTTTTGTACTTTTACTTAACCCTGCAAGACCCTGATATATTTCTACTTGCAAAAAAAAAAGTTCAACCTTTCAGATGGTGTTTTAGGAGTACTTTGGAGAGGAAAATATAATGTTTTTAATGTTTCGAATTCCGGACTTTTACTTTTTCCACCACTGCTGACTGACTTATGATACCCAAATATACCAGCTAAGAAGAAAACGACTCTAGACTTTTTTGTTGCATGGCAAATAGCAATAAAATAGCCGATCTACAAGCTCACAATGTGTCTCATTACCGTCTACGGTCCCCACGAGCAAATACAACCCTCGTCTCTGTGCTGCATACACACGTGCACAAGTGTGCGTGTGTGCGAGTTTTTGTGTGTTTTTTTGCAGTCACCAAGCATTGTCTTTCCCAGGCAGCAGCAGAAGCAGAGGGCTAGGGGTCGATTTGCAGCCAGCTCAGCCCCAGTGTCTGAAAGCCTCCCAAAACCCTTCGCTAAAGCCCTGCTGTCTCGTCCCCGCCGTCGCGGTTCAACGGAATTTAGGAGGTCAAATCAATACGGGCAGACAGAGCACCTTTCACATGGATTCAGACAGCGTCCCGACATTTCATTTTGCCAGGGCCTGGACAGCGTCGTAAAGCCTGATTTATACTTAGCGTTGTGCCCGAAAAAATTAGCCGATCTACAAGCTTGTAGGTCTTGACACCTGCACACAACCGAGCATAACATGACTTGTCTCTCAGTTCTACTGGATCTCTTGTCCGCTATAGTCCCTCCGTCTAGTTGTTATTTGTTGATGAAAGTCAGTCAGTATATTTTGTCATAGTTTTAGTCATCGTAGCTTGTAGTCGACGGACATTTTTCGTCGTAGTTTTAGTCGATGGAATTCACGTTAGTTTACACTGAGGACGAATGCTATCCGCTGGATTTTTTTCTGTTTGCCTCATGCCGTCATGGGATGCCGTCTGAATCAATCAATCAGCCAAGAAGTAACCGATGTATACAATTTCACAACACTTGACAATGTGACACGTGTGATTGTAGATCAGCTATTTTTTTGTCTGAAAGAATAAGGATCAAGTGGTTAAATTGCGCAAAGCACAATAATGAAAGAATGCATGCATGCTCGCTCTCTGTCTCTCTGTCTCTCTGTCTCTCTGTCTCTCTGTCTCTCTCTCTCTCTTTCTCTCTATCCATCCTTTCTCTCTCTCTGACCCCCTCTCTCTCCCCCTCCCCTCTCTCTCTCTCGCTCTCTCTCTCTCTATCCATCCTTTCTCTCACTCTCTGTCTCTCTGTCTCTCTCTCTCTCTCTCTCTCTCTCTCTCTCTCTCTCTGTCTCTCTCTCTCTCTCTCTCTGCCCCCTCTCTCTCCCCCCTCCTCTCTCTATCCATCCTTTCTCTCTCTGTCTCTCTCTGTCTCTCTCTCTCTCTCTCTCTCTCTCTCTCCCCCTCCACTCTGACTCTCGTTCGCCCAGGGGTCTAGTAAACGTAGAGATAGAGACAAAGGGCTCTTATTCCACTTGATCATGTGCTCTTCATCGGTGGGCCGCTCTGTCCTCCATCCATCTCTGTGAGTGTAAGGGAGGCCCCCCCGGGGGTGGCACTGGGGGGCTTTGTTTTATTCCGTTGTCTTCATGTTTTCCATCTATCTGTTGCTGTGAGAGCCTCGTAAACTGTTAACCCGTTAAGACCGGGAAGTACGCATGCTGTCTGTGTTGTTTTAAGATGTATTTTCATCTTGCCTGGCGATGTGTCTTTCAGTCACAGATAATTTTCGTTTGTAAAGCAACTTGATGCTCTCTCTCTCTCTCTCTCTCTCTCTCTCTCTCTCTCTCTCTCTCTCTCTCTCTCTCTCTCTCTCTCTCTCTCTCTCTCTCTCTCTCTCTCTCTGTCTCTCTCTCTCTCTGTTGTGCCGTTACAACTCCATGAATCAGTGAACAGTTTCAAAACAATAATAAAAAAACAATTTAATAGGCTTTTTTTTTACCCTTTTTCTCTCTCTCTATAATCATTTTACAATCTAAAGTGCCACACTGCACATTTTATTGGAGGTTGGTTCTTTTGGGGCGGATCAGCTAAGTACTAACCACAAATCAATAGTGAAATCATTTTCCTCAAAGTGACTTATGGTATGGTTTTGCCCTGATGAAGACACAAAGTCACCACGTTGGCATAAAAAATAAACCTCTTTTGCACTCAGACTGGATTATTGGAGTGCATAAGCTCCGTGTGAAGCCTACGGGCACGCCCATGCTCGTTCTTACGCGTTCTATGGGCACGCCCATGCTCGTTCTTAAGTGTTCTATGGGCACGCCCATGCTCGTTCTTAAGTGTTCTATGGGCACGCCCATGCTCGTTCTTACGCGTTCTATGGGCACGCCCATGCTCGTTCTTATGCGTTTTATGGGCACGCCCATGCTCGTTCTTACGCGTTCTATGGACACGCCCATGCTCGTTCTTATGCGTTCTATGGGCACGCCCATGCTCGTTCTTACGCGTTCTATGGACACGCCCATGCTCGTTCTTATGCGTTCTATGGGCACGCCCATGCTCGTTCTTATGCGTTCTATGGGCACGCCCATGCTCGTTCTTACGCGTTCTATGGACACGCCCATGCTCGTTCTTATGCGTTCTATGGGCACGCCCATGCTAGTTCTTATGCGTTCTATGGGCACGCCCATGCTCGTTCTTATGCGTTCTATGGGCACGCCCATGCTCGTTCTTACGCGTTCTATGGGCACGCCCATGCTCGTTCTTATGCGTTCTATGGGCACGCCCATGCTCGTTCTTACGCGTTCTATGGGCACGCCCATGCTCGTTCTTACGCGTTCTATGGGCACGCCCATGCTCGTTCGTATGCGTTCTATGGGCACGCCCATGCTCGTTCTTACGCGTTCTATGGGCACGCCCATGCGCGTTCTGCATGTCACGGTTTGAACCGGAAGTTTATTTTCTCTTCTTCAGTGATAGTTTGGTAACTTCTTTGAGCATATTTCGGTAGAAGAGAATGTAAATGATAATATGAGCAGCGTGTTGGACTTTTTTATCACGCTGGGAAAGACCTTGGGCTGTTGGTTGTCTAGGTGGAAATGGTTGAATTTGGCGGAAGTACCGCCCAAGGAAATGACGTTGATGCTTTACAAATCTGTTAACATTCTCCGTGAATGAAACGAGTGTTGTGATTGGTCAAGAAATACCGTTTCCGGGGGAAACACGTACGGCGGAAATCCTGCCCACTCAGGACTTCCGAGACACTCGCTGGTTTAGGTCGTGACCAGGCTCTTCTCTTCGCAGACGAGTGAGTCTGGGAAAGAGGCTAACTTTTTATATAGTTTAGCTGCTGTTAATTTGGGTCTCGGATTAACTCCATCATGTATCAAGTTGCTTTACAAACGAAAATTCTCTGTGACTGAAAGACACATCGCCAGGTAGGGTAAATGATAGAGAAATAAAGTAATTTATTGGGTGAACTACTCCTTTAAGTGGCTGAACCAGGGTCCAAGGTCAGCACTCTCAGAACAGTGGAGGCCCAGGGGGGGCCAGTGGCGTGCACAGACATTTTGAGGGGCAGGTGCTCAAGTACAAAAAAAAGGGCACCTTGCGCGGCGGTTGGCTGCCTTAGTAGTGTGAGATTTATAGTAGAAAATTGCAACGCACATTTTGGGGAATTGTTAATATATTAGAAGCTTTTAATCCAGAATTGATCGATGTCACCATGGGCTACATACTGTAAACCAGGGGTCTTCAACGTTTTCAGGCCAAGGACCCCCTAGCTGAGAGAGAGATGAAGCAGGGACCCCCTTTATATTGTATAAAATTGTGTTTAAGATTATACTTTTTTTTTGTTTACTTGGTGTGCTCTTTTTTCCCTCTACACCTATACCTCTTTGCCAAAAATAGCCGATCTACAAGCCCACAACGCCTTGTTGTGGGCTTGTAGATCGGCTATTTTTGGCTAAAGTTCTCCTCAGAAAAGGGATGCTAGGGTTCGAGTGGTTATGGTAAAAAGAAAAAATCATATCACATAAAGATTTGGCGGACCCCCTGTAGTAAATCTGAGGACCCCCTAGGGGTCCCGGACCCCCTGTTGAAGACCCCTGCTGTAAACTGAAGAAAAGAAAAAAAAACATATATATATTTTTTTTTGTCCAAAAGGGCACTTCTGGTCAAGAGGGCAAAGGGCAGGTTGCTCTAGCACCACCTAGAGTCTATCTGTGCACGTCCCTGAGGGGGGCAGTGAGCCCATGCAGCCATTGAACCCGGGGGGGGGGGGGGGGGGGGCAGTGCAACGGGAAACAGACGTGCTTTTGATGAGAACATCACCTTCAGTGTGCTGATTGTATACAGTATGTCTGTGTTTGTGTTCCCTTTCCTCCCGCCCGGCCCGTCCCCTGGGATCAACAACTAATGTGCTTATAAGAGGACCTTAAAACCTCAAGGTTTTGTGAGAGTGTCGACCAAGCCACTTTCTTTTCTTTTTTTTACTTTTCTCTGCAGCTGCAAATATTTAACACACGTCGTCACTGGAGGGAACGATATCCTCTGACTTTGAGTGTGTGTGAGTTGAGTTAGTATTTAAAGGGATAGTTCACCCAAAAAAGCACTTATTTTCTATCAATTAAACACCCCACGAAGCCTTGAATTCATGGGATTTTTTTTTGTTTTTGTCGCTAAGTCAATATTTTGATGACCGTCGGAAAGATGCTAATGTCTCCGGTAGGAGACTCAAAGGAGACTTTTTGTGTCTCCTACCGGAGCCACTGCCGGTCATCAAATTATTGTCTTAGGATTTGTTTACATTATAAAATGTAAACAAATCTTTTGAAAATAGCCGATCTACAAGCTCACAATGTGTCGCATTGCGACGCCGACGCATTGTGAGCTTGTAGATCTTGCAGATCCAAAGTTTAAATAGGTGGTTAATGTATGTTTTATAATAATACAAAGCAACTAGTAACTAAAGTTTTCAAATAATTATAGAGGAGTAAAAGTATAATATTCGCCTCTGAGATGTAGTGGAGTAGAAGTAAAAGTATTGGAAACACTCAAGGAAATTACAAATACCGCAAAATTGTTCTTAAGTACAGCAATTGAGTACATGTACTGTACTTAGTTACTTTACACCACTGCCCCCCACACACAAACGCAAGCGCGCACACACACGCACACGCACACGCACACACGCACACGCACACGCACACACAAACACACACAATGTCACCTCTGCTTTGCAAACTGTTATCTCCGCTGTCATTCATTATATGTTCATTGTTTCTGCCTTTCTCATCTCCGATAACCACTTCGGCCAGCTGCAGCTGCGGTCACATCTCAACAGTTTTCTGAAAAACTCATGTTTCTATATCAGTGGTGCTCAATCTTTTTCATGTCAAGGACCCCCAAAATTATATGTATTTGGCCGCGGACCCCCATCAAAATATGTTGTTCCAGGGACCCCCCAGAAGCAAAGATTTGAGTTAAAAATGTTCGCTTTAAAAAAATAAATAAAAATCTTTCAATATATATATTCAAAGATTTGCACACATTTTCACGAATTTTCAAAAATAGCAGATCTACAAGCTCGTAGCGCGGCACTCGGTGCCCGGCTATGAGCTTGTATATCTGCTATTTTTGAATAGCCCAAAGTGTAAAATAATGCTTTTTAACTCAAATCTAAAAATAACACAGTTCCAGGTCTTAATGGGTTATATTATATAACACTTCCCTGACAAACTCGACAAGAAATATATATAGCTCTGTTATCCCACAGCCAGTGACGTGTGGGTCTTTTATATTTTATACCAGAGTTCATTCAAATCAAATGACTCATCAAGCAACTGGACAGAACAGCCAAAGCAAACAGACAGTGGTGGAAAAAGAACTCTCATTATTTACTTGAGTAAAAGTATCAATACTGCAATGTTAATCTCGACAGCAAATTCTGATATAGTCTTAGTCTTTTTTAATAACACAGCATTTAGTTTTAATCCTATTTTAGTCTTCTGCAATTGTTAAGTCTTAGTCCAAAAGTAGAAAGTACTCAATCTGCAGAATATCCCATTTCACAAGTTTTCAAATGTATAAAATGTAAAAAAAATAAATGGTTTAAAGATAGCAGATCTACAAGCTCACAATGCGTTTGTGACAAATGTGTCAAATGTCAAATGGCCGAAATTGATATAAGGCTGAAGTGGTTAATGTGTGTTTTGTAATAATAATAATCAAAATCTACAAAGTAACTAGTAACTAAAGTTTTCAAATACTTGTAGTGGAGTAAAAGTACAATATTTGCCTCTGAGGTGTAATGGAGTAGAAGTAAAAGTAGTGAAAATCGAAAATCCTCCAGTAAAGTAAGAAATACCTCAACATTGTACTTAATTAAGTACAGTACTTGAGTAAATATACTTAGTTACTTTACACCAGTGCAAACAGACAAGGTCAAGAGGGACAGTGCTTGTAGAACATTGATGCCGCTGAGCGATGTTCATGATGTTTTCTTCATGATTGGTTTAGCTAAACGGAAAACAAACAGAACAGAACAGAGGCAGGACAATCTGTTCTCCCAGTAAAATGTCAAATTCTTCCCCTTTTTCTGAATCCAATGTCTCCATGAATTTATATGATAGACCATACCCGGTCGACGCATCCGTGGGGGGATATGCGCACATGATCTGGTAACCTGGGAGGCAGTTCGTCCCATAGCCAGCGGGGCCATCCCACAGCTGGGCAGCCCCGTAACCATGGCGACATTCTTGTACACATAAACGCTAATAAGAAGCTGAGCTTTGATGAAATTGAAAAACGGGCTTCACAGTTAAGTTCAGATGGTAATGGTCAATGGCTGTGTGCAAAATCAGAGCAATTGGTCCAGCCACTGAGGAGAACCGGGTAGCTTCACTCACTCACCACGGTTACTAGAATTATAGTAGGATGAGCTGATGAGACTACTGTAGTCGCTCTCTCTCTCTCTCTCTCTCTCTCTCTCTCTCTCTCTCTCTCTCTCTCTCTCTCTGCATACCTCTGCTCCGTCTCTGCATCTTCGTCTCAGTTCTTCTCTCTATCATGACAGTCCATCCATGTGTCTGTGTGTCCGCTGACTGCAGTGCTTTAATTCAGCTCAAAATGCTGCTCTGTACCGTCTTCTCCTCCTCAATGCGTTGTTCCCTTTACTGTGCATCCTCTCCTCTCCTCTGTCTGTTCCTCTCACCTCCTCATAATTGCAGGGGAGTAAAAGTACAATATTTGCCTCTGAGATGTAGTGGAGTAGAAGTAAAAGCATTGGAAATTGGAAATACTCCAGTAAAGTACAACTACCTGAAAATTGTACTTACGTACAGTACTTAACACATGGGTACAGTACAGTACAGTACTTACGTTGGGTGCCAGCATTCTCCCCATTGACTGCGCTTTACTGTTTAGAGCTCTAGACTCCACGACGAGCAAATCCATGTAAAAAAAAGCATCCATTCATTATACATAGAGGTCTCGTACAATCGGGGGAAAAAAATTAAAAACATTCGGTAATCCGTTCCATAGTTGTAGCCAGTTGAAAATAGTCAAAAATAGTCAAAAATACATTGTAAAAAAAAAAGTACACAGGAGCCGAGATACAGGCTTTTGAAGTCATAAGTTAACCAGGAAGTGGATTAAAGTCTAAATCTTCGAAAAATGATATCTCCTGGTGCTGTGAAGGAAAAAAAAAATCTTTTTTTTTCCAAAAACAGTATTTATACCGTTTTGGCACTCAACAGTTGTATTTGAAAAGAAGTATATATACGGTTTTGGCACCCAATGTGTTAAGTAACTGCACTTAGTTGCTTTCCACCACTGTTTACCGTAGTTACTTTACACCACTGTTTACCGTAGTTACTTTACACCACTGCGTGAGAGCTCTACCGACTGAGCCATGGCTGGACTCAAATACAGCTCTACATAATTCAGCCTATTGTGTTTCTTTTCTTTCTCTTTTGTTTGCTCTGAGACTTGACTTTGTGTTGGGCTCAAGCTTCCAGGCAGACAGATGGCTTCACTGTGTGAGTCAGCCCAGCAAAATGCAAGGCAGCTGTCAGAGGTCACTGCACATACTGTATACAGCAGTGGTTTTCAACCTTTTTCATGCCAGGGACCCCTAAATTGATATACATTTGGCCGCGGACCACCATCTGAAAATGTTTTGTGCCAGGGACCCCCAGAAGCAAAGATTTGAGTAAAAAAATGTTCGCTTTAAAAAATATATGTATATTCAAGATCAGATTCAGATCTACAAGATCATGGCGCGGCACTCGGTGCCTTCACATGAAAATGTTTGAGCAGGCCCAATTACCGGTACGCAATTATACTTAAAAACAAGCCCAACAAAACCTGAAAACAATAATTAACTGAAACTGTATTGTGTTGCACTCAACTCAACTCAACTCAAAGTGGAAATTGACTTAGTCGTATTAATCAATACGCAATATATTTCTTTAAAAATGGTGAAAGTTGCCAATCTACAAAGTTGTGAGCTTGTCCATTGGAAACGTTCATTATTTGTTCTGACCTTGTTGAATATTGCCCCTGACTATACCACATATTGCAATAAAAAAAACTAACACTAGAACTAACTGGAAATGAAAACATAAACTCAAAACTAATGAAAAACTGCGACACAATAATAACCTTGTATAAACGTGTTAGCTCTTCACTTGGCACCTTTGTGGAAGTTGCCTGCCTGGCAGAACGCTATAACCCCAATTACTGATTAATCCATTCGATCCGGGAACACATCTGTGTCATTTCAGATTTATTTTGCTATTCAAACATAGCAGATATACAAGCTCCGTAGATCTGCTATTTTTGAAAAGTCGAGAACATTTTTGCAAATATTTGAATATATATATATATATATTTTTAAAGCAAACATTTTAAACTCAAATCTTTGCTTCTGGGGGGTGTGGGGGGGGTGGGTGGGGGTCCCTGGAACAAAATAGACGGGGGTCCGTGGCCAAATACATATCATTTTGGGGGTCCTTGACAAGCACCACTGATATAGCAACATATGATTAGAGTTACAAATGTTCAGTTTTAAAAAAGTATATATTCAATGATTTGCACAAAAATGTTCACGATGAAAAATAAATAAATATAGTATTTTTGAACAGCCAAAGAAATCTAAAAATGCCACAGATACTTTCCCGGTCTTAATTGGTTAATCACCTATTGGATCAAACACAACGTGTGTGTGTGTGTGTGTGTGTGTGTGTGTGTGTGTGTGTGTGTGTGTGTGTGTGTGTGTGTGTGTGTGTGTGTGTGTGTGTGTGTGTGTGTGTGTGTGTGTGTGTGTGTGTGTGTGTGTGTGTGTGTGCGCGCGCGTGCGTGAGTCAGAATCAGTTCCATGGCCGTTGTCTGGCAGGAAGCTAAATTACTTCTGACCAATGAAGTGGGGATGATTGCTCGTGGCGGCGGGAATTCGCTGCATGGTAATTCTGACTGGCTGACCTGCCAATCGTCTCTGTCGGGGTGGGAACCTCATATGTCCAAAAAACGGTTACATTTCATCAGTGGTGAAAAAAGTACTCAAATTCTTTACTTGAGTAAAAGTACCAATACTGCAGTATAGAAATACTCTGTTACAAGTAAAAGTCCAGAATTCAAAATGTACTTGAATAAAAAATGAATTCAGCACCATGGACAGAGTCACAGCTAGTCTCAATGTTAGAACATGACTTCAGCACCATGGACAGAGTCACAGCTAGTCTCAATGTTACAACATGAATTCAGCACCATGGACAGAGTCACAGCTAGTCTCAATGCTGCAACATGAATTCAGCACCATGGACAGAGTCACAGCTAGTCTCAATGTTACAACATGACTTCAGCACCATGGACAGAGTCACAGCTAGTCTCAATGCTGCAACATGAATTCAGCACCATGCCCTCCAGTTTGAACACATTTGCCTTCTTTCTGTAAATCAAAGGACTTTTTAGCGGCGTGTTTAAAAAAAAAGAAAATCTCAAAGCTAACCATTAAACGGTTACTTATAGTTTGGGCTAAAACAAGTGTTTTGTTAAAAGCTTAAAGTTCTAGCAATGATTACTAAATACTTGCTACTGAGTGTTTGTTCAATAACAGAGGTCTCACCGTTTCTCCAGCTCTTCAATGAACAGAACATACATGTTCAGGTGGGGTTGCCATTGTCAGCCAAGTAGGAGAGAGAACACATTTATCAGCTTCCATTTTGTAGTGTTCCAGTTCCGATCGTGTCTGCTCATTTATTGGTGTGATCGCTTCCAATTGCACATGTTCAATCTGTATCCTGACTGAGTTCTCTATCCTGATTGGATAGCGTTGGCATCCCGACCTGAAAATGCATTTCTATTTAATAAAGAGCTGGGGAGACATGGAGACTCATGTTACTGAACAAACACTCTATAGCAATGATTACTATTGAGCTATTTAACAACGATTTAAAGAAAAATAAATACATCTTTTACCCTACACCCAGTGGTGGAAAAAGTACTTAAATTCTCTACTTAAGTAAAAGTACCAATACTGTAATATAAAAATACTCTGTTACAAGTAAAAGTCCAGAATTCAAAATGTACTTGAATAAAAGTACAAAAGTATTGGCATCAAAATGTACTTAAAGTACCAAAAGTAAAAGTACGAAAATATTTGAAAATAGCCTATGTATAACATTGGGCTAAAGTGGTTAATGCATGTTTTATTATGTAATAATGTATATCTGCAAAGTAACTATTAACTAAAGTTTTCAAATAATTGTAGTGGAGTAAAAGTACAATATTTACCTCTGAGATGTAGTGGAGTAGAAGTAAAAGTACTGAAAATTGGAAATACTCCAGTAAAGTAAAAATACTTCAAAATTGTACTTAAGTACAGTACTTGGGTAAATGTACTTAGTTACTTTACACCACTGAACGTGGGCAAAAATCCTTGATTATGCAGGCAAGAAATCCTTGATTTGATTTGATTATAAGTTATACAGGAAAAACACATGTTACATCATGTTCATCGGAGAAACTTCAAGGACACAAACACAAGAAACAACATTGTAACCAAAAATAGCAGATCTACAAGCTCACAACGCCTCGCAGCGCGAGGCGTTGTGAGCTTGTAGATCTGCTATTTTTGGCTAAAGTTCTCCTCAGAAAAGGGATGCTAGGTTTCGAGTGGTTATGGTAAAAAGAAAAATCATATCACATAAAGATTTGGCGGACCCCCTGTAGTAACTCTGAGGACCCCCTAGGGGTCCCAGACCCCTGCTTTAAACTGAAAAAACTCAAAAGGGCACTTCTGGTCAAGAGGGCAAAGGGCATGTGCTCTAAGCACCACCTAGAGTCTATCTGTGCACGTCCCTGCGCATAACCGCGTTTTTCTGGAGGGCCTAATTTCAGGATTCAAACTCAAAATCATCAAACGTAGCAGATCTACAAGCTCAAAATGCGTTGCTTCGCGCCGCGTTTAGAGCTTGTGGATCTGCTACTGTTGATGCTTTTGTGTGACGCTGTAGTGTGATCAAGTAGGACGTTACATTGTTACGGAAAAAACAACAAACGGTTAGAAATATGGAGATAAGAGGTTTCTGCCCGACTGCCACGTTAAATCTGTCTTTTCTGCCTGGAAGGCAGATCTGTGTACTCTCAGGTAAAGAGAGGAAAAAAGAAGACAGGAGGAGAACAGAGGTGAGCAGGAGCACGGCCCTCCATCTCCTCATCATTCTCCCCGTTCCTCTTGATCAGTGTTGGGCAGTAGCGAGCTACAAGTAGCGACGCTACATAGCTTAACTACATTTCCCAGTAGCGTGACGGTAGCGTCGCTCCTTTTGAACCAAGTAGCGATTTCTGTAGTGTAGCTATTTTTAGACCCAAGTAGCGATGTAACGTCCATCATCGCTACACGCTATTCTCACTGGAGAAAAGTTGACTGCTAAATAGTTTTGTGAAAAAAAAAAAAAAGAAATCCACGGAGGTGATTGGTTGGTTTAGATATGACGACTCACGATTGGGTAAGGAACATTACAGGTAGGCCAATCAGAGTCAGCATAGGGCGGGTCATGCATGCCAAACCAGGAAGGAAATCAAAACACAGACCACTTGAAGAGCAGTCCGGAGTCCGCGATGCCAGTGGGATCCATAATAACGTTGTGTCCGCAATACTTTTCAGCTGTGTGTGATACGTTTAGATGGATCATACAGTAACAGAAAGATCTATCCACCGTCCCAGCCATGGCTGTTGAACGCAGCCACAGACGATATATTATATATATATGATCACAGACGGAGCCAGCTAGTTTTGTTAGCCATTAGAAGCAGTGTTGCCAAATTGTGCGAAAGAAACAAGCAACCAGGTCTATAAAAATAAGCCCCAAATAAGCTGATGAAAAGCTTTACATAACCATTGTCAACTGTTTCCAAACAGCACACAAGTCAATGCCCTTTTTTTTGTCAACAGATAACTAATAGATAGCTGCTATTTTTCACTTTAGGCAGAAAATGAATAACATTATGGGGTGGGGAAAAGAAAAGGCAAACTAAAATAAATACATATACAGTAGGCTACATAAGAGGGAAAATATCATCTAGAGCAGTGGTTCTCAACCTGTGGGTCGGTATCCCCAGGGGGGTCCCCACATGATTTTTGGAGGGTCCCCAGATGACAGTGAAGTGACCATTTATGGACTTTTAAGGCCTTTTTAATACAAAAAAAAAGAGAACAAAAAGTAGACCATTACAATCAACAAACTATATTATAAAAACTGTGTCAGATATTGGCCAAATAGTCAAATAATATAAGAAAGAGGCAAACATTTTGAAAATAGCAGATCTACAAGCTCACAACGCTTCGCATTGTGTGGCATTGTGAGCTTGTAGATCTGCTATTTTCACAATTTGTATCTGTGGAACCAAGTCAAACTAAATAATGCCTCAACTCCTCCATTCCAAGTGCTTGTCAGGGTGGGGGGTCCCCAGTTCAAATATGATTATTTTGGGGTTCAAATATGATTATTTTGAGGGGTCCCCAGTTCAAATTTGATTATTTTGGGGAGTCACGGCCTGAAAACGTTGAGAATAACTGATCTAGAGCAGTGTTGATAATTCATATATTTTATATACATTTATTTGGATTTAAATACAGTCTAAATTGATCAATTGATTTTACTTACAAAATGAGGAATATATAGGAATATTATTTGAAAATGTCAGTTTTGTTTGACATCACACATTATACATTATAATAAACAATCAAACTGAGCATTTTTTGCCTGCCTATTTGTTTGGTGGAAAGTTGTTCTTGATCATGAAGTTGATAGAAAAATAAAATAAAAAAGTAGTGTCAATGTAGCTAGCTACTTTTGGCATGTAGCTTGTAGTGTAGCTTACTACATTTCTCTGACGATAGCTTCCGTTGTAGTTGAGCTACATTTAATCGAGAGTAACTAGTAGTGTAGCTTGCTACATTTTCCAAGTAGCTTGCCCATCACTGCTCTTGATATACTTCAGTCAGTCTCACACACACACACGCACTCACGCGCACACACACACGAACACACACACGCACACGCACACAATGTCTTTCTCTCTGTTTCAATCTTCCTGGCTTCTCCCTCGCTCAACTAACCCATTGAGACCTGAAGCCGATTCTACATGTCTCCTAAATCTCAACAGTTTTCTGAAAAACGTATGTTTCTATATCAGTGGTGCTCAATCTTTTTCATGTCAAGGACCCTCAAAATTATATGTATTTGGCCGCGGACCCCCATCAAATTATTTTGTTCCAGGGACCCCCCAGAAGCAAAGATTTGAGTTAAAAATGTTCGCTTTAAAAAATATATATATATTCAAAGATTTTCACACATTTTCACGATTTTTCAAAAAATAGCAGATCTACAAGCTCGTAGCGCGGCACTCGGTGCCGCGCTATGAGCTTGTAGATCTGCTATTTTTGAATAGCCCAAAGTGTAAAATAATGCTTTTTAGCTCAAATCTAAAAATGACACAGTTCCATGTCTTAATGGGCTAAACAAAGATGAAGAGAGGCACGGAGGAAGTCAAGCACACCGGGGTGGAACTAAAAGAAAGACAGACAGACAGACAGACAGACTCCACTTTAAGAACCAATGGTTTTACACACCCGTGCTTTTCAACCCTTTTCATATCAAGGTCCATTATTTATTCGGCGTTTGAGCCACGGAAGGAACCACTGTTTGATGAGATGTAGCCTCTCAGACCCAAAGACTTAGAATATTTGGTTATAGTTGGATTTTGTCCACAATTCCATCCATGCTGTATTGATGTTGGTCCCAATAGGAGAGATGACAGGCAAACGTTGATCAAAATAACAATTATTTAATGAAGTAATTCAGATGTTTAACACTAATTTAAAAAGATCTAATAAGGGTCCATTTGGTTTCATGTTACACTCTCAAGAGTTAAAGATCTATAAGGGTCCATTTGGTTACCAACTCTCCATCATTTAGCTGGGGACCACCTGGAACCCTCTCAAGGACCACTGGTGGTCCCCGGACCACTGGTTGAGAACCACTGGTTTACAGAATGTATCGTTCACCAGTGTGGATGCTTGTATATTTATAGTTACCGCGTGACGTGTGAATGGTGAATAACAGTATTTTTTATGTATTGAATAACAAAACTAAATCTGAGTACTTCTTATACACCACTGCTCCTGTGGGATAATGTGTTTTCCTATCCGTCCTCTTCTCCTCTCTTCTATTCATATGTGTGTGTGTGTGTGTGTGTGTGTGTGTGTGTGTGTGTGTGTGTGTGTGTGTGTGTGTGTGTGTGTGTGTGTGGACTCACACCGTGGCCCCAGTGTGTTATGTGAAAGACTCGACAACTTGTCATGGATCCACACCTTTTGTTCTGCTGTCAACACACACACACACACACACACACACACACACACACACACACACACACACACGCACACACTTGCTCTCTCTAGCATTCTGTCACTTACACATTCTGTCAAGCCCCTTGCACACAAACGGCAAGCGTGCAAACACACAGACACACACGAATGCCTTATCTGTGTGTCACAGACACACACACACACACACACACACACACACACACACACACACACACACACACACACACACACACACACACACACACACACACACACACACACACCATAGCCCGTTGTCTACCCAGGGACTGGGACCGTGACATCCATACATCTGGGGCTGTAGGCTACAGTAGGTGGCCAGTTTCACTTTCAAAACCTTCATGCATGTCACACAAACAGAATGCGATGTGTTTTGTCGGCAGTGGTGGAAAAAAGTACTCAAATTCTCTACTTAAGTAAAAGTACCAAGCACCAGAAGATCATTTGTGATCTTCACCGGCCCATAGCGGGGGTCGGCCGCGCGCGGGCGACGAAAAATTGCAGTTAATTGGTTGAAAATGGTTAAAAATGTCTTGAAAAATTGGTTGTTGGTGACTTTATTTCGGTTTTAGTGTTGGCCGCGGCCCCAGACTACCCGGCCCTTCTGGCATCTGCCAGAAGTGCCAGACCGTCCAATCCGGGCCTGGGTCAGTGCCTGTGTGCAAGTTGACATCAATCTCTTAACCTGCTGAGGAGAAGCATGTGGGACAGACAGTTCTTTTCCTTGTGACTGACTGACCGACTGACTGTGTGTGCGCGCGTGTGTGCGTGTGTGCGTGTGTGTGTGTGTGTGTATATATATATATATATTTTGTTTACATTATTAGTATTATTTTAATATGATGATTATGTTATCATTACAACCTTGATGTTGCAGCAATTATTTGGGGAAACCTCAAATGTCCAACACTGTTAATTTTCAGGATTTGAATTCAAAAGCATCAAAAGTAGCATACAGTATCTACAAGTTCAAAACGTGCTGCATTCGCGCCGCATTCGCGCCGCATTCGCGCCGCATTTGAGCTTGCAGATCTGCTACTTCCGATGCGTTCGCGTGACGCTGTAGTGTGATCAATTAGGGCGTTAATTTACAGCAAAAAAAACAACAACAACAACAACAAATAACACAAACATTTTAATGATGGAGATAAGAGGTTGTTCTTCCACAGGTGCATGGGGGGAGTCAGTGATGGCCCACAGCCAACCGTGCTGTGTATGGACGCTTCACATGGCTGCTGTCTGGCACGCGCTGCTGCAGCATTCAGGCAGGGATTAGCTCACTCACCCCATGCTGTGTGACTTGGCACAGCACAGTTTACAGGTGTAACGCAGTGGGTGGAATGTGTATTATGCTCTCAGTGCATTGTTTCCTAGTATTCCATGAGAACAGAGAGGATAGAGGTGTATAGAGTGAGAGCTAGAAGAGTGGTTAAATAGAACATATATATATATATATATATATATATATATATATATATATATATATATATATATATATATATATATATATACATACATACATACATACATACATACATACATACATACATACATACATACATGTATGTATATGTTTACAGTACGATTGAAAATGTGTCGGATTAAAAAAAGGAGCGCTCGTTTTCTTCGACGTCGCCGCCCGCACTACGGAAGCGCAGCGCACCCCTGTCCGCAGCCCGCGAAAAAAAAAAAGAGTTAAACACTGACCGTCCGCTGAACGCCGACGGCAAAATAGCTCGTGGATCGGCCATTTATTTCGGCTTGCACGCACATTCCCACTAGGCTGAAGACATAATGCCACTCGATGGCGCAAATTTCTGCACTCCCTAGAGGCCAAGCCTTCTATAACGCCACGAGGAGGCAGACTTTGTAAAACTTTTTTTTTAATATTACTTTTAATATTAGTTTTAATTTTGTCCGAAAATCACAACAATCGGTACACAGTATCTCTATAGTCATTCGATCAAGACGGATCCGTCGGCTAAGATCGGCTTCCAAAGTTTGCAGGATAGGTCCATTTTGAACAAAATGCCCCCAAATCATGAACACAGCGTGCGATTTCCGTGAAATTTCGCACGCACGTTTCCACTAGGCCGAGGAAGAAATGCCACCCTTTTCACAACCAGCGCCACCAGCAGGTCGATTTTTTGCAAGACACACTTTTGGAACAAAATGCCTCAATGAAAGGCCTAGGAAGAAATGGCACCCTTTTAACATTGGCCTATTGTAGTGTCACCAGGAGGCCACAATAACCTACCTGACCTGGCGGAGACCTGTGATCTGAGGAGCACTTTTTTCTAGTTATTCTACTGTGTTATTATTTATCATCATTTCAACCCATTGAGACCTGAAGCCGATTCTACATCCCTCCTAAATCTCAACAGTTTTCTGAAAAACGTATGTTTCTATATCAGTGGTGCTTAATCTTTTTCATGTCGAGGACCCCCAATATTACATGTATTTGGCCGCGGTCCCCCATCAACATATTGTGTTCCAGGGACCCCCAGAAGCAAAGATTTAGAGTTAAAAATGTTCGCTTTAAAAATATATATATTCAAAGATTTGCACACATTTTCACAATTTTTCAAAAATAGCAGATCTACAAGCTCGTAGCGTGGCACTCGGTGCCGCGCTATGAGCTTATAGATCTGCTATTTTTGAATAGCCAAAGTGTAAAATAACGCTTTTTAGCTCAAATCTAAAAATGACACAGTTCCAGGTCTTAATGGGTTAATTGGTTGATCTTATTATTATATAGGTTGAGCGTATTATATTGTCGCTAACCATGTCACAAAAGAATCCATCGTTCAGCATGGTGAACCTGTTTTGAACCGTGCCCACATTTGTCAAATAAAAAACTCCCCTCTGACATTCTGAGGCTCGGGTTATATAATGTTTGAATACAGTTCCAGAATATAAGACTTTCAAGTATATATATATTCATGAATTCCCCCATAGCCTTAGAGTCAGCACTAGTGTTGTTAAATGTTGAATGTCGAAAAAAAAATCTCCATTTGAAATTATTCTGTTCCTGCTGCAGTCATTTGGTGATAATGAGGCCAGTCAGTTCTCCGGAAGATCTCTGGGAGAAATAGTTAGCATGTGCATTGGAGGGCCTGGATATCATAACGCTGCTCTCGGGAAAAGAAAAAAAAACCTCTTATCTCCACATTCTAACTTTGTTTGTTGGTTTTCTTAACCCTTTAAGACCGGGAACGGCATCTGTGTCATTTTAGATTTGTTTTGGCTATTCAAAAATAGCAGATATACAAGCTCATAGCGCGGCACCGAGTGCCGCGCTATGAGCTTGTAGATCTGCTATTTTTTTGACAAATCTCGAATTTTGTGTTTTAACTCAAATCTTTGCTTCTGGGAGGTCGTCCATGGAACAACAAAAAAATGTATATGGGGGTCCGTGGCATCATACACATCATTTGGGGGTCCTTGATATGAAAAGGTTTGAGAACCCCTTTAGCAACATACACATTTTGTTTGGATTTAGACATTTGTAGAATCGGCCAAGGCGATTATGCGAATATACGCAAAATTCGGACTCGGTCTGAATAAATAAAATATGTTTTTTTCGCTCCGCGAAACTGATGTGGAAGCTTGCATTGACTTTATAGGGTTTTTAAAAAAAAAGGTATTAGCATGAAAAAAAACGCCCCCGGTGTGTTTAAGGACCTTTACAAGCCCATAGAGCTTGTATATCTGCTATTTTTGAATAGCCAAATAAATCTTAAAAATGACACAGATGCGTACCCGGTCTTAATGGATTAAAATTAACGGCCCTACTCGATCACACAACAGCGTCACACGAAATCATCAAAAGTAGCAGATCTACAAGCTCGAAACGCTGCGCGAAGCGGCACGTTTCGAGCTTGTAGATCTGCTACTGTCGCTCCTTTTGAATCTTAATCCTGAAAAGTAACAGTTTTCCACCCGACATAGACGCTAATACTAATAAGTACAGCTGAATCAGATTCACACACGCAGTGGCGATTTATTCAAAAGGATGAGAACTTACCAAGGTCGACCTTTTTTATAATAGCTAAACTTTTTTCTGAGTAGATAGTGGCAGTTCCACCCCCCTCTCTTCTTCCTCCCCTCCTGTCTCTCTGACTGATAAAAGCTGTATTCTGTTGGCCATGCCTCAATAAGTATCACAGTGCTATTCATATCCAACAGTCTTTCGGTTAACCCATTAAGACCGGGAACGCATCTGTGTGTCATTTTAAGATCGCTTTGGCTATTCAAAAAAAATAGCAGATCTACAAGCTCGTAGCGCGGCACCGAGTGCCGCGCTACGAGCTTGTAGATCTGCTGTTTTTGAAAAAAATCTTGAACGTTTGTGCAAATATTTGAATAGATCTTTTTTTAAAGGGATGCATTTGTAACTCAAATCTTTGCTTCATTTGGGTCCCTGGAACAACATATTTTGAGTGGTCCACGGCCAAATACATATCATTTTGGGTGGTCCTTGATGTGAAAAAGTTTGAGCACCACTGATGTAGTAACATAGGTTTTTCAAACAACTGTTAGGATTTAGAAGGCATTTGTAGAATCCCCCAGAAGCAAAGATTTGAGTGACAAATGTTCGCTTTAAAAATGTATACATATGTTCAAAGATTCGCACAAACTTTCACGATTGGTCAAACATAGCAGATCGACAAGCTCGTAGTGCGGCCCTCGGTGCCGTGCTATGAGCTTGTAGATCTGCTATTTTTGAATAGCCAAAGAAATCTAAAAATGATACCGATGCGTTCCCGGTCTTAATGGGTTAAAGTGATTTATATCTGACAATTTTTTCAGTCAAACGTTACAAATAGATCATTAATTAAAATAATTTGTTTTTGCTAGAGTTCAAGCATTGAACAGAGCTGGGTTTATCTGGGTATGAAACAGATGGTGGGCTGATGGGCTATCAAATTAGAAAGAGTTAGTAATAACGCATAATAATTGTGTCCACTTTAGTTGTTTTGGGGTGCCGGTCACAGTACATTTGCACATAATGTGAATGTGTGAAAATCCTCTGTATTGAAACCCATCCTAACTATTTGGAGCTGTGGGAAAGTGGCCATTAATACGGGAAAAAAGTTTTCAAAGATCTATGAATGTTAGTTCTTTTACTGCAGTGGTTCTCACAGGCTCCCGGTTGTTTTTTAGGATTGATTTTAAAATGTGTTTACTGGTTTATAAAGCTCTAAATGGTCTGGCACCTTCCTGCCTCTACGACCGCCTGCCGAGATATGTTCCAAACCGCCCCCTCAGGTCTTCTAGTGATGTTGTTTTATGCTTTTGCTTTTCTTTTTTGATTTATTGTTAAATTTGTTGTATTTTTTCTGTAATTGTCTCCGCCAGGCCGAAAGGCATGGCGAGATAGTATGTTTTACCCCCTGTCCGTCCGTCCGTCCGTCTGTCCGTCCGTCCGTCCGTCAGTCCGTCCGTCCGTCTGTGGAAAGCTAATATCCCGCACCGTTGGCTTGATCGCAGCGAAACTGTGCACACACACTCCCTGGATGCCAATTCAGAACCTCTGCCCCAATGTTTTCACATGGCCCTGTTATAGCGCCACCAGGAGGCCGCTTTTTGCTAAACACATTGTTTCACAGTTCTCCTACAGATTCTGTCCAAACATCACGCAAATCGGTATAGTCATTAAACAAAACGGGTCTTTCAGATTTTTCATATTCCATCCTGATTGGCCAAAAATGCCTTCCAAAGTTTGCAGGACTGCTCCGTTTTGAACAAAATGCCTCAAATTATGAACACAGCGTCCGATTTTGGTCAGACTTTGCACGCACATTCACACTATGTTGAGGAACAAATGCTACCCTTTTCACATTGGCCTATTATAGCGCCAACAGGAGGCCACAATAACCTACCTGACCTGGCGGAGACCTGTGCTCCGAGGAGCACTTTTTCTAGTTGTATTCTTGCTCTGTAAAGCACTTTATATAAAGTTATACAAATAACGTTTATTATTATTATTATTATTAACCCATTAAGACCTGGAACGCATCTGTGTCACTTTAGATTTCTTTGGCTATTCAAAAATAGCAGATCTACAAGCTCATATCGCGGCACCGAGTGCCTATCTATGAGCTTGTAGATCTGCTATTTTTGAAAAATCTTGAAAACATTTTTTTTTTTCAAAAAACTGTTAGGATTTAGAAAACATTTTTAAGAATCGCCTCAGGTCTTAACACATTCCACGCCAGAGGTTAATCTCATAATGTACTCACCAGTGCCAGCGTTTTATTGCTGTTTTTTTTTGTTTTCTTCACGTCGCCACAGACACAGTTAAATCCGTTAAAATTGAGCGTTCATTTGGTTCTAAACACACAGGGGATCTGTGTGAGACGAGCAGTGAAAGACCGCTTCGCTTTGCGATCCGCTATCTTGAAGCTACAGCGGTGAACGCTAAACAGTGATCAGCGAGGAGAAAAACAATGACCGAGATAATCGACTTTTAGGTTTCGTTCTAGACAGGAAGCGGATGCGATCGGAAAAAATAACGGAACCCGGATAATTCCGTTTCCGGTGGTGCTACAATGAAATGTGTCGTGGCGAACGAGGCCTACGATGCAATGTGAACCTGTGAGTGTAAAAAAACAAAAAAAAAGCGTAGGTCTACGCGACTGGCACGTGGTGGCTTCAAATAGGTTTGCGTTAGAGATGCGCGGATGGGTTTTTTTGTCACCCGAATCCGCGTTAACAAATTCATTATCCATCCGTCATCCACCCGCGGTAATTATATCATCCTATTTATAGATCCGCACCAACCGCACCAAATAATTGTTATTTTCCTGATGTTAGTTTTCTTATAAACAATGTCACTCACCACTGTTGCGATGCAGTGACTGTATACAATCCACAACCATGGTAACAACAAGCGAACGTCTTCATTGAGTTACTTTCGCTTTCAACCACTTTGTTGCCATGTCGGCTTTTCATAAGCTTTTTCTGAGCGACTTTTGGGCTTGTTTGGCACATAGACTGTAAAGGTTTGGCACTTGTGTTGGGCTTGTTTTCATAGACCTGGCTGCTTATTTCTCTCGCAACCTACCTGGCAACACCGTACTCACACCGGCTGGCTGCAAAGCAACATGTAGTGAGCGGCTATTTTGTGCCTGGTGTAAAATTACGTAATATTAAAATACTACAAACGCAGTTAACGCACACACGGTGAAATGTAGTGCTTTTCAAAAGCTATTATAGGCCTATAGATTGATGTCATTAATTTAATTCCCGCATTATTTCACCCGCGGTTTATCCAATATTAATTAATACTTATATTTGATTGACCCAAATCCACCCAAACTGCGGTTAACTGCGGCAACCGCGGCTAAAACCGCGATCCGCGCATCTCTAGTTTGCGTAGCTCTACGCGATTGGCACTCAATGTGTTAATGGGTTAAGGTGGGGTCCAGGGAACCTCAGGGTTCCTTGAGGGGGTTCCAAGGGGGGGGGGGGTGTGCGCTTGCGCGCGTGCGCGTGCATTACTATACTTGTGGGGACCAAGTATAGTAGAATTTGTAGAATGGTGAGGACCGTTTTCCTGGTCCTCACAATGCAAGTGGTTGTTTTATAGTTAAAAAAAACATTTTTAGAGATACGTTTACAATCAGAAAAACATTCAGGTCAGGATTAGACATTTAGAGGTTAGGTTTACGGATTGGAATTAGAGTTAAACATGATTTATACTTAGTTGCACGCCAGTCTTGTGTGTCGAAAAATAGCCGATCTACAAGTCTTGTAGATCTGCTGTTTTTCGGCTTTAGGCTTACGGTTAGCCTCGGGACTCCTGAATGGCTTGACCCTCCACACACTCCTATATCTACTCCTATATCTAGCATCAGGGTCTTGAGCTCTACAATGTTGTTAGCTATAAGCTGTCGCGCCGCAGTGCATCTACGTAGGTGGTGCTTCTTCCCTCTCCTGGCTTCGCCCCGGGTTGGCTCCCACAGTGTCAGTTTGCTTGTCACTAGTTCTGGGTGCCTGACGCTGCAGTGCCCTGCATGCCAGCCTCATCCGTCTCTGTCCGACCTTGTCTGTCCCCCATGGTAGGTCCCCGTAGAGCAGTGGTTCTCAAACTTTTTCATGTCAACACATTGTCACTTATCAGCCCACGGACCCCTATTTGGAAAGATATGCTAAGGATCCCATAAGAGGAGATCTTTACGGCTCTAGCAGTGATTTTCAACCATTTTAATTACTAGGACCCCCAGTTTGACACGCATTAGGCTACGGACCCCAATTTAACACATTGGGTGCCAAAACCGTATATATACTTCTTTTCAAATACACCTGTTGAGTGCCAAAACCGTAGATATACTGTTTTCAACTGGCTGCAACTATGGAACGGATTACCGAATGTTTTTAATTTTTTCCCCCCGATTGTACGAGACCTCTATGTATAATGAATGGATGCTTTTTTTTTTTACATGGATTTGCTTGTCGTGGAGTCTAGAGCTTTAAACAGTAAAGCGCAGTAAATGGGGAGAATGCTGGCACCCAACGTAAGTTGTTATGAAAAAATGCTGGCACCCAATGTGTTAATGGCATTTCTCTGGGACCCCAATTTATGTTGAAAAATCAATTTTAATTTAACTCTGAGAGTGTACAAATGGAACGGGTCCATTTGGTTCCATTTGCACACTCAGAGTCACAGACTCATAAGGGTCCATTTGGTTCCTAAATACCTATCATTTAGCTGGAACTCCCTCAAATACCCCTCGGGTCCCCGGACCCCCCGGACAACTTTGAGAATCAATGCTGTGAGTAGAGGACCACATTTCTGATGTGGTCCGTCCATGTGACACCTAGTGCCTTTCGTAGCATTCTTGTGTAGACTCCATCCAGGGCCCTTTCCTGTTGTGTTGTGAGGGTCCATGTCTCGGCTCCATACAGCAGTACTGACTCCACTGTGAGGGTCCATGTCTCGGCTCCATACAGCAGTACTGACTCCACTGTGAGGGTCCATGTCTCAGCCCCATACAGCAGTACTGACTCCACTGTGAGGGTCCATGTCTCGGCTCCATACAGCAGTACTGACTCCACTGTGAGGGTCCATGTCTCAGCTCCATACAGCAGTACTGACTCCACTGTGAGGGTCCATGTCTCAGCCCCATACAGCAGTACTGACTCCACTGTGAGGGTCCATGTCTCAGCTCCATACAGCAGTACTGACCCCACTGTGAGGGTCCATGTCTCAGCCCCATACAGCAGTACTGACTCCACTGTGAGGGTCCATGTCTCAGCTCCATACAGCAGTACTGACTCCACTGTGAGGGTCCATGTCTCAGCCCCATACAGCAGTACTGACTCCACTGTGAGGGTCCATGTCTCAGCCCCATACAGCAGTACTGACTCCACTGTGAGGGTCCATGTCTCAGCCCCATACAGCAGTACTGACCCCACTGTGAGGGTCCATGTCTCAGCCCCATACAGCAGTGGTTCTCAAACTTTTTCGTGCCAAGGACCCCCAAATAGACACTTATTAGCCCGCGGACCCCCATTTGAAAAGATATACCAGGGACCCCCATAATAGAAGATTTTTTACGGCTCTCTAGCAGTGATTTTCAACCATTTTAGTTTCAAGGACCCCCAGTTTGACATGCATTAGGCTACGGACCCCCATTTAATGGCATGTATGTCTCTGGGACCCCAATTCATATCGTAAAATCAATGTTAATCTAACTCTGAGAGTGTACAAATGGAACCAAATGGACCCGTTAGGGTCCATTTGGTTCCATTTGTACACTCTCAGAGTTACAGACCCATACGGGTCCATTTGGTTCCTGTCCATCATTTAGCTGGGGACCCCCCGGAACCCCCTCAAGTACCCCTGGGGGTCCCCGGACCCCACTTTGAGAACCAATGCCATACAGCAGTACTGACTCCTCTGTAGCTGCAAACAGACGCCTCTTGAGGTCTTCTCTCATGTCTGATTTCCACACTCTCCTCATCCCATGCAGGGCGTTCCAGCCAAGTGCCCTCCAGACCTTCGAAGGTCTTCTTCGGTTGAAGCAGTCCAGTCCTCGACCGACTCGAGCGCCGCCCCGCCGGCAGTGGCAATGGTTTCGTCCTCTGTTTACTGCTAAGTAAGTGATTTGACTTGGTGATTTGATTTGAATAGTGTTGATTTTGACAGCACATTTTGATTTCGTTTTAGTCATAGTCTCTTTTGAATCAAATTCCATTTAGTTTTGGTCATATTTTAGTCATCTGAAATGTTTTACAATTAATCTAGTTTTAATCGACTAAATATCATATATATTATTTTACTTATACTGGGTCTCATCTCCACTAGCCCCTCCCTAACATTTTAGTCTAGATTGTCAATATATTTAGTCTTAGTTTTAGTCATCGCAGCTTAGTTTTCATTTCGTTTTTATTTAGTTTTTGTCACTGAAAAAAAGGTAGTCGACAGACGTTTAGTCGACAAAATCAACACCAACTTGTACATTGTAGATTTGCTCTTATGGGTGACCAGAACATTGTGCAAATGCTCATCTACTGTAGCATTATGTAGGCTTTAAAGACGGGGTGCTGTGATTCCCCCCCCCCCCCCCCCCCCCCCCCCTAAAACATGATCATCAGGTATTATGGTTATACTAGGAGGAAGATTTTTTTCAAAAAAGTGTACAGAAATTGTTAAAATTATGTTTTTGTGTGGACACGCCTCCAGTTCATTAAGTATACCTGGTTCTCACCTTAGCACCACCCACCTGTCCTAGTCCCTCCTCATCCTCCTCATGCCCACACCCGTTGTGTGATGATAATTAGGGGGAGGGTATATTTTTTACTATGTTACTAAAGGGCTGTTTTTCTATTGGCACGTTTGACCCTCAAGGTTTCAGCCTCCAGGAAGAAACTCAAAACAGTCAGAGAAGACATACAACACCATAAAAACACCACCAGGGGGGCTTAATGAAATTCTATCAACCTCACAGACACATGAAAAACAGAAAAAGTGCAAAACCATGGCACCACCTCTTTAAGTGGTTAAACTGATTCTGATGCTACGCATATTAACTAAGTTTGCTGGGGACCCCCTAGAAGAACCCCCTTAACCTAAAGGACCCTTGGGGGTCCCCTTGGACCCCACTTTGAACCACCTCTTCTGCCGTACATCATCATCAACTATGTATATCAAATCCTTGTTTGCGCAGCATAAAAATATGATGTATGGCCTCCACACAGACAAGTACACAGTGATAAACAGCACCCATCCATTAGACGCTTGGACCTCAGAGCCATTTTTGCACAAATAGATTTATTATAACGGGCTACACTCTCAGATGGAGTTCATATTTCAGAGCTTGTAGTTTGGCTTCTGTCCCGATAGTTAACCCATTAAGACCGGGAAACGCATTTTTTTAAGATGTCGTTGGGCTATACAAAAATAGCAGATATACAAGCTCGTAGCGTGGCACCGAGTGCCACGCTACGAGCTTGTAGATCTGCTATTTTTGGAAAAATGTGTGCAAATCTTTGAATATATACATATATACATATATATATATATTTAAAGGGAACATTTGTAACTCAAATCTTTGCTTCTGGAGGACCCTGAAACAACATATTTTTCACAAATGTTCGCTTTAAAAAATTCAAAGATTTCCATACATTTTGACGATTTAAAAAAAAAGAAAAACAGCAGTGAGCTTGTATATCTGCTATTTATTTTTTGAATAGCCAAAGAAATCTGACAATGACACAGATGTGTTCCTGGTCCAAAAAGGGTTAAAGCTTGGCCCAAACTGTCCTTCACGTTTGTGCTTTTGGCTTTAAACCCTGACCATTAACTGTGTGTGTGTGTGCGTGTGCGTGTGCGTGTGCGTGTGCGTGTGCGTGTGCGCGCGCGCGCGTGTGTGTGCTTTTGTGTGTTAAAAGCTACACTGTACATATTTGAAAATAGCCGATCGAGCTTGTAGATCTGCTATCTTCAAAACAACCATGAAAAAAAAGGAATAGTAAAAAAGTGAAGTAGTCTAACACTAATCTTGTCCCTGGTGCACACAACATTTTCACATTGGGATCGGCAGCCAAATACATATTCATTTTTGGGTTCTTGACATGACAATGTTTGAGAACTATTGGTTTAACTATCCTAGGAACGAGACAAAAGGATCCTGTTTGTCCTTGCATGCTATAGTCTGCCTGCTTGCTAACCTGCCAGTCTGGCGGACTAGCTGTGACTCTCTCCGTGGTGCTGAATAGGCTCTATGCACAGCAGCCATATTGGACAGAAATCGGGCCTCTTCCTTGCTTCCTTCACAGGTTTTACCAATGACACTAATGAAGGCTCTGTTCCGTTTAGTGTAGCACAGTGGTTCTCAAACGTTTTAATTTCAAGAACCCCCATAACTCTGAGAGTGTACACATGGAACCAAATGGACCCGGGAGGGTCCGTTTGGTTCCATTTGTACACTCTCAGAGTTACACCCTCTCAAGGAACTATGAGGGTCCCTGGACCACACTTTGAGACCCACTAGTGTTTCCAGTGAGCCAACATGCACAATATCAGCACCCTGACTCTGTTTGACCAGAATGGAACAGAGCCTTCATTAGTATCAGTGGTAACACCTGTGAAGGAAGTAAGAAGAGGCCCAATTTTTCTCCAAAATGGCTGCTGTGCATAGAGCCTATTATTGTTGCGACATTGAGACCAGTGTTGATTTTGACAGCAAATTTGTATTCAGTTTTAGTCATAGTCTTTTGAATCAAATTCCCTTTAGTTTTAGTCATAGTTTTAGTCGACTTAATATCATAAGATTATACTGGACTAAATCTACAGTTGATTTAGTCGACTAAAATGTATTTTGGCGGTGTCTTGATGGCGTCGTAATGGCTGATTTTACAATTGGTTGCATGCTGAAAATAGCCGATCTACAAGCTCACAACGCGTCGCAGTTTGACGCGTTGTGATCTGCGTTGTAGATCTGCTATTTTCAAAAATTTTAGTTCTTTTACTTTTGGTCCTTTAATTATATTTTGATGCCAATACTTGATGCCTTTTACTTGTAACAGAGTATTTTTATATTGTGGTATTGCTACGTTTACTTAAGTAAAATACCTGAGTACTTTTTCCACCACTGCTGGAAGGCAAGCCAGGCTGACTTGAAAACACTGGCGTGCAATCAATTTATTTACAAAGAAAACCTTTTATCACACATATTACATCGATACTTCAATATAACCCTTACAATTGGGCTGGTAAAACATGTTTCTCCCTGCTTTTATATTGAGACATTTAGATCGTGTCAAAGGTCACGTCTCACCTAGACACATGATCTGATAAAAACATTTACCTGATGGTCATGAATCAACTTATCCCCTGAGCAAGCAGGCAGGCTCTATCAGCTCAATGGTAAAAAAAATGTCAGCACCTGCGCAGGAAACTGGGTTCAAATCCGGGGTAGAAGATCAAAGTTAAATTGAATTAGGCTATTCCTCTCCACTACTGCGTATGTTTGTGTGTGCGTGTGTGTGTGTGTGTGTGTGTGTGTGTGTGTGTGTGTGTGCGTGTGCGTGTGTGTGTGCGTGCACGTGTGTGTGTGTTTGTGGTCCGTGGAGGTAAATGTAATAATCCTCCTTCCCAGACAGTTCATTTAGCTAGCAGCAAAGAGCTGTTCTTCCGTTCACCTTGACTAAACTAACTGCTGTTTTTTTATCCTTCCTCATAAATGTCCCAGATTATGATCTACTGAGATAATAAACAACACGCGGAAAACTCCCTCATTACCTGGGCTGTGTATCTTGTTATTGTATTTACAACCAAAAAAAAAGGATGTACTTTAGAGCACATCAGAGGAACAAGGAAAACGAAAAAAACAAAAAAAATGGCATGCTGTTTAACCCATTAAGACCTGGAACTGTGTCATTTTTAGATTTGAGCAAAAAAGCATTATTTTACACTTTGGGCTATTCAAAAATAGCAGATCTACAAGCTCGTAGCGCGGCACCGAGTGCCGCGCTACGAGCTTGTAGATCTGCTATTTTTGAAAAATCGTGAAAATGTGTGCAAATCTTTGAATATATATTGTTTAAAGCGAACATTTTTAACTCAAATCTTTGCTTCTGGGGGGTCCCTGGAACAAAATATTTTGATGGGGGTCCGTGGCCAAATGCATATAATTTTGGGGGTCCTTGACATGAAAAAGATTGAGCACCACTGATATAGAAACATGCGTTTTTCAGAAAACTGTTGGGATTTAGGAGACATGTAGAATCGGCTTCAGGTCTCAATGGGTTAATGGAAACGCCAGTCAACATGAAAACAACAACGCAGAACTCAAGGTGAATGAGTTTCTATTTCATTATGGATGTGTTTTATCTATGTATAAACCTATGGGCTGGCTCCTTCTCAATGATTCACACGTCGCTCGCCTTTGTTCTGTGCGCAAAGATGCTCTCGTATATGTGTGTGTGTGTGTGTTTGTGTGAGCATGTGTTGTGTGAGTGCACGGTATGTATGTTGCACAACATTATCTAGGTTAGTTTTTCTTTGATATCTATAGCCAGGTGTATTTGTGTCTGTGATACTGGGATGTGTGTGTGTGTGTGTGTGTGTGTGTGTGTGTGTGTGTGTGTGTGTGTGTGTGTGTGTGTGTGTGTGTGTGTGTGTGTGTGTGTGTGTGTGTGTGTGTGTGTGTGTGTGTGTGTGTGTGTGTGTGTGTGTGTGTGTGTGTGTGTGTG
This sequence comes from Gymnoscopelus microlampas, assembly GCF_963454915.1. Lineage (NCBI taxonomy): Eukaryota > Metazoa > Chordata > Actinopteri > Myctophiformes > Myctophidae > Gymnoscopelus > Gymnoscopelus microlampas. The sequence goes on from NC_139955.1 coordinate 44,561,463, forward strand.
TGTGTGTGCGCGCGAGCAGAGTATAAGACTAGAATACATAATTAGCTGTACGTTTTCTACAGAAGACTGAAACAACAGCTGTGGCTGACTCCACACCAGCAGTTAGCCCATTTACAATATGTTAATGTTGCAGAGTGTGCGTGTGCGTGTGCGCGCGCGTACGTGTGTGTGTAACTATAAGTATAGTAGAATTTGAGAAATAGACATTGTGAGGACAAGCCTCCTGGTTCCTCACAAGAAACTCTGTTTTCACAGGGTTATGACATTTTTTTTTTAGAGATTAGACCAGAGGTCTTCAACAAGGGGTCCGGGACCCCTAGGGCGTCCTCAGAGTTACTACAGGGGGTCCGCCAAATCTTTGTGTGATAGGATTTTTTATTCTACCTTAACCACTTGAACCCTAGCATCCCTTTTCTGAGGAGAACTTTGGCCAAAAATAGCAGATCTACAAGCTCACAACGCCTCGCGCTGCGAGGCGTTGTGAGCTTGTAGATCGGCTGTTTTTGGCAAAGAGGTGTTTGGTGTAGAGGGAAAAAAAGAGCAGACCACGTAAACAAAACAAGTTGAATCTGAAACACAATTTTATACGATATAGAGGGGGTCCCTGCTTCGTCTCTCTCTCGGCTAGGGGGTCCTTGGCCTGAAAACGTTGAAGACCCCTGGATTAGACAATTAGAACAAGATTCAGGTTGGGATTAGGATTAGACATCTTGGGGTTAGAATCAGGGTAAACAAGTTGTATGCCAGTGTCATGCACCAAAACATAGTCTAGAATAGCCGAGAATTTAGATGCTCACAAGGCGTTGTGAGCTTGGAGATCTGCTGTTTTCCGGTTATAGGCTTACAGACAGTTATAAATGGCCAAATAGTTTTGTTTTAATGGCATTCAGAAAATTGTCGTCCCCAAAAGTATAGTAATACGTGTGTGTGTGTGTGTGTGTGTGTGTGTGTGTGTGTGTGTGTGTGTGTGTGTGTGTGTGTGTGTGTGTGTGTGTGTGTGTGTGTGTGTGTGTGTGTGTGTGTGTGTGTGTGTGTGTGAGAGAGTCAAACTCAACATCGTTTGGACTGAAAGTAAACATGGTGTTAGCTTTCACTGACCCATCAAACTTCACATTCCAACTGCTTCATAATATTCAAATCTTTCACATTTGCATCTTTTCTGTGTTTTGCCTAAAAGGGAGGGTTGGTGAAAATAGCCGATCTACGATCTACAATTTCACAATGTGTCGATCTACGATGCGACACATTGTGAAAACTTGTGAAATGGGACACACTGCATAATGAGGACTTTCTGCTTTTGGTACTTTAAATACATGTTGATGTCAATACTTTTGTACTTTTACTCAAGTAAATCCCGGACTTTTACTTGTAACAGAGTATTTCTATATTGCAGTATTGATACTTTTACTTAAGTAAGAAATGTGAGAACTTTTTCCACCACGGATCAAGGCATGTGTCGCATTGTGACGCATTGTGAGCTTGTAGCTCTGCTATACGTGGTATTCTTCGAACCTTGTTGTATCCATCTTTCCTCTGACAAATCCATGCTTAAAAAAAAAGGAGGGCAAAAAAATAATTTCCAAAAAATAAAAAAACTGAACTAAACTAGCAAACCCTCGTTAAAAAAACTAATTAAAACTGAAATTGATGAGGAAAAAGTCAAAATGAAATAAAAAAATAAGAAACTAATGAAAAATGCACTTTAATTAACTGTAATAACCTTGAATGGAACAGAATAGACATTAACCCATTTAGACTTGCAGGCCGATTCTACAAATGTCTTCTAAATCCTAACAGTTTTTTTCCTATAAAAAAGTATGTTGCTTTTCATGTCAAGGAGCCACAAAATGATATGTAATTGGCCCCGCGGCCGCCCCCATCTCAACATATGTTGTTCTAGGGGACCCCAGAAGCACAGATTTTAGTTAAAAATTATGTTTAAAAAACACATATGTTTATATATATATATATATAAGATTTGCACACATTTTCACGATAAAAAATAAATGAATAGCAGTCGCTCGGGTGGTGCAGTGGTAAAGTCCCTGCCCACCACCACGGAGGTTGCGGGTTCGAATCCACCGTGGTGCATCTGGCTCACACAGAAATTGTGTGGGGGAGGGATCAATTGGCATAACGACTAAATTGGGGAGAAAAAAAGGGGTAAACAAGAATTGGCTACTCTAATTTAAAAAGAAAAAAAAAATAGCAGATATACAAGCTCATAGTGCGGCACCGAGTGCCGCGCTATGAGCTTGTATATCTGCTATTTTTGAATAGCCCAAAGAAATCTAAAAATGACACACAGATGCGTTCCCGGTCTTATTGAGTTAAAGGAAAATTCATAAGTCGTAGGGATTTTGTCTCTGATGAGACATTTTCCTCCCGCTCTAAGCCAACAGCTGTTCTCTGTTACAACAGAACAGAACAGAACAGAACAGAACGTTGCACACTGCTGTGAAACCATTCTGTGTTTTTTTCCTATGATATGGCAGCTCTACAAAGGTATGAAGTTCCACTCAGAGCGTTTCGATGCTCCTCAACATCTGTGCTGTACAGCAACAGTGGTGGAAAGTAACTAAGTACATTTACTCAAGTTATTTTGAGGTATTTTTTTTACTTTACTGGAGCATTTCCAATTTTCAGTACTTTTACTTCTACTCCACTGCACCTCAGAGGCACATATTGTACTTTTACTCCATTGCAATGATTTGAAAACTTTAGTTACTATTGTAGATTTTGATTGTTATTACAAAACATGCATTAACCACTTCAGCCCTACATTATGTACATTTCGGCCATTTGAAAATAGCTGATCTGCAAGCTCACAATGCGTCACAATGCGACACATTGTGAGCTTGTAGATCAGCTATTTTCAAAATATTTTTTATACATTTGAAAACTTGTGAAACGGGACATTCTGCATAATGAGTATACTTTCTACTTTCTACATTTTACATTTTGATACCAATACTTTTGCTCAAGTAAATTTAAGATGCCGGACTTTCACTTGTAACAGAGTATTTTCTACATTGCAGTAATGATACTTTTATTTAAGTAGAAACATTTGGGTACTTTTATCCACCCACTGGGAATGGGATTAGAGAGGGAACAGACCATTTATTTTTGCCCCCAGACAAAATCTCTTCTTCCACTGTGTCATTGTGTCAAAGCTAACATTTCCACTCGCTGAACACTGTGAAACACTACTGTTCTTCTGTCCTGTCTGATCTCTGTCTGCTGCTGCTGCTTGCTTTTTTCTGGGTTTCACAAATCGGTGCTCTTTGTGAAGCTCTTTTCACAAAATACGACTCATTCCAGAGGCATCATTTCAGCTAGAAAATTGGCCACTTAAGCTCTTTTGAAAACATGGGAAACTAGAAAAAAGTGCTCCTCGGAGCACAGGTCTCCGCCAGGTCAGGTAGGTTAGTGTGGGCCAGCAATGTTCGGAATTCGCCAATCAGGCTGGAATTTGAAAATTCTGGCGGATCGGACGGATTCGTCTTGATCACTTAACCCATTAAGACCTGGAACTGTGTCATTTTTAGATTTGAGCTAAAAAGCATTATTTTACTCTTTGGGCTATTCAAAAATAGCAGATATACAAGCTCATAGCGCGGCATCGAGTGCCGCGCTACGAGCTTGTAGATCTGCTATTTTTGAAAGTTTGTGAAAATGTGTGCAAATCTTTGAATATATATATTTTTAAAGCAAACATTTTTAACTCAAATCTTTGCTTCTGGGGGGTCCCTGGAACAAAATATTTTGATGGGGGTCCACGGCCAAATACATATCATTTTGGGGGTCCTTGACATGAAAAAGATTGAGCACCACTGATAAAGAAACATACGTTTTTCAGAATACTGTTGAGATTTAGGAGACATGTAGAATCGGCTTCAGGTCTCAATGGGTTAACTAAAGAGATCATTTAGTTAAGGGAGATACTGATTTGCGTGATGTTTGTTTGAGTAATATATTTGTTGGAGTAATATTACAAAAGTCATAAAAAATCGGCCTCCTGGTGGCGCTATAATAGGGCCATGTTGAAAGGGTGGAATTTGTGGCCTCAACGTAGTCCAAATGTGCTTGAAAGTTTCACCGCAATCGGACGCTGCATGCGTTCATGATTTGCGGGCCTTATAGCACTGACGAAGGTCCTAGGAGGACTGAAACGATTGCTTTTTCAGCGGTGTAGCCGCTCCTATAAGTGGGGTTGCGACCCATGGCCCATCCGTCGTGAAAAGTTGTCTTTCCCTGTACTGTGATTGGCTGATGAGTATTCAGACCACTCTGTGATTGGCTAGTGAGACGCATGATGATATTCATAACCTATAAATAGCACCACGCACTTCAGAAGAAATTTTCTTTTTGAAGTGAGCTTCCATCACTGTGATGACCTTAAATAACACCGCTCACTTCACACTGGGTGTGATTTTTAGTTCACTATGAGCACAGGGCACAAGATGTGCATTATATAAAATAAAGAAAACAGATTTTCTTAAAGTCTGTCTTATGTGTTTTCCTTAATTTTCACACAGTGAGCGAGTCTCTTTCTCTGTAGGTAGGCAGGTTTGGTCATTTCAAACAAGATTTCAAACGTTTTAAAAACATTTTTTTTTATAAATGCAAAAAAAACAGGAACATAAAAGGCTGTATGTTTCTATTACCTGTAGCTCGGAATCCCCATCGATGATGTCATTGGCAGGCAGGGTTCTGATCTGTCCATAAGCCCACCAATGAGACTCATTGAGTTAGTAGACACACTGGGTGCCATCTTTATAATGAATATTAGTGAGGGCCAATTATATGAAGATAAGGTTACAGATAGATGAAGTGATCCACCCCTCCATCTGTACAACCATCTCTCTCTCTCTCTCTCTCTCTCTCTCTCTCTCTCTCTCTCTCTCTCTCTCTCTCTCTCTCTCTCTCTCTCTCTCTCTCTCTCTCTCTCTCCCCCCTCCCTGCCTGTCCGATCCAGTTAGACCTTCCATCAGTTCACCTAGAGTTAACGAGCCAAACAATTAGTAGGTGCTAGTCTCCCAACGATCTGTTAATGCTGAATATGAAACATTATGACCTGATCCAAAGCAATTAGGCCTTAATGAAGTGCTGACAGGTGGTGGCTATAAGGCCTCTATAGTACATAAGGGCTCTATACTGTCCATAAGCACACAGTGGTGGAAAAAAAGTACTTGATTGTTTTTTACTTTAAGTATAACTATCAATACTGCAATGTAGAAATACTCTGTTACAAGTAAAAGGCCTGTGTTTAAAATGTTACTTTAGTAAAAGTACAAAATATGTACTTGATGCCAATCAAAGTACGTGATGCCACCAAAAGTAAACGTTCTAAAATGTTTGAAAATTGCAGATCTACAAGCTCACAACGCGTCGCGATGCGACACGTTGTGAGCTTGTAGATCGGCTATTTTCAAATAGCCAATAACAGGGCTAAAGTGGTTAATGTATGTTTTTTATAATGTAATAATGTATTATCTACAACGTAATTAGTAGCTAAGGTTTTCAAATAATTGTAGTGGAGTAAAAGTACAATATTTGCCTCTGAGATGTAGTGGAGTAGAAGTAAAAGTACTGGAAATTGGAAATACTCAAAGCAAAATAAAAAAAATCCTCAAAATTGTTCTTAAGTGCAGTACTTGAGTAAATGTACTTAGTTACTTTCCACCACTGTAAGCACGTATTAATGTATTCAACATGATCACTGTCCTTCTTTGGCAGTGTGAGAACAGGCAGTAGTGGACAGTAATGAAGTACATTTACTTGAGTATCTGTTCTTTAATGGAGTATTTGTGTTATTTTGGATACTTAACTGTATGAATAGGCTAGCCCAGTGGATATAAAATATATGCTTTTTCAGGCCCTACTTATGACTTTCACTCCACTACATTTAACCCATTAAGACCTGGAACTGTGTCATTTTTAGATTTGAGCTAGAAAGCATTATTTTACACTTTAGGCTATTCAAAAATAGCAGATATACAAGCTCGTAGCGCGGCACCGAGTGCCGCGCTACGAGCTTGTAGATCTGCTATTTTTGAAAAATCGTGAAAATGTGTGCAAATCTTTGAATATATATATATATTTTTAAAGCGAACATTTTTAACTCAAATCTTTGCTTCTGGGGGTCCCTGGAACAAAATATTTTGATGGGGGTCGGCGGCCAAATACATATAATTTTGGGGGTCCTTGACATGAAAAAGATTGAGCAACCACTGATATAGAAACATACGTTTTTCAGAATACTGTTGAGATTTAGGAGACATGTAGAATCGGCTTCAGGTCTCAATGGGTTAAAAGGCAAATATGGAAATGAAAGCCGTTGAGAGGGACACATACTGCATTAGCATGCACAGTGCACGAAGGTGCACGCCACCTTCCACCTCGGCACTTCAGGGTGGCATGAGACACATCTTTGTAATTATGACACTCGGTATCGTTTCACCAAATTTGGCCTCCTCGTTTTAGAGCCCTCCTTTGAATGTCTTATATCGTCTCTGCTCTGTAAATATAATATGAGCAAATTGCATTTTTTTTCCCCTTTTTCCTTTTTCTGCCGAGACCCCCGGGTTGGTGGGTATTTTAACACATTCAGTGCCAGAGTATATTAACACATTCAGTGCCAGATACTATGCATCCAAATCATCCTCAGAGTGCCAGCGTTTTTTTTTACTGTGATTTGACGATCTTTGGACAGCCGCAGAAGCCACAACGTGCACCCGGGTGTAAACAAAAAGTGTCGCCGCGCAACGCGTCGCAGCGTGACGCGTTTCAGTGGTGGAAAAAGTACTCAAATTCTTTGCTTAAGTAAAAGTACCAATACTGCAATATAAAAATACTCTGTTACAAGTAAAAGTCCAGAATTAAAAATGTACTTGAGTAAAAGTACAAAAGTATTGGCATCAAAATGTACTTAAAGTACCAAAAGTAAAAGTACTAAATGTTTGAAAATAGCCTATGTATAAAATAGGGCTAAAGTGGTTAATGTATGTTTTATAATATAATAATTTATATCTGAAAAGTAACTAGTAACTAAAGTTTTCAAATAATTGTAGTGGAGTAAAAGTACAATATTTGCCTCTGAAATGTAGTGGAGTAGAAGTAAAAGTATTGGAAATTGGAAATACTCAAGTAAAGTACAAATACCTCAAAATTGTTCTTAAGTGCAATACTTAAGTAAATGTACTTAGTTACTTTCCATCACTGCACGTTGTCAGCTTGTAGATCTGCTATTTTTGGTGAAGAAGTTTAGTGTAGAGGCAAAAAAAAAAAAAGTACAGAGCCAAATGTCAAGTTTACTTATTATATAGTATTGAGAGTTTATTAGTTGTTTATAACCAAATAAACAAAGTAAAACATCACTTTCCACAACACTGATGATAGTGCTGTCAAACAAGTCTCAAGCTATGAAAAAGTTGAAATCTGCAACACAATGTTATATAATGTAGTTGGGTGGGTCCCTGCTTCAGCTCTCTCTCTCTCTCTCAGCTAAGGGGTCCTTAGCCTGAAAAACGTTGAAGACCCCTGGGCTAAATCATAAAAGTATATTTTTTCCTTGTTTCTACTGCCGTTTTGTGAGAGAAAGGGGAGCATTGTGTAGTTTTATGAAAGGCACTTGTGAGGATTCTACTTTAGAACACTGTGTTAATGCATTGTAATGACCCTTTTAACTTCACGTTTAACATAATGTTGCAGTCGGGACAGAGACCTTGTATCTCCATTATTTCAACGTTTCATGTATTTTTTTTTTACTACTTAATCTTACGAGAGCGTGGCACAAAAGTAGTAACAATAGCAGATCTACAAGCTCACAACGCCTATAGCATAGACACGTGTAGGTCGGCTATTTTCACTATTTAAAAAAAAGCTTTTAACCCTTTAGGACCTGTAACGCATCTGTGTCATTTTAGATTTCTTTGGCTATTAAAAAATAGCAGATATACAAGCTCATAGCGTGGCACCGAGTGCCGCGCTATGAGCTTGTAGATCTGCTATTTTTTGGAAAATAGCGAACATTTGTGCAAAGCTTTGCTTATGCGTCTTCTAAATCCTAAAAGTTTTTTTTTTTTCTTTTTTACATATGTTACTATAATATCAGTTTTTGCATGTCAAGGACCCCCAAAATGACATGTATTTGGCCGCGGACCCCCATCTCAAAAAATGTTCTTCCAGGGACCCCCCAGAAGCAAAGATTTCAGTTCCAAATGTTCGCTTGAAAATATATATATATTGAAAGATTTGCTCAAATTTTCACGATTCCTCAAAAATAGCAGATCTACAAGCTCATAGCGCGGCACTCGGTGCCGCGCTATGAGCTTGTATGTCTGCTATTTTTGAATTGCCAAAGTGTAAAATAATGCATTTTCGCTCAAATCAAGAAGTGACACAGATGCGTTACAGGTCTTAAAGGGTTAAAATGATCATAAAAAAGGAACCATGTTGGACATACGGGGTTTCCACTATAGACAGCAGAGATAATTTCCTTCTTCCTCAGTTTAATTTAGCTCAAAACCAATCCCCGAGGAAGAGCTCTCCAGGTCGAAACGTTAGAATTCATTTAATAAATGATCTTGCGTCGTGGCTATGAGTGTGCAGCCTTTTTTCTTCACTTTTTAGGCTCAACACTAATGGGAATTCATTTCTATTACATGAACCGTATACATGGTTTCCAAGTCTTTTATTGTATTTCATTTTCTGAACGGGTATGTTTTACCGTTCAAACCAACATTTAATTTCACATTTACCGATGTGTTCAAGGCAACCAAACAAACACGTTAACATTCACATCAGGCTTCTATTCTCATAGATTCTTAACCCATTAAGACCGGGAACGCATCTGTTTGTCATTTTTAGATTTCTTTGGCTATTCAAAAATAGCAGATATACAAGCTCATGCCGCACTATGAACTTGTATATCTGCTATTTAAAAATGGAAAAAAAAAGTGCAATGCTTTGAATAATATATATATACATTTTAAAGCGACCATTTTAAACTCTTACTGTTACAACCACGGCCAAATACATATTATTTTTGGGTTTGAGAACCACTGATATTATAGCAACATTAGCGTTTAGAAGAGCAACGTGTAGAATCCCCCCACACGCAAAGATTTGCGTTACAAATGTTCCCTTAAAAAATATATATTCAGAGATTTGCACAAAATAATAATAATTCTAAAATAGCAGATCTACAAGCTCGAGTGCCGCGCCATGAGCTTGTAGATCTGCTATTTTTTTAATAGCCCAAAGAAATCTTCCCGGTCTGAATGGGTTAAAACGTTAACGACTTCTTACCGAAACATAAATCCAAAAATCTAGCTCTGTTTTACTGCCAATCTTTACACATCATTTCCAACATGAACGAAGCCATTACAGCCACAGATGCAGTGAACAACAACAACAGTTGAATAAATAATTGGGGACCATCTGTCTGGTGTCCTTCTATCACCGACTGAGTGACCTAGAACATTTGTGACTGGATTTGAATAAGGATAAGTCATCTAACATTTTTGGGGGGATTTTTCACTTCATATGAACGCAGAAAATCATAGTAAAATAATACATCTGGATCTAGTGCCTCTGGATGATCGACACACATGCATACACGCAACGGTTTTAACAATATTTCAGGTTGTGGGTTCGAATCCACCGTGGTGCATCCGGCTTTGTCGAGCGTCTACACGAACACAATTGGCCCGTGTTCGGGGGAGGGAAATAATGGTCATTGCACGTATTCCTACGGGCTGGGACGGCATCTGTCAGCAGGGAGTGTTGGGCGGGAGGAGTAGGACAAAGGCTCTACGTCCTTCTGGTGGGGGCTCCTCACTGGCAGGTTGAGTCAGTAGGATATGACAGCAGTGACAACACAGGAATGTGTGTGGTGGAAGAATCAATTGTCATAACGGCTAAATTAGGGAGAAAGAAAGAATTGGCTACTTGTCAAAAAAACGAAAACAAGACAATATTTCATTGTTGATACCAGTGGTGGAAAAAGTACTCACATGTCTTTCTTATGTAAAAGTATCAAAACTGTAATACTCTAGTAAAGGTAAACGTCAACATACATACATACTGTACACACACACACACACACACACACACACACACACACACACACACACACACACACACACACACACACACACACACACACACACACACACACACACACACACACACACACACACACACACACACACAGTGTGTAAATACCTGTATGGAGAGACACGTATTTCTGCCTGACAGCAAGGGTTTGTAACAGTGGGATATTTAACTCTTTGGATGCTGTGGAGGCTATTAGACTGCATGAGAGTCAGTAAATAACAAATCATTGGAACAATCTGTCATCCCACATGGTTGATGTAACTATTGCATGGCCGTGCAATATATACTCTCCCATGGTATAAAGACACTGGAGTCAGGCATTTTGTCATGCCTGGTAAAATGCAACATGCAGTGGCTGGAAAGTGGATGAATATTGTTTCCATTGTGGTCCTATGTATTCAATTAATGAACATATAGCATCAAACATTAGCACAATAATGCATGCCGTCAACAAATACGACACACTATTATATGCAAAGGAGAACAAAGGAAAAACGGAGGCAGTGAATGACACCTCCTTTTTGATGGGAATTTACATCTCCCTTGTGGTCTCCTGTACTGATAGATGTTTTTTTTTCAATACATGTAGACCCATGTTAACCCATTCAAAAAAATAGCCTGTAAAAATAGCAAATATACAAGCTCATAGCGTGGCACTTGTGCATCTGCTATTCTTTGAAAAATCATGAAAATGTGTGCAAATCTTTCAATTTGTAAACATTTTTAACTCAACTTTTTGCTTCTGGGGATTCTACAAATGTCTTCCAAAAAAATATTTGAAAAAAAATATATACTGTATATATGTTGCTATAATATCAGTGGTTCTCAAACTTTTTTCAAGGATAACCCAAAATGATACTGTAGCCTATGTATTTGTCTGCGGACCCCCACATCTCAAAAGTATTTTGTTCCAGGAACCCCCAGAAGCAAATATTTGATTAAATCATTTATATACAGTATATTCAAAGATTTGCACACATTTTCACAATTAATACAAAAAAAAATTGCAGATCTACAAGCTTGTAGCACGGCACTTGCCATTTACGTGACAGCTAAACACCAGTGTTGATTTTGACAGTACATTTTGATTTAGTTTTAGTCATAGTCTTTTGAATAAAATTCCTTTTATTATTTTAGTCAACTAAAATGTTTTAGTTTTTGTCTAGTTTTAGTTGACTAAATATCATAAGATTATAATCGACTATTTAGTCGACCGTAATGTATTTTGGCGGTGCCTTGATGGCGTCTTGATGGCAGATTTTACACTTGGTTGCATGCCGATCTACAAGCTCGTTGTGAGCTTGTAGATCGGCTATTTTCAGAGCACAACACCCGAGCGCAACCAAACATAAAATGACTTGTGTTTTAGTTCTACTGGATCTCTTCTCCACTAGTCCCTCACTAACATTTTAGTCTAGTTTTTATTCGTTGACCAAATTGTCAATATATTTAGTCTTAGTTTTAGTCATCATAGCTTAGTTTTTATTCCGTTTTTTATTTAGTTTTCGTCAGTGAAAAAAGGTAGTCGACCAACATTTTTCATCATAGTCCTAGTCGACAAAATCATCACAGCTAAACACCATTGTTAATTTTTCCAATGTGTGTATAGCCTACTGCAGTGGTTCTCAAACCTTTTCATGTCAAGGACCCCCGAATTGACACTTATCCCGCGGACCCCCATTTGAAAAGATAAGCCAGGGACCCCAATAAGAGAAGGTTTTTTACAGCTCTCTAGCAGTGATTCTAAACCATTTTAATTTCAAGGACCCCCAGTTTGACACGCATTAGGCTTACGGACCCCCATTTAATGGCCTTTATACCTCTGGGACCCCAATTCATGTTGTAAAATCAATGTTAATTTAACTCAGAGTGTACAAATGGAACCAAATGGATCCATTAGGGTCCATTTGGTTCCATTTGTACACTCTCAGAGTTACAGACCCATAAGGGTCCATTTGGTTCCATTTGTACACTCTCAGAGTTACAGACCCATAAGAGTCCATTTGGTTCCATTTGTACACTCTCAGAGTTACAGACCCATAAGGGTCCATTTGGTTCCATTTGTACACTCTCAGAGTTACAGACCCATAAGGGTCCATTTGGTTCCATTTGTACACTCTCAGAGTTACAGACCCATAAGGGTCCATTTGGTCCCTGTCCATCATTTAGCTGGGTACCCCCTGGAACCCCCTCAAGTACCCCTGGGGGTCCCCAGACCCCACTTTGAGAACCAACGGCCTACTGTATATACGGCAACAAAAAACGTCCTCATGCAAGCGCGGGCCAAAATGATTCTCCGGCCCGGTGAGTTATGGATCGGGGTGAGGCTGACATGCAGCCAGACTTATATGATGTGACACGAGGAGAGAGAGAGCATTGGCTGCAGAGGTTTTTACGGCCCCGTATTGACTCCCTAGTAAAGTACCCATAAATCCACAGTCATTTCATAATGAGGCCCTCTCGGCCGTATAGTGCTGTGTCATGGACCGACAGAGACGTATATCTCTCTTCATGTCGTCTGCTGGGAAACTTGTATGTCCCCCGGGGTTGCCAGGTCTGCTTATTATAATTTCCCTGCAAGATTGTATTTGGAAATAGCCGATCTACAAGCTGATGTATGTGTTAAAGTGCTCTTGTGGCCCATATAGTCGCTTCTTTTGGGCTGGCTTTCCTAGACCTGGTTGCTTGTTTCTCTCACAGAATCTGGCAACACTCTATGTACCCCCCAAAAAGCATTCCTTTTTGTATTATTATTATTATTATTATATATATTTTTATTTTTACATTTTAACCCATTATGACCTGAGACCGATTCTACAAATGCCTTCTAAATCAGTAGTTCTCAAACTTTTTTTGTGCCAAGGACCCCCCACATGTATATGTATTTGACCGCGGACCCCCCATCTGAATTTTCTTGTACATTCACAAGATTTTACAAAATAAAATCAAAAATAGCAGATGTACAAGCTCGCAGCACGGCACTTGTAGATCTGCTATTTTTGAGAACCACTGGTCTCAACCAATGTTCTAAATCCTAAGAGTTTTCCGAAAAACTATATATATAGTGTGTGTGTGTGTGTGTGTGTGTGTGTGTGTGTGTGTGTGTGTGTGTGTGTGTGTGTGTGTGTGTGTGTGTGTGTGTGTGTGTGTGTGTGTGTGTGTGTGTGTGTGTGTGTGTGTGTGTGTATATAGTGTTGTATTGGTGAGTGGGATGCTATTTTAAAGACGTGACGCGCACGTGGCTTAACACCTACACTAACAGGTCACACAATGGTCAATTGACATGCATCTAGGCTCATTCCTATGTTAATTCATGCTGGTTTGACACCCGGCAGTCGGCAGCCTTTGTAAACTTTGTGAATTAAGGTTTGCTTTAAATCGATGTGTGTGCGTGTGCTCCTGCTCAAAAAAGTGGTTGCACGGCGTGTTACCACATCCCATGCATCCCTGTGTGTGTATATATATATATATATATGTATGTATGTATGTATGTATGTATGTATGTATGTATGTATGTATGTATGTATGTATGTATGTATGTATGTATGTATGTATGTATGTATATATATATATATATATATGTATATATATATATATATATATATATGTATATGTATATATATATATATATATATATATATATATATATATATATATATATATATATATATATATATATATATATATATATATATATATATATATACTTAACCCATTAAGACCTGAGGCGATTCCTGAAAAATGTTTTCTAAATCCTAACAGTTTAAAAAAAAAAAAAAAAAAGTTCAAGATTTTTCAAAAATAGCAGATCTACAAGCTCATAGCGCGGCACTCGGTGCCGCGCTATGAGCTTGTAGATCTGCTATTTTTGAATAGCCAAAGTAATCTTAAGTGACACAGATGCCTTCCAGGTCTTAATGGGTTCAAATCTAAAATGACACAGATGCTTTACCAATTTCCCCGGCTCACAACGTTGTGAGCTTGTAGATCGTCTATTTCCGTGCAACGCTCTTGCACGGTGAAGTGAGTCATTCATTTACGGGAAAAAAAAACATTAAAAAAAATAATAAAAAGTTATTACGGAGATACGAGGTATGCCCGACGACAGTGACAATATTCTCTGTGTGCTCCCATAGCTCAGCGAGAGCCCAATGGAGCCTGCTAATGGGAAATACAATAAACGCCATGGGGACACGGCCAGCTCGCATCGCCTCGCCTCGCCTCGCGTCGGGTTTCCTCCGCCGCTGAATCATCCGCTGTGTTCAGCGGAGCGAAGGTCCGAACAAAACGAAAACCCCCTGGCCCTGATGCAGAGAGGCTGGCCCTGATGCAGAGGCTGGGGCGGGAAAGAAGTTGCCTAATACTTTACCCATTTTCAACCTATCTTCATATAATTGGTCCTCCTCATGCACCATCTGTGACCAATGTCTTCTGTTTCTATGCTCTTGCATTAAATTGACTTTCTTTTAAAGGGGCTACACCATGAATTTAAAAAATAATAATAATATTTAATATCATATTGTTTATGTCCCTCAAACGTTTTTCAAAAGGTTTGAGCCTAAATCAAGCCTCAGATATACTCATTCCAACTAACTTCTCTCTGGCTTATAAAGCACTTTCACCTGCAATACCACATTGTCCTGTTTGGCACGGGGCGCTAGTGAGCCAGTTTGTATGCATGTTATGTCCTTGTTCTGTGTGGAAAAAGTAAAAAAACAAATACGTTTTTTTTTTTTTTTTATTAAAAAAAAATATATATATATTTTTTTTTGGTTAGAACTGAAAAACGGGAGTAATTGTTCCCTGACGTGACGTAGGGTGGGGGAACAAATCTGACGGACTGTTTTCAGACCAATTTACATAAAAAACACAGATAGCCTATGAAAGCCTGCATGCTCGAAGTCGGGTATTTGTTGGAACAGAAGAGAGGTGGGGGAGACCAAAAACACACAAACATGAAGAAAAAGTTAAAATTCATGGTGTAGACCCTTTAATGTATGAGCAGGCCGGCTCAATTAGCTCAGGACACGCTCATGTCAGGGCCATGTCACGGCCATGTCACTATGTCAACATAACCATAAACAAACCATGGCAACGTCACTATGTCAACATAACCATAAACAAACCACGGCCAGGTCACTATTACAACATAAACCATAAACAAACCCTGGCTATGTCGCTATGGGTGCGTTCGGAAATATAGCACTGAGCGCACGGGCCAATACAAACTAATAGGCGAGTGCACTCCCGGTGAGCGTTTCCGAACGCAACCCAAGTCAACATAACCATAAACAAACCACAGCCACGCCACTATGTCAACATAACCATACATAAACCACGGCCACGTCACTATGACAACATACCTCGTCTGACGTCACGCTCATGTCACCATATATATCTGACTCATCTAAATATGGAGAGTGTGTTGTCTAACCTCAACAAATCAGTCAGCTCCATATATGGGCACAAAAGGTGGTTTGCCCTAGCCTGGTTCCAGACCATAGACCCCGCCCACTCTCTGAGTGGACTGCCCCTCTTGGTCTGGTGTTGTAATGTGAGCCTAGGATTTATTTGGTACAAAAAGTACCGTCCAATGAGAGTCAGAGGTGGTGATGGGGATCCCTTGTAATTGGTTTAGGGAAATTCTAATCACCTCCCCCTTGTAATCGCCTACACTGGAGCCAATGTCAGACTGAAGCTCCACGCAGCTTCAGTCTGATAATCAGGCTAGGTTTGCCCATATATGGGTACATAGCTACTGACGACATCAGGGATCTCCATATGTGGAGTAAAAGTATATTCATGTTATACACTATTTGTATCTGAGATGTAGTGGGGTATAACTATAAAATACAGGAAAACAACCGGACATGTTCAAGTAAAGTAAAAAAAAATCACACCCAGTGTGAAGTGGGCGGTGTGTGGTCATCACAACATGACTCACTTAAAAAACATAAATGTGTTTTTTTAAGTCCATACTGCTATTCATAGGGCTGCACATGTGTCATGTGTTTCGCTAGCCAATCACAGTCCTGAATTTGCAAAGTCAGCCAATCACATTACAGCTAGTGGTGATGACACTAGCTGTAATGTGATTGGCTGACTTTGCAAAACGTATAGATTTGCATTGACTGTGGAAGGTTTAGGGTTGTAGACTGCGTTGTAGACTATTGGCCAATCACGGTGCAGGATTGGTCAGTGTCCAAACCTCACTTATAGGGGGCGGTTACACCGCCCCCAAAAAATACCTCAAAGCCGGGGGTTGAAGAGGACAGTTACATTGTTGCAGCTTTATAAGGACAGTAACCCGAGTAAATGCACTTTATTTTTCAGACTTTTCCAGCACAGCTCCAGAAGCGTGTCTATATTCTCTAACAATGCAACCTTTCCATTGGCCATCTGTCCTCCCTCACGGGGGGGGTCTGACTCCACTTTGTGTCCCGGCGGAGCTAGTCTCCATCTCAACTCCTCTTTCTCCTGCAGGGACTGTGCAACCTCCCTCACTAAAGAGTTCACTTTAACACGTTAAGACCGGGAACACATCTGTGTCTTTTTTTTTTTAGATTTATTGGGCTATTCAAAAAACAGCAGATCTACAAGCTCATAGTGCGGCACCGAGTGCCGCGCTACGAGCTTGCAGATCTGCTATTTTTGAAAAAATAATCTTGACCATTTTGTGCAAATCTTTGAATATGTGTATATTTGTTTTTTAATTTGTTTCTCTATCAGTGGTTCTCAAGGACCCCCAAAATGATATGTATTTGGCCGCGGACCACCGTCTCAAATTGTTTTGTTCCAGGGACCCCCAAGATAAGCAAAGATTTGAGTAAAAAATGTTCACTTTAAAAAATATATATATTCAAAGATTTGACACATTTTCAAAAATAGCAGATATACAAGCTCATAGCGCGGCACTCAGTGCCGCGCTATGAGCTTGTACATCTGCTATTTTTGACTAGCCAGATAAATCTAAAAATGACACACAGATGCGTTCCCGGTCTAAATGGGTTAATTATCGCTTCCGTAACCTCGTTTGATCTCGCCCCATTCGCCCCGGTGTATATCCGGTGCTGCCCCCCACCGCTCCTCTCAAATCCATAGCGACATGGAGAACATGGTCCTGTCCAACGGCGCGCGCTGCTCCGCTAACCTCCATTACTCCTCCTCAATGCGGTCTGTGCCCCCGGCCCGCGGGACATTATTCCACTACTAATCCTGTCTGAAACCTCATATCACCTCACGCTTCACCCCCCCCCCACACACACACACACACACACACACACACACACACACACACACACACACACACATTTCCCTATACTCAAACGTTGCCTTGTCTCGGGAAAATAAGGGCATTTAAAAATCTCCATATTTCAAACCAGCTCAGTGACCTTGTGGTCAGAGTGTCCGCCCTGTCCGAGACTGGGGTGGTCAGGATTCGACCCCCCGGCTGCGTCATATATACCAAAGACCAGGGGTCTTCAACAGGGGGTCCGGGACCCCTAGGGGGTCCTCAGAGTTACTACAGTGGGTCCGCCAAATCTTTGTGTGATATGATTTTTTTTTCTTTTTTTTACCTTAACGACTTGAACCCTAGCATCCCTTTTCTGAGGAGAACTTTAGCCAAAAATAGCCGATCTACAAGCTCACAACGCCTCGCGCTGCGAGGCGTTGTGAGCTTGTAGATCGGCTATTTTTGGCAAAGAGGTATAGGTGTAGCGGGGGGAAAAAAGAGCAGACCAAGTAAACAAAAAAAAGTTTAATCTGAGACACATAGAGGGGGTCCCTGCTTCATCTCTCTCTCTCAGCTAGGGGGTCCTTGGCCTGAAAACGTTGAAGACCCCTGCCTAAGACTATGAAAACACCTGATTCGGATACTATCAACAACATCAAGGGTTGGGTTTTGGGGGGTAAGTCCCTGTGACATACTAGTGTCATGTCCAGGGGGGTGTACTAGCACGGCACCGAGCTTGCAGATCTGCTATTGTTTTTTTTAAAGCTTGAAGATGAAGTTCAAATCTTTGAATATAATATGTTTTAAAGCGAATATTTAACTCAAATCAAATCTTTGGGTCCGTGGCCAAATACATATCATTTTGGGGGTCATCGACATGAAAAGGTTTGAGCACCACTTGCTTACGCTATACAGAAAGAGGAGATAGACTCCTGCCGTATATGGGCTCAGCATGGATTTCTTTAGTTTTTCCCCATCATTTTCTTTGTGACGCGTGAGCTTGTAGATCGGCTATTTTACTACTTTTCAATTTTTTTTTAAATAATTATTAAAAAAGGAACGTTTTTGGGACATGCCTAGTTGGAATGTGCGTGTGAAATTTCACGGAAATCGCAAGCTGCATCCATGATTTGAGGCATTTTGTTCAAAACGGACCAATTCTGCAAACTTTGGAAGCCAACCTTAGCCAATGAGGATGGAATATGGAAAATGGGACACATCCGTGTTGATCACATGACTATAGAGATACTGTGTACCGATTTGCATGACGTTTGGATAAAATCTGTAGGAGTAATATTTAAAAAAATGGGTTTCGGACAAATCGGCCTCCTGGTGGCGCTATAAATGTGTGTGCACAGTTTCGCAGAGACCGGGCCAACGGTGCCGGAGATGAGCTGCTAACGGAAGGACAGGACACACGGACGGACGAACGGACAGGGTGCAAAACTCTCGCCATGCCTTTCGGCCTGGCGGAGACAATAAATGAAGAGAGAGCCATATTCTATTCCTCTTTGCTAGTGCCCTCATTCTAATAATGTCTGACACAATTCCCTGTCGGATTCAACACTGCAGCGACAGTGTATGATTATTTTTATTACTATGATTATGTGTCTTTATTGGCATACTAGGAAACCAAATCCTCGCTGTAGTCTCTGAATTAGATGAAAGACAGTGAAAATGGAGAACAAATGAGAATGTAACTACAAGGCAAAATAACACTGTCAGCTTTTGATGGGGGTTTTATTAGCCAATGTTGAATCACTTCTAAAATAAGCAGAACAGCAATAAAAAAAGGACAGATTGAAGTGTATTATCCTAATACTGGCAGCGACTGCACGTCTAGCTTGGATTGAACATACCGTGGCTGTCGGAAAGAAACCTTTTATCTCCATATTTTAATCTTTTTCAACACTTTCTTTGTAAATTAACCCATTAAGACCTGGAACTGTGTCATTTTTAGATTCGAGCTAAAAAGCATTATTTTACACTTTGGGCTATTCAAAAATAGCAGATATACAGGGTCATACTAATTGCCCAAAAGTACCCAAAAATACCCAAAAGTACCCAAATGTACCCAAATGTACCCAAAAGCATACCCAAAAGTACCCAAAAGTACCCAAAAGCATACCCAAAAGTACCCAAATGTACCCAAAAGTACCCAAAATTACCCAAAAGTACCCAAAAGTACCCAAAAGCATACCCAAATGTACCCAAAAGTATCCAAAATTACCCAAATGTACCCAAAAGTACCCAAAAGTATACCCAAATGTACCCAAAAGTACCCAAAAGCATACCCAAATGTACCCAAAAGTACCCAAAAGTACCCAAAAGCATACCCAAATGTACCCAAAAGTACCCAAAATTACCCAAATGTACCCAAAAGTACCCAAAAGCATACCCAAATGTACCCAAAAGTACCAAAATTACCCAAAACTACCCAAAAGCATACCCAAAAGTACCCAAATGTACCCAAAAGTACCCAAAATTACCCAAAAGTACCCAAAAGTACCCAAAAGCATACCCAAATGTACCCAAAAGTACCCAAAAGCATACCCAAAAGTACCCAAAATTACCCAAATGTACCCAAAACTACCCAAAACTACCCAAAAGCAGTAGAAATACTATGTTACCATTAAAAGTCAGAAATTCAAAATGTATATTATTCAAAAGTATTGGTATCTAAAAATACTTAAAAGTATTTGTCAAAAATAGCTGATCTAAAAACTCACGATGATACCATCATGAGCTTGTAGATCTGACATTTCGGTCATATTTTCAAATGACCGAAATGTATATGAAGTGGGCTGAAGTGGTTAATGTATGTTTTGTAATAATAATCAAAATATTAAAAAAAAATTATCCCACAATTTGTAACCCTTTTTCACCCGGTGCCAATTTTCTAAGTGATCCTGGGCGCTACACTCCCCCCACCAGCCTAGGGAGCCCAGGGCAGAGCTCATGCCTCCTTCAATGCATGAGAGCCAACTGACCTTCTTATCACCTGACAGGGGGGAGTTTCCCCGGTAGGACGTAGCGCGTGGAAGGAACACGTTATTCCAACCAGTTGGAGTGGATGGCTGTCATGGGGGAGGCGGTATAGCGACCAGGATTACTCCATGATTTTGAGTGGGTATTAAAGGAGTATTTCACCCCTGGAAGAACTTACAGTCACTCAATGTTAATAATATTTGTAGTAGATAACAGTAGCAAAATTTGAAATTTGCACTCTATGGCCAGAAAAATATAGAAGTCTGTGTGTTTGACTGGGGTTTGACTGCACTGCTGCATTACTACAATGACCATAATGCTTTGGGGCACTGCCCTTCCTTGTGGGGAGGGGAGGCTGCGTAGGGAGATAAAGACAGGGAGGGAGATAAAGACACTATGAGTCAAATGACTCATAGTCTCTGGATATGGATACAAATCTAAAAATACAGATACAACACAAAAAAACACACCAGGATCATGTTTATGGGTCGTAGACCTAGATAAAAATAGGGGTTTGATGCAAAATCGGCAAAATGTCCCTTTAACTACCCTAGGAGACATGGGGAGAACATGCTGATGACGCGGAGGAGAAGACACGCCCCTAGTGCCCACAGAGTCCCCGGCGGGAATGAAACCCAGGACCTTCTAGCTGTGAGGCAACAGCGCTACCGACTGCGCAAGGGCCACCGTGCCCCCAATAATAATAATAATAATAATAATAATAATAATAATCAAAATATACAAAGTAATTAGTAACTAAAGTTTTCAAACACTTGTAGTGGAGAAAAAAAGTACAATATTTGCCTCTGAGATGTAGTGGAGTATAAGTAAAAGTACTGAAGATTGGAAGTACTCAAGTAAAGTAAAAATACCTCAAAATTGAGGTACAATACTTAAGTACAATACTTGAGTACATTTACTTAGTTACTTTCCACCACTGCTTGTTGGAACGGCAGGCTTTGTGGCAGACTTGTAGACCCTCTGTGAATCTCTTGCAGTGATGTGTTTTGGTGTGTTCATGGACTATCATCTTTTTGCCCATTTATTTTATAACAGAAGTGCCGTGAGTAGCTTATCATATTCTAATACAGCTGTTTATTTGTGCATGACAGAAACAGTCTAATATCATGTGGAGTAAACAGGATGTAGATCCGATTAAATCAGGGCTCATCTAAATTAATCACCTGATTATTTTGAAGGAAGTGAGTCTTGTAATGTTAATTTAATGTGAGTGAATTGTTTTAGCTATCTTCTATCTATAGCTGCCCATGGTGGAAGTGGGGCCTCATATTAGCTCTTAAAACTGGCTTCCAGATCCTCAAGGCTGCACCTATGTATATGTATGCTTCCCCATGTTTGATAAAAGGCAACATTGACCTCACAGGGCTGTTCTATGTATTAGCCTTTATCAAGAATGAGACTGGCATCAATTTGTTACTATTTTCCTGTTTTTGTTTTTACTTTTTATTATTATTTGGTCATTGGCACCGTTGCTTAAACCCTGTAACCCACTGGAATATAATTTTAACCGTTGTTTTTCTTTATCTTTATCCATAAACCCTATATACTAGTGATGTGCGGGCCGACCCGTAGCCCGCAGGTCCTGCGGGTTGAACCACAGAGTGGGAGAGGACTCAAATATAGCTATAGATAAAAACAATTGCTAAAACAATTCACTCACATTAAATTAACATTACAAGACTCACTTCCTTCAAAATAATCAGGTGATTCATTTAGATGAGCCCTGATTTAATAGGATCTACATCCTGTTTACTCCACATGATATTAGACTGTTTCTGTCATGCACAAATAAACAATTTTATTAGAATATGATAAGCTACTCACGGCACTTTTGGGTACATTTGGGTATGCTTTTGGGTACTTTTGGGTACATTTGGTTATGCTTTTTGGTAGTTTTGGGTACATTTGGGTATGGTTTTGGGTACATTTGGGTATGCTTTTGGGTACTTTTGGGTACATTTAGGTAATTTTGGGTACTTTTGGGTACATTTGGGTATGCTTTTGGGTACTTTTGGGTACATTTAGGTCATTTTGGGTACTTTTGGGTACATTTGGGTATGCTTTTGGGTACTTTTGGGTACATTTGGGTACCTTTGGGTACATTTGGGTATGCTTTTGGGTACTTTTGGGTACATTTGGGTATGCTTTTGGGTACTTTTGGGTACATTTGGGTAATATTGGGTACTTTTGGGTACATTTGGGTAATATTGGGTACTTTTGGGTACATTTGGGTATGCTTTTTAGTACTTTTGGGTACTTTTGGGTACTGTTGGGTACTTTTGGGTATGCTTTTGGGTACTTTTGGGTACATTTGGGTACTTTTGGGTATTTTTGGGTACATTTGGGAATGCTTTTGGGTACTTTTGGGTAATTTTGGGTACATTTGGGTACTTTTGGGTATGCTTTTGGGTAATTTTGGGTACATTTGGGTACTTTTGGGTATGCTTTTGGGTACTTTTGGGTACATTTGGTTATACTTTTGGGTACTTTTGGGTACATTTGGGTAATTTTTGGTACTTTTGGGTACATTTGGGTATGCTTTTGGGTACTTTTGGGTACTTTTGGGTAATTTTGGGTACTTTTGGGTACATTTGGGTACTTTTGGGTATGCTTTTGGGTACTTTTGGGTACTTTTGGGTATGCTTTTGGGTACTTTTGGGTACATTTGGGTACTTTTGGGTATTTTTGGGTACTTTTGGGCAATTAGTATGACCCCCTCTACAAGCTCATAGCGCGGCACCGAGTGCCGCGCTACGAGCTTGTAGATCTGCTATTTTTGAAAAATCGTGAAAATGTGTGCAAATCTTTGAATATATATATTTTTAAAGCGAACATTTTTAATTCAAATCTTTGCTTCTGGGGGGTCCCTGGAACAAAATATTTTGATGGGGGTCTGCAGCCAAATGCATATAATTTTGGGGGTCCTTGACATGAAAAAGATTGAGCGCCACTGATATAGAAACATACGTTTTTGAGAATACTGTTGAGATTTAGGAGACATGTAGAATCGGCTTCAGGTCTCAATGGGTTAATACCCTACTTTGTCATACAGTGCCACTCGAAAGTAGCACCAAGAACGACCTACACACGTCACAACGATGCGCTGTGAGCTTGATATCAGCTAATATTTGCCTGTTTTAACCCATCATACTGTGGCATTTTAGATGTTTAGCTATAACCAACATGTTATACTTTGGGCTATTCAAAAAATAGCAGATGTACATGTAGATCTGCTATTTTTGAAAACAATGTGAACATTTTGTGCAAATCTTTGAATATATATATTGTTGTACTCAAATCTTTGCATCTGGAGGTCCATGGAACAAAATATTTTACAAATGTTAACTTTAAGAATATATATTCAAAGATTTGCACACATTTTCACGATTAAAACAAAAATAAGATCTACTAGCTATGAGCTTGTATATCTGCTATTTTTGAATAAATCTAAAAATTACACAGATACTTTCCCGGTCTAAAATGGGTTAACCCATTAAGCCCTGGAACTGTGTCATTTTTAGATTTGAGCTAAAAAGCATTATTTTATACTTTGGGCTATTCAAAAATAGCAGATATACAAGATCTGCTATTTTTGAAAATTTGTGAAAATGTGTGCAAATCTTTGAATATATATATTTTTAAAGCGAACATGTTTAACTCAAATCTTTGCCTCTGGGGGGTCCCTGGAACAAAATGTTTTGATGGGGGTCCGCGGCCAAATACATATCATTTTGGGGGTCCTTGACATGAAAAAGATTGAGCACCACTGATATAGAAACATACGTTTTTCAGAAAACTGTTGAGATTTAGGAGACGTGTAGAATCGGCTTCAGGTCTAAAATGGGCTAAGCGAAAGTGGTTAATTTTGTCAGGGGCTTTTAGAAATGTATAATCAATTAAATGTATTGATAAGAGCTTGTGGCTAAATCATATCTACAATTGGATCCATTGGAACTAATGGGTTCTTATGTCCAATTCACTGAAAAGGTAACAGTTTTGGACATACAAGGTTTTTGCCCGATGTCCGGCGGTATAGCCCCGTTCTGAACTTGCTTTGTTCACTGTTTAGTTGCTGTCGCCCCACAGCTGTTTGCCATTTCCACTTACCCTGAGTATACTTTTTTTTTTAATGAAAACCTATAAAAGCGTCCGGGGCTCGTTGCACTTATTATATGAGTTGTCGTTCAAGCTGAGCGTTTTAACCAAAGCGCTGGATTGTAAATGCAAATTGAAAGTCGTAACCGTTCAGAAGCAATTCCGTAATATGAGCGGGTTTTTTTCTTTTTTGGAAGGTGGTCTGAACACGCTGCTAGTGTTGATGAAAATATAGCAGCAGCAGTGGTGGAAACAAAGTACTCAAATGTTTGAGTGTCAATACTGTAATATAGAAATGCTCTGTTACGAGTAAAAGTCCGGAATTCAAAATTTGCTTGAGTACACGTGCAAAAGTATTGGTATCAAAATGTACTTGAATTACCAAAAGTAGAAAGTACTCATTGTGCAGAAGGTCCCGTTTTAAGTTTTCAAATGTATAATAAATCTTTTGAAAATAGCAGATCTACAAGCTCACAATGCATCGCATTGTGAGCTTGTATCCGGCTAATATCCAGCCGATTTTGCGTTTTCTTCAATACACACTTTTTGCTACTACACCCAATGTCTCATATATATTACCATTCCAATTGTCTATGACTGCCTTGCAAAGTTTGTGGGCCCTGGGTTACCAACCCGGCCTGGCGGAGATCTCTGCTCAGAGGAGCGTACTTTTCTTGTCTGCGCAGAGTTTGCTTAACCCATTAAGACTGGGAACGCACATCTGTGTCATATTTAAGATTCGTTTATCTATTAAAAAATAGCAGATCGACAAGCTCATAGCACGGCACCGAGTGTCGCACTATGAGCTTGTAGATCAGCTATTTTTGAAAAATCTTGAAAATGTTGTGCAAATCTTTTGAATATATTTTAAAAGTGAACATTTTTTTTAACTCAAATCTTTGCTTCTGGGGGATTTTACAAATGTCTTCTAAATACATTTTTTCTATTCCTTTAAAAATGACTAAAGAAATGACAAAAATAAAATACAAAAAAATGACACACAGGTGCGTTCCCGGTCTAAATGGGTTAACATGAAAAACATATACATATTTTTTTTGTTTGTTTGTTTCAAATAAGTCTCAAATAAGACTTGAACACATTACATGAATGCACGGCTCCTCAGAGATGAGCTGTCTATTTTACCTTATTCTTTTTTTCTTGTCCTTTAGTTTTTTTTTACCATGAAAGAAAGAGAAAACATAATTTACCCTATGTTGTTTCTGTACCACCTTGCTACATCAGAATGTTTCAGATCATTTTATACCATAGTTAGGTCCTCGGAGGGCCTGATTGTTTGTATGTTTCTCTGTTTCTCTGTAACAAGCTGCTCAATAATAATAATTGCTCCGGGTGGGATTAATGAAGTCGTTTGAAGTTGAAGGCTGTCAGAAACACTGCATGTCTGACACACATCCACTGAGCACTAACAAGTGTGACAACAGTATACCTTTCACATGGAACACCATGGTTGCTGGAATACAGTGGCGTGCACAGACATTTTGAGGGGCAGGTGCTCAAGTAAATTATACATTTTTTTTGTTTACTTGGTCTGCTCTTTTTTCCCTCTACATCTATACCTCTTTGCCAAAAATAGCCGATCTACAAGCCCACAACGCCTCGCAGCATAGTACTCTGGCCTTTGGCTGTACGGCTTGGAAAAAAAAGAACAAAAAAAAGAAAAATAGGATGTTTGCATGCAGAGCGAGAGGCGTTCCTCTCCTTCCGTACCACTTTCACACCCCACTCCAATCCCCCTCTCTCTCTCTCTCTCATCCTCTCTCGGCCCTCCCATCCCTCGTTCTTTTGTTTCCACAAAGAAGCGGGATAATCTCCTGGCTCTATACCGGCTCAGACGATTGGCCGCCGGCCGTTTGTCTTTCTTTCTTTGTTTTCTCTTTTTTTTTCTTTTCGTTTCACCATCCAAAAAAACAAAACAAGCAAAAGAAAGAAAAAAAGGAGAGAATGTTTACAAGCAGAGCGAGAGACGTTGTGTTAGATATCAGATTAGATTGTGGGAGATCACAGATCCTGTTCAATGAACATCTTTCTGTTTCACTTCCTCCATTTGGATTTGTGCGACACAGCTTTAAAGACTTGGAACAGGAAATGAGACGGTTGAAGCTCAAAGTGTCACTAAACAGTGATAGAAGACATACTCCTGTTTGTTTTTTAGAAGTTAAAGGTCCGTAAAATTTGTGCAAATATTTGAATATATATATAACTTTTTTTAAAGTGAACATTTGTAACTCAAATCTTTGCTTTTGGGGATTCTACACATGTCTTTTAAATCTGTCTTTAAAAAAACGTATGTTGCTATAAATATATAGATACACTTTTTCATGTCAAGGACCCCCAAAATTATATGTATTTAGCCGTGGACCCCCATCTTAAAAATATTTTGTTTCATGGACCCCCCCAGAACGATTTGAGTTAAAAATGTTCGCTTGAAAATAAATATATATTTACACACATTTTCACGATTAAAAAAAAACAGCAGATCTACAAGTTCATTGCGCGGCACAGAGTGCTGCTATTTTTTATAATGAAAATAATGAAAGTAAAGCACTGTCATTCCACATTCAGAGAGAGAAAAAGTCATACACATAGCAGAATAATTGTAATTATGAGAGCACAGACAACAGAAAGAATGCCATATGGTACACATCCCCCCCCCCTTCCAAAGTGTTACTACTCTGGCGCTATAAAGAGGTTTGGGGCTAGGTGTGATTAATACAGTTAGACCGGGAACGCATCTGTGTCATTTTAGATTTATTTGGTTATTCAAAAATAGCAGATATACAAGCTCATAGCGCGGCACCGAGTGCCACGCTATGAGCTTGTAGATCTGCTATTTTCGAACAATCTTGAAAATGTGTGCAAATCTTTTGAGTATAAATATATATGTTTTAAAGCGAACATTTGTAACTCAAATCTTTGCTTCTGGTGGGTCCCTGGATACATATTTTGATATATATATATACATTTTTTTTCTTCAAAGACATGTTAGGATTTAGAAAATATTTTCAGAATGGGCCCCAGGTCTTAATGGGTTAATACAGTTAGTCAGTACAGTCTCCATATGATTTGGCATTTATTTGCTTTCACACGGCGTGGAACACCTGGTGCTTATTAGAGGCAGTGTGTTGTTTGGGCCGGGCATGACTTCATTCAGAAAGAGAGCGACGGGGGTTTGTTGTTCTATCCAGGCCCATAAGCAAGTTCTATACCGGTGGTGGGAAATACACGGCCTTCAAATAAAACACTATTAACCCATTGAGACCTGAAGCCGATTCTACATGTGTCCTAAATCTCAACAGTTTTCTGAAAGACGTATGTTTAGTGGTGTTCAATCTTTTTCATGTCAAGGACCCCCAAGATTATATGTATTTGGCCCCGGACCCCCATCAAAATATTTTGCTCGGGGGACCCCCAGAAGCAAAGATTTGAGTTAAAAATGTTCGCTTTAAAATATATATATTCAGAGGATTTGCACACATTTTCACGATTTAAAAAAAATAGCAGATCTACAAGCTCGTAGCGCGGCACTCGGTGCCGCGCTACGAGCTTGTAGATCTGCTATTTTTGAATCGCCCAAAGTGTAAAATAATGCTTTTTAGCTCAAATCAAAAAATGAGACAGTTCCAGGTCTTAATGGGTTAATACTTTGTTTTTTTTGCGTTTTCCAGGCAGCAAAAGGAGGGACTCTAAAGTAGTGGTTCATCTGGGGACCATTAATGAATAGCTTAATGTGCAACATTGTTTTCTCATTGTTTTCTCACTCGACAGTAAACAAACCAACATATTGTATATGTGTCTAAAGTGACAATTTAAGGAATTTTAAGACCTCTGTAATACAATAAAATAATAAGACCATTAGTACGTCAAAAGTAATCAACCAACTATTATATAAGAGATTGTCAAATTGCTAAATATTACCTGAGAAAGAGGCACCAATTTTGAGAATAGCCGATCTACAAGCGTTGTGAGCTTGTAGATCGGCTATTTTCACAATATCTGTGGAACAGAGTCAAACTAATTTATTTTGGGGGGTCCCCCGTTCAAATATTATTATTTTGGGAGGTCCCCAGTTCAAATATGATTATTTTGGGGGGTCCCCCGTTCAAATATGATTATTTTGGGGGGTCCCCAGTTCAAATATGATTATTTTGGGGGGTCCCCAGTTCAAATATGATTATTTTGCGGGGTCCCCCGTTCAAATATGATTATTTTGGGGGGTCCCCAGTTCAAATAGGATTATTTTGGGGGGTCCCCAGTTCAAATATGATTATTCGTATTAAAAAAGGTTGAGAACTACTGCTCCAAAGGAGGGCAATTCAGGCTGGTTTTAGTGTGAATGATGATTGCAAAACCTTTGGTTGTGAGGGTGTCATGTCTTGCAGTAGAAGTAAAATTATTGTTTCTAGCCAATCACAGTCCTGAATAGAGTCATGGTGGCCAATCACGGTGCAGGGTTAGGGGGGTACAATGGTGGCCAATCACAGCGCAGGGTTAGGGGGGTGCAATGGGTGTCGATGTCCAAACCTCACATATAGGGGCGGTTGCACCGCCCAAAAGCATACCTAAAAAAAACTGTACTTAAGTACAATACTTGAGTAAATGTATTTAGTTATTTTACACCACTGCAGTGGGCAGACAGAGAGAGCTCTACTGGCTGAGGCACGTTTGTGTAGCCTTTAGAGCATTGCTTATTTCTCACCTCCAATATACATATTCTAACGTATACCGCTATAAGTTTAAAACTCGTAATGCGCCGTCTGGCCATTATAGCGTTAGATAAAGATCATAAAGCGCCCAGGAGTGTCTCCCTAATTAAAATAAGGTGTGAGCGGAGGCGAACGAGCTCTGGGAATCACTTTGTGAATTAAATCAGTATTCATTATGTATTCATGAGGGCCTGCCTATGGCATCATGCAGTACATTTGCATTTTCAGAAAGTAATGCAATTTTGACTTTCGGCAGTGGTATCCACAGACATTTTGAGGGGCAGGTGCTCAAGTAAATTAGACTTTTTTTTGTTGACTTGGTCTGCTCTTTTTTCCCTCTACACCTATACCTCTTTGCAAAAAATAGCCGATCTACAAGCTCACAACGCCTCGCAGCGCGAGGCGTTGTGGGCTTGTAGATCTGCTATTTTTGGCTAAAGTTCTCCTCAGAAAAGGGATGCTAGGTTTCGAGTGGTTATGGTAAAAAGAAAAATCATATCACATAAAGAATTGGCGGACCCCCTGTAGTAACTCTGAGGACCCCCTAGGGGTCCCGGACCCCCTGTTGAAGACCCCTGCTGTAAAACTTTTTTTTCAAAAGGGCACTTCTGGTCAAGAGGGCAAAGGGCAGGTGCTCTAGCACCACCTAGAATCTATCTGTGCACGTCCCTGACTTTCGGGACTTTGGACATAAGACTATACACATTTTTTATTTGATTTTTTTTTTTTTTATTATAGATATCGTCTCTGTCGGGTGGAAAATGTCCAAAACTGTTAATTGTCAGGATTAAAATTCAAAAGCATCAAAAGCAGCAGATCTACAAGCTCGAAACGCGTCGCTTCGCGCCGCGTTTCGAGCTTGTAGATCTGCTGCTTTTGATGCTTTTGTGTGACGCTGTAGTATGATCAAGTAGGGGTGTTAATTTACGAAAAAAAAACATGAAAGACAGCGCCGATACGTTCTCATTATGACCGAGGGTATACTATGCTCTAAAAAGTGTGTGAAAAAAAAGTGCTTTTTCATTTCAATGTGTCTTTAATCCATTCGATCCGGGAGAGCGTCTGTGTGAGCTCGTAGATCGGCTATCTTCAAATAACAGTTTAAATATGGTTAACTCTTTCACTGCCAAGGGACGACTTTCACGACTTTTTTTGTTTTTAGTGGTTAAGGATTTAAAATACATTTTGTAGAATCCTCCAGAAGCAAAGATTTGCGTTACAAACATTCGCTTTTAAACATGTATATGTACAAGGGGTTGACACTAAGATCTCAGAGGGCACTTGCCCCGTCGGGCATGTACATTTTGGGCAATGTTCTACTTTGCCCAAAGGTCAGGCCCACTTGCCCCGAAAAGTAAATCATGACAGGTAACATTTTGATTACCGTTCATTTTATCACACGTTTGTTTTACTTTACTTGCGAATTTGCCAAATGTCTCAATAGCTATACAATAATATTACTTATTTTATACCACATACATCCTGTGTTGTGTTTATAGCGAAACTAAAGACAGTTGCTGCTTCCCCACTCAAACGCACTTTGCCCGTCGGGCAACCTGAACGCTAGCTCCACCTGCCCGAACGTTTTATTTACTTGCCACGTCACGGGCAGTCGGGCAACCGTTAGTGTTAGTTTGAATAGCCTAAGAAATCTTAAAATGACAGGGGTTGCCCTGTCATTTTAAGATTTCTTAGGCTATTCAAAAATAGCAGATATACAAGCTCATAGCGCGGCACCGAGTGCCGTGCTATGAGCTTGTAGATCTGCTATTTTTTTTTAAAATCGTGACAATTTGTGCAAATATTTGAATATGTATTGTTTTTAAAGAGAACATTTTTGACTCAAATCTTTGCTTCCTATTACAGCATATTTTGAGATGGGGGTCCGCGGCCAAATACATATCATTGTGGGGGTCCTTGACATGAAAAAAGTTTGAGAACCACATTTGTAGAATCCCCCAGAAGCAAAGATTTGAGTTAAAAACGTTCGCTTTAAAAAAAAACCACATATATTCAAAGATTTGCACAAACTTTCACGATTTTTCAAAAAAAATAAATAGCAGATCTACAATCTCGTAGTGCGGCACTCGGTGCCGCGCTATGAGCTTGTAGATCTGCTATTTTTGGAATAGCCCAAATAAATAAAAAAAAGTTACAAAGATGCGTTCCCGGGTTGTATGGGTTAAGCATATCTATATATATAATAAAAAAAAACTCTTTCTACTTGTTCCAGCAGCAGTGCTACAGTACTGTCCATGCTGTGATGTATGGCTCCACAGGGAGGCTCATTGGAGTTCATTACTGTGACTTCCACCATGGGAAAGAACTGTTCTCCTCCACTAATGGACACTCTGCTTGAATTATGCTGCAAATACGCAACACTTGAAACATACTGCCCGATCGCTCTGTGTGTGTGTGTGTGTGTGTGTGTGTGTGTGTGTGTGTGGTGTGTGTGTGTGTGTGTGTGTGTGTGTGTGTGTGTGTGTGTCGGGGGGGTTTCAAGAGAGTGCCTGTCCCTTGATGTCAGTGGTGGAAAAAGTACTCAAATATTTTACTTAAGTAAAATATTTGAGTAAATTTATGTTACAAATAAAGTCTGGAATTCAAAATTAACTTGAGTATAAGTACAAAGGCATTGATATCAAAATACACTTAAAGTACCAAAAGTAGAAAGTAATCATTATGCAGAATGTTCCATTTCACAAGTTTTCAAATGTATACATTGAATACACATCTTTTGAAAATAGCAGATCTACAAGCTCACAATGCGTCGCATCGCGACGCATTGTGAGCTTGTAGATCTGCTATTTTCAAATGGCCGAACTATATACATAGGGCTGAAGTGGTTATGTATGTTTTGTAATAATAATCAAAATCTACAAAGTAACTTGTACTACAATGTTTAAACAATTACAGTGGAGTAAAAGTACACTATTTGCCTCTGAGATGTAGTGGAGTAGAAGTAAAAGTACTGAACATTTAAAATAATCCAAGTACAGTACTTAAGTACATGTACTTGGTTACTTTCCACCACTGAGCATTAGTAAGGGAGAACATCCCTCCATCAGCTGTCACTGAAGGCCAGGGAGAAGACATGAGTCTTTGATAGAGATTTAGAAATAACACTGGGATGGGTATAGCTCTGATGTGTATGAGCAAAGTGTTCCAGAGCCTGGGGGGGGGGGGGGGGGACAGGCTCGGTCACCCCTGGCATGGGGTTCAACCCCCGGGCACTGCAGACTCAGCGTATGAGTATATACGTACTGGGAGCTGATGGTGTAGGTGTGATGTTCCACCTCAACAATCCATCTCCCCAGAGGGTCTATAGAGCATTGTAACGAGGATAGTGGTGCATACCCAAAATACGCTTTGTGAGCATTGTGGGGTTTTTGGCTTTAAAGGTTTCATGACATTCAGTTTTGCCACACATTAAAAGACTTTGTCATGGTCCTTCAAACGTGTATACAAAGTTTTAACTGACAATTCCACTCTAGTGAGCCATTGCAGGTGTTTTTCTCTCACATTTCTAAAGTAAAGTACAAGTACCTCAAGATTGTACTTAAGTATAGTACTTGAGTAAATGTACTTAGTTACTTTACACCACTGAAATGATTGGCTGAGGAATGCGAGAACAACAAAAAAAATCTCCATGATTTCAAAGATTCATACAGGTGTTTAATTGATAGAAAATAAGTCATGTTTTGGGTGAACTAATCCTTTAAGATATGCTGTCCATAAAATCACCGTCCTAAAAAACGTTGATATGCTCGCAAGTATAGTCATAATAAACATGTGTGACAGAGAGAGAGAGAGAGAGAGAGAGAGAGAGAGAGAGAGAGAGAGAGAGAGAGAGAGAGAGAGAGAGAGAGAGAGAGAGAGAGAGAGAGAGAGAGAGAGAGAGAGAGAGAGAGAGAGAGAGAGAGAGAGAGAGAGAGAGAGAGAGAGAGAGAGAGAGAGAGAGACGGCAGAGGGAGATAGAAAAGAGAGAGAAGAGAAGGACATTGCAGTTGTACTAAATACTCCATGACAGATTTGTGTGTGCATTAAGTACCGGCTGCCAGCGTGACAAATGCTGTTTTCAGCTTGTGTTTCTGTGTACGTATATTTGGCTGTGTGTATGTGTGTGCGCGCACGGCCACATACACGTGTGTGACTGCGTGTGTGTGTATTACTATACTTGTGTGGGCCGATTGTCCACACAAGTATAGTCAATTTTGAGAAATATAAATTTTGAGAAGAATTGTTGTTTTATGGTTAAAATATGATTTTTACAATTAGGAAAATTCAGGTTGAGTTGAGAAGGTTTGGTTTAGGAATTACGGTTTAGAGTTCTACCTAATTTATACAATAGTAGAGCTGTAGTTTTTTTTTGGCAAATCTAAAAGCTCACAATGTGCACAGTGCGACCTGTGAGCTTGTAGATCTCTGATTTGTCTTACTATTTTCAACAACTGTCAATGCTGTCACGAAATGTTAGATGTCCTCACAAGTATAGTACTGTAAACACGTGTGTGTGTGTGTGTGTGTGTGTGTGTGTGTGTGTGTGTGTGTGTGTGTGTGTGTGGTGTGTGTGTGTGTGTGTGTGTGTGTGTGTGTGTGTGTGTGTGTGTGTGTGCCCGTGGTGTAAGTGGAGGCGTAATGTGGTGTAAAATGGCTGCAGAGTGAACGTTGGGGTCGATACAGAGTCTCATCCCTGTCATTCTGCTGATGAGCGTCCCCCCCCCCCCCCCCCCCCCCGCTGCTCTAAAGCTAATGGAATGAGAAATATAAATGATCTGATTATTCTAAAAAACGTGGCTCAGATATGAATGAATGAATAAGTGGAATGATGGAGTCTGCCTTTCATGTTCTTTCTCTCTCTCTCTCTCTCTCTCTCTCTCTCTCTCTCTCTCTCTCTCTCTCTCTCTCTCTCTCTCTCTCTCTCTCTCTTTCTGTATGGGTCCATGCTTGCATCATGCGTGCACAGGCACGCACGCGCGTGCACACGCACACACACACACACACACACACACACACACACACACACACACACACACACACACACACACACACACACACACACACACACACACACACACACACACACACACACACACAACACTTTGAAGTTGTAGATCCACGTGTCTCTCAGGGGATCTGACCCAGGAAACCAAATTCAAGTGTGTGTGTGTGTGTGTGTGTGTGTGTGTGTGTGTGTGTGTGTGTGTGTGTGTGTGTGTGTGTGTGTGTGTGTGTGTGTGTGTGTGTGTGTGTGTGTGTGTGTGTGTGTGTGTGTGTGTGTGTGTGTGTGTGTGTGTGTGTGTGTGTGCGTGCGTGCGTGCGCGCGCGCGCACACATGTATTCTGGCCATTAACATGGCAGCCAGTGTGTGTGACAGAGATGGATGGAGTCGTGCTTTCTGAGACTCAAATCAGAGAGAGAGAGAGAGAGAGAGAGAGAGAGAGAGAGAGAGAGAGAGAGAGAGAGAGAGAGAGCTAGAGCTGAAGTATGCCATAGTTTGTGTGAGTATGGAATAAATGCATTAGCCATACGTATATATATATCCTCGCTGGCTGTATTGATTTTCTACCGCCTTCCACACAAGGGCACCTTGTGATGCTGCTGTTCTGGAGGCAAACAGATGAGTGTGCATTCAGCATCTCAACTCCCTTTGTCCTGGAAATCAGGACTAAATCCCATTAAAAAAAGTTACCAAATCCCAAGAACATTCTAACTAAATGTCCCTTTTTTTCTTAAACGTTTCCTTCCATCGTTTAACTAGAGGTTATGGCATACATGGGCAACTGGTGTCCCAATGCGGCCCCTCAGGTTAATATCAGAATACTGATATCCTATCCTACTATCCTACTATCCTACTATAATTCTAGTAACCTCTGTAGTGGTGGTGAGTACGTGAGTGAAGATACCCGGTTCTCCTCACTGGCTGGACCAATTGCTCTGATTTTGCACACAGGTAATTGACCATTACCATCTGAACTTAACTGTGAAGCCCGTTTTTCAATTTCATCAAATCTCAGCTTCTTATTAGCGTTTTTGTGTCAAACACTGTCGCCATGGTTACGGGGCTGCCCAGCTATGGGACGAACTGCCTCCCGGGTTGCCAGATCATGTGCGCATATCCCCCTACGGATGCGCTGCGCCGACCGGGTATGGTCTAGTATTATTAATTTCAGCTGTTACAATTTCAAACATGACCCGCTTTAATTACTTTGGTCTATATTAGTAGCTTAATGACCAGTCTTAAAATTCTATTGTCTTTTTTTATGTCCAATGTATTTGTATTTAAGTTCATGAAGTTAACATCAGTATAACTAAATGCATTTGAAAGTACATAAAAATGTTAGTTTTCAGGATTCCAATTAAAAAGTGCACACAAATAAATCTGGATTCCAATTCAAAAGTAGCAAAAATAGCAGATCTACAAGCTCAAAACGTGTCGCGCTGCGACACGTTTTGAGCTTGTAGATCTGCTATTTTTGCTACTTTTGTGTGACATATAATGGCGAAGTAGGGCATTAATTTACGAAAAAAGTTTAAGTGGAAATACAGTGGTCCTCTCCATCATCAAAGTTGCATCACCCCTAGGGTTACAGCCTGTGCTTACTGTATGGAGATATCTGTATCCGTCTGTCCTTGTCCCCTTTATGCCCATAAATGGCAATCCCTGATGTCATCAGTATATGCCCATACATGGGCATACACTGATTATAAGCATTCCTACCTATCAGAATGCTTGTTACATTCCAAAATCATGTCTGCCCAAGTCATTGTAAGTCAACTCTTTGATATCATATGATTTTGAGTCAATGTCACTTTTCTTTGTATTAAACTGATTGTATTGTTTGTCACTGACACTTTTTTTCTCTTCTTTTTTTTGGGCAGACTGGTCTTCTTCCCCCTTCATGAGAGGATGTGTACGCCATGGACCCACAGATGAACCCTAACCAACCCACCAGTAAGTGTGAAAGAGAAGTCTGCACAACAACTATGTGGCTCCAAAACGATTCTAAAAGTACAATTCTTCTTTCTTCTCTTTACACGTAAGGTTACTCCCCTTGCCCTACACCAGCGACAATGTTGGATGTTGCGTCGCATCTTTCTTTGAACTACTACTACAGATGTGCCACTTCAAAACTTCACACGTTACTGTTCTTTCCCTGAAAGTGCCCTGAAAATGCATTTTTTTCCTCCCTGTTCTGCCCTTAAAGATGCACTGGTTTGCCCCTGAAAATAAGTTGTCACTACACACCCCCGTTTTTCCCTTCAACAGACATCCATATACATGAGAACAAAAGAATGTGTGTTGAAGAAGGTGTCAGACTCATTATGAGGCGAAAGGTGATTTGAAGAGGTCCTTGACCAGTTGCTCAAATTAATTAGCATCATAAAAGCAGTGATCATCAAAATAATTCAGCATTTTAAATGCCCTTCTTTGTCCCTCTTATTGCCCTGGGAATCCCCTGAAAATGTACTGTCTTGGCGATGGCAGGACAGTTGAAGTTTTGAAATGGCACATCTGTATCTGTAAGTTGCCTCTGGTACATTTCCTCTAAAAAAAGTTAATATTGGATACATTTCCCAAATGCTCTTACCTTTAATCTCTGCAATGTCCTTGCCAAGTGTCTAGCAGTCTAGCACATCTTCCTTCATTGTACAATAGTTAGAAGAAGAAGAAAAAAACTGTCAGTCTGTCTGTAAAGGAACAACTTAAACCCGGCTTCCCCCAGCCTGGTGTGGTCCGAATACCATAGACTCGGACAACTTCTTTACTTTGCAATTACAATTATCTTATTGTTGACAAAACACTAACATTAATGGGAAAAGGGAGGTGGAACAATAATTACGTTGGCGTGTCAGGGTTTGAATCAAATCTGATTGCAGGTGTCTGCGTAAAAAAATGAAGACCCAATGTTTTACTCTTGCTTTTAACACAGTTTGAGTTGTTTTATCTGTTGTTGTTGTTAGTTACTACTTTGCCTCTATTGTTTTTGTTTTGTTATTATTGTCATTATTGTTCACTTTTTTCACACAACTATCATCAATACAGGCCTCTATACAAGGTCCACTCCTTCTTTTCCCCTGCTCAACACCAAATATCTTTGCTGAAAATTGCCATGCTCTCACCACCTTGTGTTGAGACTATAGGATGTGATGCTATTGTCATCGCAATATCGCAAAAAAAATGTCATGTCAAGGACCCCCAAAATGACGAAATGTATTTGCCCGCGGACCACCATCTCACAATATTTTGTAATAGGGACCCCCCCAGAAGCAAAGATCTGAGTCAAAAATGTTCTCTTTAAAATATATATATATTCAAATATTTGCACAAATTTTCACAAGTTAAAAAAAAAAATTGCAGATCTACAAGCTCATAGCGCGGCACTCGGTGCCGCGCTATGAGCTTGTATATCGTATATATTGTATATTGTGAAAATGGTTAAACAACACATTGTTTGTTTTGTAGCTTTGGGCATCTCCTTCTATCTACCTGCCGCTTTGCTTCCATTGAAAATGAATGGTAGCATGTAGCTTTGTATGTTCATGTTGCTGGCTTCCATTGAAAATGAATGGTAGCTTTGTATCTAAATTGCCAACCCGATCTCAAACGACGTAGTATACATTGCACAGAGTGGTCATTCCGTGCATAGCCGCCTCGCATCTCCCCCATTGTGACTAAACCGTTTCGGAGGCGCGCAGTCTCAAGGGAACTGTCGCCACGTAAGGGACCACTGAGCGAGCTGAAGCGAGCGAGTTGCCGTTTGAACGCAGCATTGATTGATTGATTGATTGATTAACCCATTAAGACCTGAGGCCGCTTTTAAACATTTTCAAAATCTTTTTTAAAAAAATCGGAAAAAAATATATAAAAAATATTTTTCACGATTTTTGAATAGCCAAAGAAATCTAAAGTGACAGAGATGCGTTCCAGGTTGTTAAATAATAACGGTGTGTAAAAAGTACAGAGGTACATTTATACAATAATGCTAAAAGGATAACACAAAAAGCCCTGTGTCCATCGTGGTCCTATGTGTTCAATTCATCAACACACATACAAAGACATACAATACTACACAATCATCAACACTAGGAGCAGAAGACACGTGTGGTGGATTTATTTTATGGCCAGCTAGAAGACTTTTTTTCTCTGGGTCCAAGTTGCAAATTGCAGACAGGTGCTCTTTTATGTGTAAGAATTGTCCTGTAATGATGTTTTTTTTCTCTTTTCTTTCTGGCTTATCTTTCTTTTACCTCAGCTCCACAGAGAGGTTAGTGGAATTGCTGGTGGTCTGCAATTAGTTCCACACCTGAGATTTGGATTGTGTTGGATGGGTTGTTCCGATGTCAGTGCCCTCTCAGCGCTCAGCGCTCTGCACATCGATTGAAGATTTAACCCGCTACGACCGGGAACGCATCTGTGTAACCACTTAAACCGTTATTTGATACTTTGGGCTATTCAAAAAATAGCAGATATACAAGCTCATAGCGCGGCACGCTACGAGCTTGTAGATCTGCTATTTTTGAAAAATCATGAAAAGTATATTTGACTTTTTTTCTTTTATTTGGCGGACATTTGTAAATCTAATCTTTGCTTCTGGGGGTTCCTGGAACTAAATATTTTACAAATATTCGCTTTAAAAAATATGTAATCCCAAGATTTTGCCACTAATAGCTCATAGCTTGTAGATCTGCTATTTATTTTTTATTTTTTTAATCTTGGAAAATGGGTGCAAATCTTTGAATATATATGTGTTTTTTTTAAGCGTACATGTTTAACTCGAATCTTTGCTTCTGGGGAATTCTACAAATGTCTTCTAAATCCTAACACATATGTTGCTATAATATCAGTGGTTCTCAAACCTTTTTCATGTCAAGGACCACCCAAAATGATATGTATTTGGCCACGGACCCCCGTCTCAAAATAGTTTGTCCCCGGGACCCCCATGCAGAACCAAAGATTTGAGTATATATTATGTTTATTTTAATGTATGTTTCTTTTTAAAGATTTGCACAAATTGTCCACGATTGAAAAAAAAAGAAGCAGATCTACAAGCTCATAGCGCAGCACTCAGTGCCGCGCTATGAACTTGTAGATCTACTTTTTTTTTTTTTAACAGCCAAAGAAATCTAAAAAACGACACAGTGTGCGTTCCCGGTCTGAACGGGTTAATTTACAGAGTGCTTCGTTGCATGTCCGACAGTTCTTGCGAGGTCACACAGCTGAGCGTACACTTTATAGTGCTGCCTATTGTGATGCTGAATGGATGGAAATGAATGGGAAATCAGAGCGTTCCCATAACCGTAGATTTGGCATGTCAGCATAACGGATACGTAGGGTGTTATCGTTGTTGCTGTTGTTGGGTGGAAACTTTGTTCGTCCAAACCGTTTATAAAAACATAAAAATACCAAAAATAAAAGTACTAAAATGTTTGAAAATAGCAGATCTACAAGCTCACAACGCGTCGCAATGCGACGCGTTGTGAGCTTGTAGATCGGCTATTTTCAAATAGGCCTATAGGTATACAATCGGGCTAAAGTGGTTAATAATAATAATTGATAATTGTAAAGTAACTAGTAACTAAAGTTTTCAAATAATTGTAGTGGAGTAAAAGTGCAATATTTGCCTCTGAGATGTAGTGGAGTAGAAGTAAAAGTACTGAATGTTGGAAATACTCCAGTAAAGTTAAAGTACCTCAAAAATGTACTTACGTACATGCACTTAGTTACTTTCCACCACTGCAAGTGGGTGCATCGTGAGCTTGTAGATCAGCTATTTTGTGCGATGCTCTTGTATGAGGAAGCAGTAAGGCATTAATTTAAGCTACAAAGAAGGAAAGCTTACAATCCAAGTTGAGCTGGTTTGAAATGCAGCTACAAAACCACCACGTGTTGTTGTTTTGTTCTTGTTTTTTTGTTTTTATCACACAATTGTGTAACCCATTGTTTCACCCAGTGCCAAGCCTATATGCAATCCTGGGTGCTTACTCTCCCTCTGCCAACCATAGCCTGGGGAGAGCCCAGAACTGAGCTCATGCCTCCTTTCAATGCAAGCCACTTCTTATCACCTGACAGGGGGGGAGTCGTAGTCGTAGCGCTTGGAAGGAACACGTTGCCACTAAGTGCTGTTGGACCACTTCAACTCCTTCTCTCTCTCTCTCTCTTCACACATGCTTATAATGGGGGACGGGGGGACGGACTCATTATTTCCGTCAGCCAGTTCCGTGTTCTTTTTATATCGCTGGCGTCAGCGGGCCTGTTGATCAACACTTCAACCTCGTCGCGCCGACAGATATTCTAGAGTCGCTTTGTGTCTTTGAATCTGTTCGTTTTTGGTATTAATTATTATTATTAAAATCTTAGTGGTGTTCCAAGTATTTTGGGGGGGGGGCTCACGTGCACTATCATCGCCCCCCACCACCAAATTGGTCCCCCCCCGTGCCCCACATGTTGAGAATCGCTGATCTATATATATATAGCTTGGCATTCTCTCGTATCCTCTTTTTAACCCATTGAGACCTGGAACGCATCTGTGTCATTTTTTGATTTGAGCTAAAAAAAACAACATTATTTTAACCTTTGGCTATTCAAAAATAGCAGATCTACAAGCTCATAGCGCGGCACCGCGCTATGAGCTTGTAGATCTGCTATTTTTGAATGTTTGCAAATCTTTGAATATATATATATATATATATATATATATATATATATATATATATATATATATATATATATATATATATATATATATATATATATATTTAAAGCAAGCATTTTTAACTCTATAAAATACATCTTTGCTTCTGGGGGTCCCTGGAACAACATATTTTGAGATGTGGGTCGGCGGCCAAATACATATCATTTTGGGGGTCCTTGACATGAAAAGGTTTTAATTAGCACCACACTGATATAGAAACATAAGTTTTTTCAGAAAAAGTGTTGGGATTTAGACGAAAAATGTGTAGAATCGGCTTCAAGTCTCATTGGGTTAATAAAGCCAGGCAGCGCCAGCAGCCCTGTGTGTGTACACACAACAAGAACTAAGCAGTTCTGTGCCAAGAAAGACAGACAGAAGACCATTTACACAAAGTTGGATTTGTTCTGTACCCACAACTGATCTTTGTCTGGACAGGAAAGAGACAGAGAGGGTGGAAAGGAATCTTTGAACCCTATCTGGCTGGTTTGAAGCTACTTTCTTTATGTGAGCCCATTGCAGTAACTACCTTCCTCTTAGGAGGTGTGTGTGTGTGTGTGTGTGTGTGTGTGTGTGTGTGTGTGTGTGTGTGTGTGTGGGGGGGGTGGGGGGGGGGGTGTTAGTGATGAAATGAATGTGCCACAGCCTAATTCAAGGGAGGGAAGAGAACAGAACGAAACGGGGGTTTGGATCGCTGGAGCTTGATGGCTACCGGCTACAAAAAAAGACGTGTCCGACTCGCTATGTTTCGTGCAGAGAGAGAGAGGAACCCGTGAGTCTGCTGCTTAACTCAATACGACCGGGGGAAAGCATATATGTGTCATTTTCAGATTTCTTTTAGCTATTCAAAAATAGCAGATATACAAGCTCATAGCGCTGCACCGAGTGCCGCGCTATGAGCTTGTAGATCTGCTATTTATTTTTTTTTCATTGTGAAAATGTGTGCAAAT
The DNA here is from genome assembly GCF_963454915.1 of Gymnoscopelus microlampas. NCBI lineage: Eukaryota > Metazoa > Chordata > Actinopteri > Myctophiformes > Myctophidae > Gymnoscopelus > Gymnoscopelus microlampas. The sequence goes on from NC_139955.1 coordinate 44,603,290, forward strand.
CTTTGAATATAGGCCTATGTGTTTTTTTTTTTAATTAAACATGTTTAACTCAAATCTTTGCTTCTGAGGGATTCTAGAAATGTTTTCTAAATCCCAACAGTTTGTTTTTGGGAGAAAAATATGTATTTGTCCACGGACCCCCCCCCCCCCATCTCAAAGTATTTTGTTCTAGAGACCCCCCTCAGAAGCAAATATTTGAGTAACACATTTGCACACATTTTCACAACTTATTTTTTTATCTCCAAAAAATAGCAGATCTACAAGCTCATATGCACTATGAGCTTGCATATCTGCTATTTTTGAATAGTCAAATACATACAAAAATAACACAGATGTTTTCCCGGTCCTAATGAGTTAATAAAAAGTTTAAAGTTGGTTTCCTCTCCCTTTTCTCCAAAACAAAAGTTGTCATATCCTACAGCCAAAGCATGCTGTGTTAATCAGGAGGAATTACATAGCCTGCCTGGCCTGCTATATTTCTGATCATATTACTAACATTGTGTTGCCTGTCGACAGAAGCTTTTGTCAAAACCCCCAAACAGAATTACACACAATTGAGAGAGAGAGAGAGAGAGAGAGAGAGAGAGAGAGAGAGAGAGAGAGAGAGAGAGAGAGAGAGAGAGAGAGAGAGAGAGAGAGAGAGAGAGAGAGAGAGAGAGAGAGAGAGGCAGACAGATAAAGGGGATTGAACAATAGTGCATAAGGCATTATTGTTGTAACAATCATATCTTGTGAACTCATAGCAGTTTGGTAAAATGTCTTGTATGAGAGAAGTGTCATCCTCTTTACTGTTTTCCTCTGAGAGAGAGAGGTCCAATCCAATCAAGGCGTATACTGTAGTTTTGTTGATGAATCATATTGACTGCGTGTCATCCAAACAACCCATGCAATCCATTTATGAATCCAGCTGATGTGAGGAATATGTCATGTGTCATAAACAAACAAACACCACTTGATTTGAAAGCTTTGCCGACTTACCATCTACACACAGAACAAACCGTGTTGACGTATAAAAACCTGATCCATACTCCAGTGTTGATTTTGACAGCACATTTTGATTTAGTTTCAGTCATAGTCTTTTGAATCAAATTCCATTTGGTTTTAGTCATATTTTAGTCATCTGAAAGGTTTTAGTTTTTGTCTAGTTATAGTCGACTAAATCTACAGTTGATTTAGTCGACTAAAATGTATGTTGGCGGTGCCTTGATGGCGTCGTAATGGCTGATTTTACACTTGGTTGCGTGCTGAAAATAGCAGATCTACAAGCTCACAACGCGTCGCAGCGTTGTGAGCTTGTAGATCTGCTATTTTCAGAGTGCAACACCCGAGCGCAACCAAGCATAACATGACTTGTCTTTTAGTTCTACTGGATCTCTTCTCCTCTAGTCCCTCACTAACATTTTAGTCCGATTTTTCATTTGTTGACAAAATTGTCAGTATATTTAGTCTTAGTTTTAGTCATCATAGCTTAGTTTTTATTTAGTTTTCGTCAGTGAAAAAAGGTAGTCGACGAACATTTTTCGTCATAGTTTTAGTCGACAAAATCAACACTGCCATACTCATCTGTAAAGTAACTACTAGCTAAAGCTGTGACATAATTGTATCTGAGTAAAAGTACAACATTTATGGACAGTATGGACATTTTAAGAAAATATATGTAGCGCTATGTAGTTTAGGGTATCAGTGGCCACTTTGGACACAAATCAACATGGCATTCAACGTCTTTGACTTCATTACCCAAGATTCTCTGCAAGCATGACCCGTGAGGACACGCTGTGATTGGCCAGTCTTCACTTTGGCCGGCATTTCTGCCTTGGTGCCTTGGCAAATGCCAGGCCCTCATTTGTCAATTTTGTCATTATCTCCTGGTTTTCAGTGAATAACGAAAAAAAATAAAAACGTTTTTTTTTTCCAAACCCGTCAATGGCACTGTGGTCTGTGGACCAAGTACCAATTGACTCGAAAACACATCCATGGAAGTAAAAAGAGTTAAACGAGGTTGCAATTAACTCTGTTAATGTTGCTAGTAGGGGTGTAACGATACATTCTAACAGCGATTCGATACGCATCTCGATACATGGTTTACGATACATCTATTGGTATGCATATACATAAGTAATAGTGAGCACTCGGTGCCGCTCTACGAGCTTGTATACTGTATCTGCTATCTTTGAATAGCCCAAAGTATAAAACAATGGTTATTATAGCAAAAAAAAATCTAAAGTGACACAGTATATGCGTTGCTGGATTGAATGTGCTATTTCACTTCTTCATGTCGTTCAGATGAATGATCGGTCTCTCATGTTGAAGTGAGTCCTCACAGAGACACAGAAACCTGCCTCTGAACAAACCCTGGTTCAGATGAATGATCTGTCTCATGTTGAAGCAGTGTTCATTTTGACAGTCATTTTTGATTTACAGTAGTTTTATTCTTTTTTCATTTTGTCATATTTTAGTCATCTGAAATGTTTTAGTTTTTGTCTAGTTTTAGTCGTAATGTATGTTGGCGGTGCCTTGATGGCGTCGTAATGGCTGATTTTACACTTGGCTGCATGCTGAAAATAGCAGATCTACAAGCTCACAACGCGTCGCAGCGCGACGCGTTGTGAGCTTGTAGATCGGCTATTTTCAGAGCGCAACACCCGAGCGCAACCAGACTTGTCTTAGTTCTACTGGATCTCTTCTCCCCTAGTCACTCCCTAACATTTTAGTCTATAGTTTTTATTTGTGACGAAAATGTCAATATATTTAGTCTTAGTTTTAGCCATCGTAGCTTAGTTTTTATTTTGTTTTTATTTTAGTTTTAGTCAGTGAAACAATGTAGTCGACGAACATTTTTCGTCATAGTTTTAGTCGACGAAATCAACACTGTATTGAAGTGAGTCTTGTAGAGCATTGGTTCTCAAAGTGGGGTCCGGGGACCCCCAGGGGTACTTGACGGGGGTTCCAGGGGGTCCCCAGCTAAATGATTTATAGGAAACAAATGGACCCTTATGGGTCTGTAACTCTGAGAGTGTACAAATGGAACCAAATGGACCCTAACGGGTCCATTTGGTTCCATTTGTACACTCTCAGAGTTACGTTAACATAGATTTTACAACATGAATTGGGGTCCCAGAGATAGAAATGCCATTAAATGGGGGTCCGTAGCCCTAATGCATGTCAAACTGGCGGGGCCCTTAAATTACAATGATTGAGAATCACTGCTAGAGCCGTAAGAATCGTCTCTTATGGGGGTCCCTGGCTTATCTTTTCAAATGGGGGTCCGTGGGCTAATAAGTGTCAATTTGGGGGTCCTTTACATGAAAAAGTTTGAGAACCCACTGTTATAGAGCACATAAACCTGCCTCTGAAGAAACCAACCCTGGTTCAGATGAATGATCTGTCTCTCATGTTGAAGTGAGTCTCACACAGAGACACAGAACTCTGCTGCCTCTGAACAAACCCTGCACTCCTTTTCGTTCCTCTCAGATCCTCTCAGTCTCCTGATTCCTTCCCACTCGCTCATCATCCTTCCATCCTTTTGTTTGAGGTGAAAACTAGGCTAATCTCTAAACCAATCCTGTGAGGACACGGCACCAGCACTACCGCATCACAGGCAGTGCTGGGGGAAAAAAAAGTACTCACATGTGTCACTTAAGTAGAAGTATCAATACTGCAATGTACTGTAGAAGCACTCTGTTACAAGTAAAAGTCCGGAATTCTACATTTACTTGAGTGAAAGTACAAACTTATTGGTATCAAAATGTACTTAAAGTACCAAAAGTAAAAGTTCCAAAAAAATATTTGAAAATAGCAGATCTACAAGCTCACAACGCGTCGCGATGCGACGCGTTGTGAGCTTGTAGATCTGCTATTTTCAAACGGCCTATGTATATGATAGGGCTAAAGTGGTTAATGTATGTTTTATAATGTAAGAATTTATATCTGTAACTAGTGACTAAGGTTTTCAAATAATTGTAATGGAGTAAAAGTACAATATTTGCCTCTGAGATGCAGTGGAGTAGAAGTAAAAGTAAAGACAATTGAAAATACTCCAGTAAAGTATAAGTACCTCAAAATTGTATTTAAGTGCAGTACTTGAGTAAATGTACTTAGAATCTTTACACCAACGCGCCTGCCTGAACAAAACTAGGAGAGTGAAGCCCAAAGTTCTGAAAACTACCAGCCTATCGTATCGCCTTCCCACTTTCGTTGTGAGCTTGTAGATCTGCTATTTTTTCACTGCTATTGTCTGACACTCTTGTATGAGGAAGTAGCTAAGCGGTTAATTTATGGGGAGAAAAAACATACAAACTTGCAATATGGAGATACCAGGTTTTCACAGGTATTCTCCCTCTCCAAAACTTTCCCACCCCCTCTCCAATCCCCCCGTACCCCCCGCCCCCCCCTCTCTCTCTCTCTCTCATCCTCTCTCGGCCCTCCCATCCCTCGTTCTTTTGTTTCCACAAAGAAGCGGGATAATCTCCTGGCTCTATACCGGCTCAGACGATTGGCCGCCGGCCGTTTGTCTTTCTTCTTTTTCTCTTCTTTTTTTTTTCATCATCCAAGGACGCAGTCAAACTGCGCGCGCGCGCGCGTGCGTGCGTGCGTGCGTGCGTGCGTGCGTGCGTGCGTGCGTGCGTGCGTGCGTGCGTGCGTGCGTGTGTGTGTGCGTGCGTGTGTTAGTGTGTGTGGGTGGGTGAGACAGAGACTAAATGTGTGTGATCGGGCAAGAGCGACCGAGATAGAATGAAATTGTTTGTGCGTGTGTGTGAGACGGAGAGAGAGAGACATAACAAGAGGGAGAGAGAGAGAGAGAGTTTATGAAGCAGAATAAGATGTAGATGTCCTTTGTGCAGTGCACACACATGAGAGTGTTGATGAATGGTGGATGTAATCTGGGACGCATCATCATCAGTATAGTGTTCCCTTGGTCGTTGGGGGTGTTTCGGCCTCGACACTACACACCCCCTCGCCAAAGGTGTCCAGCAACAGGGTGGTGGTCAGCCCTGAGCTTGCGTCATTCCCAATCAGCGTGGAACTTAGTGGAACTTGTGCTCCACGGCCCGCAGCCTGCAGGGCCCTGTGAGAAATGTGTATTTCTTTTTTGTGTATTTAAAGAAAAAATGTTGATTTATATTGGTCAAATAGAACCGAATTAGACCCGAAAAATGTCGCGTGCGTGCATGTGCGTGAAATTACGCCACTGGGGGGGTCTTAATGCGGCCCTGATCAGCCATGCATATTTCACAACTTTCCGCATATTTCGCAACTTCCCGCAATTTCACCGCATAAAATTGCGCCAAAAAAATGCATATTTAATCGCAAAATCAAGGATTTTAGCCCGCTAGCCCGCATGATCAGGGTTTTCTCTGGAGGGTCTAGTTTGTCCTCCAGGGTAAAGAGAGAGAGAGAGACTGGTGGCTATACGCCTGTGTGTGTGTGTGTGTGTGTGTGTGTGTGTGTGTGTGTGTGTGTGTGTGTGTGTGTGTGTGTGTGTGTGTGTGTGTGTGTGTGTGTGTGTGTGTGTGTGTGTGTGTGTGTGTGTGTGTGTGTGGGGTGTGCGTATGTTTAAATTTTTCCGTCACATTTTATACAGCTGATGGAAAATTTCAATCAGCGGCTGCTCGCTGCGCTGGCTGTGCAGTTTCATTAGGAGAGTAACACACACACACACACACACACACACACACACACACACACACACACACACACACACACACACACACACACACACACACACACACACACACACACACACACACACACACTCACACACTCACACACACGTCTCTCTGAGAGGGACACACATTATTTATCATCCACAACAGTACTCTGACTCTGATTTACTGAGTAGAAGTAGTGATATAAAACACAATGTAGAAATAACACTGTTATACCAGTAAAAGTTCAGTGACCTTGTGGTTAGACTGTCCCGCCCTGAGATTGTGATGGAGTTTGTGTAGTAACTACATTTTCAAATAATTGTAGTGGAGTAAAAGTACAATATTTGCCTCTGAGAAATAGTTGAGTAGAAGTAAAAGTACAGAAAATTGGAAATACTTCAGTAAAGTAAAAACTATCTAAAAATTGTACTTAAGTACAGCACATACTAAAGTATGACACTGTTCGCCAAACTATGACTTCTGGAGAAGAGTAGACCCGGAAAATAATGTGATCACAAAAAACCCAGCCCCGTCCTATCTAATGTTAAAGTGTTTTTCTGCGTTTTTTTTTGGTGAGAACAAGCTCTATTCAACAGCCAATAACTAAAGAACGTAGGGTCACAGTGACACGCTCTTTCTCCCCCCTGATGGAAGTCTTTTACGACACTCGACAGTGTGTCCTGGAGCTAAATATTCTGTGGCTCTTGAAAGGTTAGTAAAAAATGCTGGTAACTGGCTATTCAAAAGTTACCTTGAGTAAACAGTACAAAAGTATTGGCATCAAAATGCACTCACAGTACCACAGTAAAAGCTCTCCCTTATTTTTGCAAGGATTCACATTCAGAAGAGTGTTTTGTTGTTTGAGCAGCACTTGTGTCGTGGAGTAGCTTAATAAAAAAATACAATAAAACACTGTTTGGATATGAACCGGTTTGCCTCGCTCGCCAGAGCAGACGAGCAACAACTAGAAAAAGTGCTCCTCGGAGCACAGGTCTCCGCCAGGTCTCCGCCAGGTCAGGTACGTTATTCTGGCCTCCTGGTGGCGCTATAATAGGCCAATGTGAAAAGGGTGCCATTTATTCTTAGGTCTTTAACGGCAATCAGACACTGCATTCATGATTTGAGGCATTTTGTTCCAAAAATGTGTTTTGCTAAATTAGACCTGCTGGTGGCGCTATAACAGGCCAATGTGAAAAGGGTGGCATTTCTTCCTCGGCCTAGTGGGAATGTGTGTGTGAAATTTCACGGAAATCACAAGCTGCATGCATAGTTTGAGGCATTTTGTTCAAAACGGACCAATCCTGCAAACTTTGGAAGCCAACCATAGGCAATCAGGATGGAATATGGGAAATCGGACAGATCCGTGTTGATCACATGACTATAGAGATACTGTGTACCGATTTGCATGATATTTGGATAAAATCTGTAGGAGTAATGTAAAAAAAAATGTTTTGCACAAATCGGCCTCCTGGTGGCACTATAACAGGCCCATGTGAACAAATTGGGGCAGAGGTTCTGAATTGGCATCCAGGGAGTGTGTGTGCACAGTTTCGGAGCGAACGGACCAACGGTGCCGGAGATTAGCTGGTAACACACAGACAGCACACACACACGGACACACGGACGGACGGAAGGACGGACGGAGGGTAAAACATACTCTCTCGCCATGCCTTTCGGCCTGGCGGAGACAATAATGACACCCTCTCAGCCAGAGCGTCCTTTGTAATGAATTCATAAAAATGCAATTTAAAAATCAAGATGAAAATGGTGCATAGTACCACAAACATCAATCACGTGATTGTGTGATTGTTGCCTCGCATCGTGCACGCAGCCAGCAGCGGCTGTTAGAGGCACTCGTCACCGATGGTGAACGCATGTTATGGTGCAAAATATGCCGTGAACGTCCCAATCTGGCGGATAAAAGCAGCGCAGCACAGGGCACCAACCTTGGGGGGGTTCACCAAACGGCGTGAGAAAAAAAAAACGGCGACATTTGGAAGCAGAGCGTCCTTTTTTCTCGCGCCTGCGAGGCGTTGTGACCTTGTAGATCTGCCATTTTCAAATATTTTAGTACTTTTACTTTTTCCACCACTGCCCAGAGGTAGCCTAGAGAGGCTGACTAAATAACCGGAAGGGATGTTGGAGGCACTACAAATCCCACATTGCTCCAGGGACCCCCTGGGACCCCCTGATTCAGGTTCTACCATGATGACTCACCACTTAGAGCACTAGTTGGCACACTGAGTCACTATATGAAAGAGCAGTGCTGTTTACAAGGTTAAAGGACCACCCATTTTAACCCATTAAGACCGGGAAAGAATTAAAAGATAAAATAAAAGTATTTTTTTTTCTTTGGCTATTCAAAAAAAAATAGCAGATATACAAGCTCATAGTGAACTTGTATATCTGCTATTTTTTGATAAATTGTGAAAACGTGCAAATCTTTGAATATGTATGTTTTCAAAGCAAACATTTTTAACTCAAATCTTTGCTTCTGGGGGATTCTACACGTCTTCTAAATCATAACAGTTAAAAAACAAAACAATATACTATATCAGTGGTTCTACATCTTTTCAATGTCAAGGACCCCCAAAACTATATATATTTGGCCGCGGACCCCCATCTCAAAATATGTTTGTTCCAGGGACCCCCAGAAGCAACATTAAAAATGTTCACTTTAAAAATACATATTATTGAAAGTTGAAATTGAAATTGATTTGTAAACAAAATTCAAGAAAGGTCTTAATGGCTTAAACCTAATCTTCATATAATTGGTCCCCACTGTACTGAAGCTCATTAGAAGATGGCACCACTTCTGTCTACTCAGCAGTGACACGGTCGCTAGGCAGGTTTGGTGATGATTTCAAACAAGATTTCAGACTTTTTTTTTTTTTGCGGGGGCACGGTGGCGCAGTCAGTAGCGCTGTCGCCTCACAGCAAGAAGGTCCTGGGTTCGATTCGCTGTGTAGCAGATCTACAAGCTCACAACGCGTTGCATCGCGACGCGTTGTGAGCTTGTAGATCTGCTATTTTCAAACATTTTAGTACTTTTACTTTTGGTACTTTAAGTACATTTGGATAGCAATACTTTTGTACTTTTACTCAAGTACATTTTGAATTCCAGACTATTACTTGTAACAGAGTACTTATTCATTGCAGTATTGATAGTTTTACTTTAAGTAAAACATTTGAGTAATTTTTCCACCACTGATTGTGACCAGCCTAGCTGCTGCCCAAAAAGAGAGAAAATAAAGAAAAAACAAGACCAAAGGAAAAGAAGCAGCAAGAGCCACTGTTGAAGGTTATAATAAAACACAAAGTAAGGAGGGAAAGGCTGCTTTTCTAACATTCTCCGGCCATAACTTTGTTCCAGTGCTATGCAGAATCCAATTAGTGTTTGTGGACATAGAGCTTTTTTTCTCCCCACAGTATGACTCTTAGTAAATGAACTCAGCGTTCCCCACAGTGCCATACATACATCAGCCCCACAATATAACCCTTTAAGACCGGGAACGCATCTGTGTCATTTATTTTATATAAAAAATAGCAGATATACAAGTTCATATTGTGGCACCGAGTGCCGCGTTATGAGCTTGTAGATCTTGCTATTTTAAATTTGTTTTAATCGTTAAAATGTGTGCAAATCTTTGAATATATTATTTTTTCAAAGAGAACATTTTTATATATGTACTTTTTAAACTCAAATCTTTGCTTCTGGGGGTCTCTGGAACAACACATTTTGAGATGGGGGTCCGCAGACAAATACATATCATTGTGGGTGGTCCATGACATGAAAATGTTTGAGAACCACTGATATATAGCAATATAAATAAAATAAAAAAACTGTTAGGATTTAGAAGACATTAAGTAGAATCCACAGAAGTAAAGATTTGAGTAAAAAAATATATATATATTCAAAGATTTGCACAAATATTCAAAAATAGCAGATCTGCAAGCTCATAGCGCGACACTCGGTGCCACACTATGAGCTTGTATATCTGCTATTTTTGAATAGCCAAAGTATAAAATAATGGTTTAAGTACACAGCTGCGTTCCCAGTGTTAATGGGATAAACCACCACACCGCTCAACACGTTCTAGTTATTTCTCCTAAAGGGCTCTTCTAAAGGGCTTAGAGAAAGAAAAGAATAACAAAGAGAGGAGGAAAAAAAGGAGAGAGAAAAACTAACAATCCATGGTAATGCAGAGAACTCAGGGCCAGTCAGTCTCAGTTGAATCGATGGAGGGGGAAGCAACAGCATAATAGTGTTTTTAACAATCTTAACCCTTTAAGACCGGGAACGCATCTCGTGTTATATATTTTTTTGATTTCTTTGGCTATTCAAAGAAATAGCAGATATACAAGCTCATAGCGCGGCACTCGAGTGCCGCACTATGAGCTTGTAGATCTGCTATTTCTTTGTTTTAAAATCGTGAACATGTTGTGCAAATCTTTGAATATATAGTATATCGTTTTTTTTTTAAAGCGAACAATTGTAACTCAAATATTTGCTTCTGGGGGATTCTACAAAATATGTCTTCTAAATCCTAACATTATTATGTTGCTATAATATCAGTGGTTCTCAAACATGGTTCATGTCAAGGACTGTATTTGGCCGTGGACCCCCATCTCAAAATATCTAGTTCCAGGGACCCCCAGCAGAAGCATTTCTGAGCAGATTTGAGTAAAAAAAAAGGGAAAAAAAGAAAAAAGGCATACATATGTGCCATTTCAAAACTTCAAATGTCCTGCCATCGGCAAGACAGTACATTTTCAGGGGATTCCCAGGGCAATAAGAGGGACAAAGAAGGGCATTTAAAATGCTGAATTATTTTGATGATCACTGCTTTTATGATGCTAATCAATTTGAGCAACTGGTCAAGGACCTCTTCAAATCACCTTTCGCCTCATAATGAGTCTGACACCTTCTTCAACACTCATTCTTTTGTTCTCATGTATATGGATGTCTGTTGAAGGGAAAAACGGGGGGGGTGTAGTGACAACTTCTTTTCAGGGGCAAAACAGTGCATTTTTAAGGGCAGAACAGGGAGGAAAAAAAAGCATTTTCAGGGCACCTACAGGGAAAGAACAGTAACGTGTGAAGTTTTGATGTGGCAAATCTGTAGTAATTTTTTTTCCGTATCTACTAGCTCGTATAGTATAGATATTTTTTTAATAGCAAAAGTATGACATAATGGTTTAAGTGGCTACACAGACGCGTTCCGGGTTTAAATGGGATAAGCGTGTGGGGAAGTGGGAAAATACTCAGTACAATAACGGAAAACGTTCAGTACAATCACCCAACTGTTTTTGTGTGCGTGCGTTTGTTTGTTTCATTCTCTGCCGACCGTCGGTAAGAAGAGCAATACATGAACTAAAAATAACATCATTGACTAGTCATCATGTGTTAGTTTAACCCATTAAGAGCTGGAACTTTGTAATTTTTAGATTTGAGCTAAAAAGCATTATTTTACACTTTGGGCTATTCAAAAATAGCAGATATACAAGCTCGTAGCACGGCACCGAGTGCCGCGCTACGAGCTTGTATATCTGCTATTTTTGAAAAATCGTGCAAATCTTTGAATATATATATTTTTTAAAACAAATATTTTTAACTCAAATCTTTGCTTCTGGGGGGTCCCTGGAACACCATATTTTGATGGGGGTCCGCGGCCAAATACATATCATTTTGGGGGTCCTTGACATGAAAAAGATTGAGCACCACTGATATAGAAACATATGTTTTTCAGAAAACTGTTGAGATTCAGGAGACATGTAGAATCGGCTTCAGGTCTCAATGGGTTAATTCTGAAGTTCCGCTCTAGTTGAAGGTATTCGTCGATGCTTGTAGCTCAAGACAAACCGAGGAATGAAAGTGAAAGGTTCGGGTCGGGCATTCATTTTCAGGACGGTTTCGTCTCTAACCCAACCCTAGCACTTGATTTTTTTTTGTAAGTCTGGGTCCCAGGGGAGACACCAAATTTATCTTGTGGGTCTCGAACTGAAAAAAAAGGAGGGTGTGTGTCTCACACACACACACAAGTCTAGTAACAACCGTTATAAAATGTTTAAAAACAGACGCGTGCGTCTTCGCTGCAAGACTCTAATTGTCTGCTAACTGTCCAATTTGCCTCGCCTCAGCATGGCAGCAGCATGGCAGCCTATAGCCCAGAATGGAGCCATCTTGAGCAGCGTGTGGTAACCGGCACTGACAGCCGTGCATTTAAGCTTAATTGATGATGACTCCATTTGAATGTCCACTAAAAAAAATATGCTTCTCACTGTTAATCTGTCCTACTGTGTGTGTGTGTGTGTGTGTGTGTGTGTGTGTGTGTGTGTGTGTGTGTGTGTGTGTGTGTGTGTGTGTGTGTGTGTGTGTGTGTGTGTGTGTGTGTGTGTGTGCGTGCAGATCTACAACGTGTCACAGCACATCATGTGAGCTATATGTAGATTGGCATTTTTTGCGGGCGTTTTAGGTTTAAGTTTTAGAAATGGCCAAAAAAATGTAATTCAATCATAAAATCCCTCTCCTAAAAGGTCGATGTCCTCACAAATATAGTAATATAAGGGTGTGTGTGTGTGTGTGTGTGTGTGTGTGTGTGTGTGTGTGTGTGTGTTTTTGTGTGTGTGTGTGTGTGTGTGTGTGTGTGTGTGTGTGTGTGTGTGTGTGTGTTAATTGATGACCTACGGCAAGTCATCTAGGGATGCTCACAACGTGAGCTTGTAGTTCTGCTATTTTACATTTTTTTCCCACTTTGACTACTTTTTTTCCCTTCCTATGCAGTGGAGTAAAAAATACTCAAGTAAACTACGGATACTCTGAAAATGTACTCAAGTACAGCACTCGAGTACAGTAAGTGTTCTCTGCCACCGTCCACCACTGATTAGTGACTAGTCCTGAAGGGGTGTGATTAATAAGACCAGAGTGCTCTCGCACACGCACACACGTGCACATGCACGCACGCCAATCACACACAGCCAATTAGAGTCCTTCTAGTCGCCGTAGAGCCCCGTTGTGTCGCAGTCACTTGAAAACGAGCTGTTGATCAGAGTTAATCCTTTAAGACCGGGAAAGAATCAAGAGTCAAACATAGCGGATTTACAAGCTTGAGTGTCGCACTACAAGCTTGTAGATCTGCTATTTTTGAAAAAATCTTGAACGTTTGTTTAAATCTTTTGACTGTATATAAATATTTTTAAAGCGTTTATATTTTACTCACATCTTTTTCTGCTTCTGGGGATTCTACAAATGTCTTCTACATCCTAACAGTTTTTTTTTTTTTTTATATATATACTGTATATCAGTGGTTTTCAAACTTTTTCATGTCAAGGACCCCCAACATGATTCGAATTTGGCCGCGGACCCCCATCTCAAAATATGTTGTTCCAGGGAACCGCCAGAGGCAAAGATTTGAGTTAAAAAATGTTCCCTTTAAAAAAATATGTATATTCAATGATTTGCACACATTTTCAAAATGTGTAAAAAAAATAGCAGATCTACAAGCTCAATGCGCGGCACTCGGTGCCGCGCATTGAGCTTGTAGATCTGCTATTTTTTTGAATAGCAAAAGTATAAAACAATGGTTAAAGTGGTGACACAGATGCGTTTCCCGGTCTCAATGGATTAAATGGACTATGAAAGTAAGCAGAACTTTGCGTAGCCTCCAGCTCAGACAGTTAGATGACAGCTCTGCTCCGCAGTGTGTGTTCTGTTACCATTTGTATCTTTGTTTAAACGTTCAATTTGATTTGCCTCCGACAGGAAACAATTGCGTAGAACAAATAACACACAACAAAGCATTACTGAGGGAAACAAACTGAAACGCACAACGCATAATTGAAGAGACAGTTAAAAAGTGAACACGTATTTACTTAGCCTCGATCTCCAGGCTTTTATTATTTAGTTTTGCTAAAACATAAAAGCAAGTCGTATACCGTCGCTGTCACAGATATATATAAAGGCTAGATGACTCACCCGCGCTGCTGGCCAATGGAGTACGACGTTGCCACATGGCGGCCATCTTGGGACGGTCATTCATAACATTATGTCTATGGTGCATGTACTATTGAAATAACCATAGCGTGCTCAATTTTCATCCGATTTTCAAACGGTTTGGTGTTTTGTAAACACCAAAAATGTAGTTATGATACCGCATACTTAAAGTTGTTCTGTGCAAATTTCCAAAAAACGACTTTTAGCAGCCTCTGCTGGTCATTACCGTCACTGCAGGCCGTTCGTTTATCCTCTGTTACCCAGAATTCCATTCGTTTTCACCGGAAGACGGAAGTGTTTCAAAAAGCGTTCTTTTAATTGTTTTTATACGATCTGTGGATCGTTTCTCTTAGCCAGTGGAGCTTTAGTTACAGTGAGCTGTGTTTTCTTTTTCTGTTTTTTTTTCGTTCTTCAAATCATACAATCTCTTAAAATCAGCGTGAGTTTCCTTTTGTTATTAGCGCGGTAGTTCCTGGCCAAACAGGAAACCGGCGCGGTAGTTCCTGGCCAAACAGGAAACCGGCGCGGTAGTTCCTGGCCAAACAGGAACCCGGTGGATTTCCGCTTCCTTTTTCCGGCCAGCTGACGTAATTTCCGAGGGAAAGTCATGCTCGACAGCGTTCAATAGAAAATATATAAATAAAAGGCTTTCGGAGGTGAAATTCATGGAGTGGGTGTTGTGAAACATTTGCCACTTACAAAATATATACAATTTAACTTTAGTTTTACTGAAAACGTTACCTAGTATTACTTTAATGTTTAAAAACAAAAAAAAAAACATGACTATAATTATGAGTATGCGGTATCATAACTACATCTTTGGTGTTTACAAAACACCAAACCGTTTGAAAATCGGATGAGAATTGAGCACGCTATGGTTATTTCAAAGTACGTGCACCATAGACATAATGTTATGAATGACTGTCGCAAGATGGCCGCGGTTGAGCTGCGCTTGCGACGCCCCCTTGAGCCATCTAGCCTTTATATATATATCTATGGTCGGTGTACCCGGTATAGGAAGTATACCCGGTATAGGATCTTTATTATAAATATATGTATTAAATATACACGTCATATATTGGTGTATTAAATATATGTGACTTCTTGAAAAGGTTAAGATAATCGAAAAATTGCTGGCAGTGGGTGAATTATTTATATATTCATTCTGGCAGAGTATGAGTTAATGTCACTGCACAAATGCTGTGCAAATTCACAGCAGGAGACACAGAAAATAAATATGATTACAGAATGCTTAAAAATTACCGCAGGCAGTGCTGATCATCCTTTTCAGGTATAATTTAGTTGCAAACGTGCGCTATTTAAAGAGATTAACTCACACAGCAGAAAGTGATGTTGAACAGACATACTGTCAATCTGGGAAGTAGGAACTATAGCCAACAAGTAGTAGAACACAGCCGATCTACAAGCTGTGGCTGAGAGATGTATCTTGGTTTCCCTGTCTCCTTTCCATGGAAAATATTGTGCTACATAAAAAAGTAAGTTAAGTAACGTTATGATTTGGATTGTGATATTGTAGATACAATGTTGCACCAAGCACAGACCTAAACTTTTAAAAGTGACCCGTTGTTTTGAATAGAGGACACATTGTTATCAAATTGTTTGTTTGTTTAACTTTTGGCGTATAAAACCTCTATATTCCCAAATACCGTACAAGACGTTGCTTTTCTTCAACTAGTCGTCCACGCCGGCATTGATTTCACGGAGGTCCGTGCTGTGAAGGCTTATTCATGCCAATAATGGTATTTTATTTAACTCTCAATTGCAACAGATCAGCTCGTCTCAAATAAATAACTCCATATCTCGCCTACTGTTACATCTGAACCAAAACAACGACACATGTCGTGAGGCAGACTGACTGCATGTAGAGAGACCGTTCAAGCCCTCAAAGCCCTGAGTGTGTGTCGTGTCGTGGGCTTGTAGATCACCCCGTAACACTGTCGTACGGACGAAGTACAAACCAAGTATTACCGTTGTTCCTCCAACAAATGTGCATGGTTTTTCACCGTATACACACTATGAAACCCACACCCCCTCTTACACCAACATGCAACCCTAGCTGAGGCAATCAGATGTTTAGTAGCCACACATTATAGAAATAAACATAGAAAGGATTGCAAAGCCATTTCAACAGCAATAACGATAATAATAATAATGATAATGATAATGATGATAATAATACATCATTTATTCATATAAAAATGGGGAAGGATTACATTAATTTTGGGACGGTTGCATTTGTATTTTGGGACGGGGTTGAAATAAGTTAGTCTTGAGCCCTGGGAGTAACACCATTAAAAACAACCAAGTTTTGACATTGAGACTAGCTGTGACTCTGTCCATGGTGCTGAATTCATGTTCTAGCATTGAGACTAGCTGTGCCTCTGTCCATGGTGCTGAATTCTAATTCTAACTAATGCAGTCCAAATTGGGGGTCCTTGAAATTAAAACGTTTGAGAACCACAGCAGTATTGTGAATATCTTGTTTGTGTGTTCTGCTTTGCCTCGGCTCCTGCGGTGATTTCTAAGGCTGTGCAACAATGTTATTGTAGGTTAATTAAGAGGCCACACACACAATTATAATGTTGGAGTGTTTGGCATTAATCAGCATCAGTGGTGTAAAGTAACTAAGTACATTTCCCCTATGTTATACCTAGGCTATTTGAAAATAGCAGATCTACAAGCTCACAACGTGTTGCATATTGTATTAACATACTCTACCATACAGATTGGACAAAAAGTTTAATCATTAAAATAAAATGTGCATAGAGTACAAACTGTGTGTGTGTGTGTGTGTGTGTGTGTGTGTGTGTGTGTGTGTGTGTGTGTGTGTGTGTGTGTGTGTGTGTGTGTGTGTGTGTGTGTGTGTGTGTGTGTGTGTGTGTGTGTGTGTGTGTGTGTGTGTGTTTGTGCATCGTGCGCGTGTGTGTAGAGGGTGTGAGACGGTTGACAGCAATAGAGGACACTTTGAGCCCCACGACTGATGTCCGCCATATGGACACACACACACACACACACACACACACGCGTGCGTGCGTGCAAGGTACAGCTGGTGACAATGTTGGTGTTTATGCTTGGCAAACCTTAGCAGAGAGAGAGAGAGAGAGAGAGAGAGAGAGAGAGAGAGAGAGAGAGAGAGAGAGAGAGAGAGAGAGAGAGAGAGAGAGAGAGAGAGAGAGAGAGAGAGAGAGAGAGAGAGAGACTTCTTGTAGACATCTGCATCCAGACACTCATTTACATGACCTTATTACCATGCGGGGGGTGATGGTCTCTCCCCTAACAGCAGCTTCACAGCTGCCCACACACACACACACACACACACACACACACACACACACACACACACACACACACACACACACACACACACACACACACACACACACACACACACACACACACACACACACGAAAATAAAGCGTTGGAAACAGATGCTCAAAGATGCTGTAAGCCCAGTGGCTTTTTCATGTCAAGGACCCCCGGAAATAAAATAGCAGATCTACAAGCTCGTAGCGCGCCACTCGGTGCCGTGCTACGAGCTTGTAGATCTGCTATTTTTGAATAGCCAAAGTATAAAATATGGATAAAATGATCGTGACGCTATATATTAACTCATATAGCTGGGGAGTGGGGACCCCCTGGTACCACCCCCACAAGAACCCCTGGGGGTCCCCGGACGCCACTTTGAGAACCAACGCTGTAAGCAACGTTGTGTTGGTTTAAACTCTATATGTTGTGATCATAATCGTGGGTTATAGAGTGTTTGTTCAGTAAACAGCCTTTCCAGCAGGTACACAGAAAACAATACATGTTCAGGTGGGACATCAATTTCATCCAATCAGCAGAGAGAACCCTTTCATCAGCTTAACCCATTAAGGCCTGAGGCCGATTCTACAAAATATCTTATGAATCCTAACTGTTTAAACAAAGAAATACTAATGTTAACATGTCAGTGGTTATCAAACTTTTTCATGCCAAGGACCCCCAGAATATACTTGTATTTGGCCGCGGACCCCCATCTCAAAATATTGTGTTCCAGGGACCCCCCAGAAGTAAAGATTTGAGATACACATTTTTCGCTTTAAAAATATATATATTAATAACTCACTGAGTGCCAGAATTATTTCTGGCTATTTCTGGCCAGTGAGTTTTTTTTTGTTTTGTTTGTTTTTTTCAAAGTAAAAAAAAAGTGCTTAGGAAGCGAGATACAGCCTTTTTAAGTTATAAGTTAAACAAGGATTGGATGGAACTGCAAATCTTCAGATAATGATATCTTGGGTTGTGAACATGTTTTTTTTTTTTTTTACTATGTTTTAAAAAAACGTGAAAAACACGTGATTGGCCCGTTGCACCATAGCGGTAAAACACGTGAAACATGTGAATGGCACTCAATGAGTTAAAATTAGGGTTGTCCGATATTGGCTTTTTTACCGATAACCGGTATACCGATATTGTCCAACTCTTAATTACTGATACCGATATCAACCGATACCGATATATGCGGGGATTATTGTGATTAGGGTAAGCTCAAATTTCATATCACACACACCATATACAGTAAGAACTCCTGTAACTTATTTAGAAAAGCAAAAAAAAACGATACCGATATTTTCCCGATATAAATTTTTATGCTAATATAGGCCGATAATATCGGACATCCCTAGTTAAAAATGTTTGCACAAATGTTCGCGATTTTTCAAAAATAGCAGACATACAAGCTCATAGCGCGGCACTCGGTGCCGCGCTATGAGCTTGTAGATCTGCTATTTTTGAATAGCCAAAGTGTAAAATAATGCTTTTTAGCTCAAATTTAAAAAAAAATTACACATATGCTTCTCCCGGTCTCAATGGCTTAAATTGTATAGTGTTCCAGACTCCATTATTTTGTTGTTTACAGTGTTTGGGGGGGCGAATAGACTGGATGGCCAGCTGAGATAGAAATGATGAGCCTGTGATGATAGAGGAGAGAGAGAACCCTAATCCACAGGACAGGAAAGCTTGTATGTACAACACTTTGTTTTCAGCAGTGGTAAAAAATACTCACATTTTTTTACTTAAGAAAAAGTATCAATACTACTATGTAGAAATACTCTGTTACAAGTAAAAAAAAAAAAAGAGTAAAAGTACAAACATATTGGCATCAAAATGTACTTAAAGTACCAAAAGTAAAAGTACTCATTATGCATAATGTCCCATTTCAAGTTTTCAAATGTATAAACATCTTTTAAAAATAGCAGATAACACATTTAACCACTTTCACATTCACTTAAATAAAGCAAAACAAAAAATAGCCGATCTACAAGCTCACAACGCGTCAAATTGTGTTGTCACTGAAGCTTGTAGATTGGCAATTGTTTTGCTGCAACACTGTTTTATGAGGAAGTAGGGCATTGGTTTAGAAAAAAAGAAAAGAAAAAACTAAAACGTTTAAATGTGGAGATGCGATGCTTCCGCCCCGACAAACACATATATTACCTACACGTCAAGGACATGGTAACCTTACGTTCTCACACTCTTAGATGAGTTAACACGGTCTGTCTGGTTGGTTTCGTCTTTCCCTATAAGACACCCTGTTGGACAACACTGTTTTTGAAACAAATAATAAATACATAGTTGAAGAATAAAACGGTTTTGGACATGGGAGCTTTTCAGCCGACAGCCGTGATATGCTGTTGGCTTGTTTGTTCACAGATGTTATTTGGACAGTAACTTTTATTTATGAATTCGCACATTTCAAAAAAACAAACCCGAGGCTGACCACATAAAGTGCTGCACAGCAGGCAGGCTAAAACAAAACACACAAAATACAGAGCGCAAAAAAAACAAATACAAAACATATATTACAAACAAGAAACTAATACCTGAAGGTTAAAGAACAAAATATGTGGGAGTTTAATACGGCATAAAAACAAGGTGTCCGACCATGTTATGAAGGCATGAGGCTTCTTAAAGGCCAGCAGGGAGATTTAAAAATGTCCACGGAAGGTGTAGACCTAACTGATATGAAAAGCAGTGGTGGAAAAAGTACTCGGAATATTTTTACTTAAATGAAAGTATCAATACTGCAATTTAGAAAGACTCCGTTACAAGTAAAAGTCCGGAATCAAAAATGTACTTGAGTAAAGGTACAAAAGTATTGGTATCAAAATGTACTTAAAGTTCCAAAAGTAAAAGTACAAAAATGTTTGAAAATAGCAGATCTACAAGCTCACAACGCGTCGCTATGCGCTATGCGACGCGTTGTGAAAATAGCCCATGTATAAAATAGGGCTAAAGTGGTTAATGTATGTTTTATAATATGATAATTACAAAGTAACTAGTAACTAAAGTTTTCAAATAATTGCAGTGGAGTAAAAGTACAATATTTGCCCCCTGAGATGTAAGTGGAGTAGAAGTAAAAGTACTGAAAACTGGGAAATACTCCAGTAAAGTAAAAAACATATCTCAAAATTGTACTTAAAGGACGACTTCACCAATTTTCAACCTATCTTCATATAATTGGTCCTCACTAATACTCATGATAAAATGATCAAAAACAATTCTACTCGGTCTGTGTCTCAGAGGAGGGCTGTGGACAGTTCAGAGTCCCGTCTACCAGTGACATCATCAATGGGGAATCCAAGCTAATAGAAACTGCAGGCTTTCTATTCCTGGAAAGTTGCAATGCAATAAAAGAAGCCATTGTTCTCCTGTTAATACAAATCTAAATAAGAAATGTGAATTATTGTTGGGGGAAAAAAATCATGCATAACGATGATGTCACTGGTAGACGGGTTTCTGGACTGTCCACAGCCCTCCCATGAGACACAGACCAAGTAGAAACACAATGGTACCATTTTATCATGAGTTATAGTGAGGACCAATTATATGAAGATAGATTGAAAATCGGTGAAGTCGTCCTTTAAGTACAGTACTTGAGTAAATGTACTTAGTTTGTTTTACACCACTGCAAATACCTGAAGGTTAAAACTAAAAATATGTGGGAGTTTAAAACGGCATATATAAAAAAAGGTGTCCAACCATTTTTGTGAAGGCAGGAGGCTGGTTAAAGGCCAGCAGGGAGATTTAAAAATGTCCACGGAAGGAGCAGAGACCTAACTCGTATAAAGATAAAGCTGCTTGTTCCACAGTTTTCTTTTTCAGAATAATCACTTAGAAAATAATAGACACTCTTACAGCCCCTCTACTTCATATTCTATACAGGAACGTCTGCATAACCCATTCCATCCGGGAACACATCTGTGGCTATTCAAAAAAAAAAGTGAAAATGTGTGCAAATCTTTGAAGATATATATACATTTTTTAC
Organism: Gymnoscopelus microlampas; assembly: GCF_963454915.1. NCBI lineage: Eukaryota > Metazoa > Chordata > Actinopteri > Myctophiformes > Myctophidae > Gymnoscopelus > Gymnoscopelus microlampas. The sequence continues at coordinate 44,624,256 of NC_139955.1, forward strand.
TCAAATCTTTGCTTTTGGGGGGGGTCCCTGGAACAAAATATTTTGAGACGAGGGGGTCCACGGACAAATACATATCATTTTGGGTGGTTCTTGACATGAACAATGTTTGAATTCTGGATTTTTCCTCGTAACTGAGTATTTCTACATTGCGGTAGTTTAAACAAAACAAACCAAAAAAACTGTTAGCATCTAGAAGACTAGAATCCACCAAGAAGCAAAGATTTGAGCTACAAATGTTAGCTTTGAAAAATAAATATATTCAAAGATTTTCACGATTAAAAAAAAAAAAATGCAGATCTTCACTCGGTGCCGTGCTATGAGCTTGCAGATCTGCTATTTTTGAATAGCCCAAAGACATCTAAAAAAAAACATGACACACAGACGGATTCCCGGTCTTAATGGGATAAAGCATGAGTCATCATATCATATCATATGTACATTTATATCTGGAGTTATGTTGAACCCAAGTGGCCACATCAAAGCCACAGCTCTCTGCATGGAGCAAGATGGAGCTATTGGGGGGGGGGGGGGGGGGGTTAGGCCCTCAGCGCTGCTGGAAGCGGCTGGCCCCTTCGTTTCGCTATAGCTAGCTTACCCCGCCCCCCCTTAACCCATTGAGACCTGAAGCCGATTCTACATGTCTCCTAAATCTCAACAGTATTCTCAAAAACGTACGTTTCTATATCAGTGGTGCTCAATCTTTTTCATGTCAAGGACCCCCAAAATTATATGTATTTGGCCGCGGACCCCCATCAAAATATTTTGTTCCAGGGACCCCCCAGAAGCAAAGATTTGAGTTAAAAATGTTCGCTTTAAATATATATATATATATTCAAAGATTTGCACACATTTTCACGATTTTTCAAAAATAGCAGATCTACAAGCTCATAGCGCGGCACTCGGTGCCGCGCTATGAGCTTGTAGATCTGCTATTTTTGAATAGCCCAAAGTGTAAAATAATGCTTTTTTAGCTCAAATCTAAAAATGACACAGTTCCAGGTCTTAATGGGTTAAAGCTAGGTTTCTGCAGGTACAGGCAGATAACAAGGCGTCTGGGGAATTCCTCGTGCACCGCGGGGTCAGAGCTATCGGCCTGCATGACGTTGGTACAGACACGCTGCAGAAAATATAGAGCTTCTCCTCCATGCATACCAATGATGGACTTGATTATTAGCTCCTATTCAATCCGGCGCAGTGGTGGAAGAAGTACTCGAATTCTTTACTGAAGTAAAAGTACCAATACTGCAATATAAAAATACTCTGTTACACGTAAAAGTCCAGAATTAAAAATTTACTCGAGTGAAAGTACAAAAGTATTGGCATCAAAATGTAATTAAAGTATCAAAAGTAAAATGACTAAATATTTGAAAATAGCCGATCTACAAGCTCACAACGCGTCGCGATGCGACGCGTTGTGAGCTTGTAGATCTGCTATTTTCAAATAGCTAAGGTATAAAATAGGGCTAAAGTGGTTAATGTATGTTTTATTACATCATAGTTTATATCTGAAAAGTAACTAGTAACTAAAGTTTTCAAATAATGAGTTAGTGGAGTAAAAGTACAATAGTTGCTTCTGAGATGTAGTGGAGTGGAAGTAGAAGCATTGGAAATTGGAAATACTCAAGTAAAGTACAGTACTTAAGTAAATGTACTTAGTTACTTTACACCACTGAATCCGGGAAGGGATCTCATAGAGGCATGTCCTCTGAATCCTAGTGGAGGAAAAAGTATTCCATTTTTTTAAAGTAAAAGTATCAATACTGCTATGTAGAAATACTGATTTGTTACAAAAGTAGAAACATTTACACATTTTTCAGGATGTCCCATTTGACAAGTCTTCAAATGGATAAAAATCCTTTTGAAATTACCAGATCTACAAGCTCACAATGTGTCGCATCGTGAGCTTGTAGATCGGCTATATTCAATATATATATATATATATATATATATATATATATATATATATATATATATATATATATATATATATATATATATATATATATATAGGGCTGAAGTGCATGGTTAATGTATGTTTTGTGATAATAATCAAAATCTACGAAGTAACTAGTAACTAAAGTTTTCAAATAACTGTAGTGGAGTAAAATAACAATATCTGCCTCTGAGATGTAGTGGAGTAGAAGTAAACGTACTGAGAATTGGATTTTTACTTAAGTACAGTACTTGAGTAAATGTACCTAGTTACTCTACACTACTGCTAACAGGTTTCTTTAAAAAAAAAAACGTTGCCAAATCAGTGGTTCTCAAACTTTTTCATGTCAAGGACTTTAAAACATATATAAAAGATATGCACACATTTTCACAATAAAATAAAAAAAATAGCAGATATACAAGCTCATAGCGCGGCACTCGGTGCCGTGCTATGAGCTTGTAGATCTGCTAGTTTTTTAATAGCCCAAAGTATAAAAAATGGCTAAAGCTTATTTTTAGATTTGAGCTAAAAAGCATTATTTTACACTTTGGGCTATCAAAAATAGCAGATCTACAAGCTCATAGCGCGGCACCGAGTGCCGCGCTATGAGCTTGTAGATCTGCTATTTTTGAAAAATCTTGAAAATGCGTGCACATCTTTGAATATATATATTTTTAAAGCAAACATTTTTAACTCAAATCTTTGCTTCTGGGGGGTCCCTGGAACAAAATATTTTGATGGGGGTCCGCGGCCAAATACATATAATTTTGGGGGTCCTTGACATGAAAAAGATTGAGCACCACTGATATAGAAACACACGTTTTTCAAAATACTGTTGAGATTTAGGAGACATGTAGAATCGGCTTCAGGTCTTAATGGGTTAAGGCATTTTTCTCTTTCACAATTTGTATAGATTTTCAGCATACAAATCTAACAAACAAAACGAGTAAGTATGTACGCACAAAATGAATTCACACATATGCATAAACACAACACACACATGCGTATGCATAGACATATAATAGACACACATAGAATCTGACACCATTAGACCATGACCCGCTCCCACCTAGCTGGAAAGCTAATCTCTGCAACAAGCCCCCAATGAATGAATGCCACCAAAACAACACAACCTAACAGAGATGACATTATGTATATATGGAGATCCAAGGTTTCTGCCCCCCCCGAAAGAGACAACATCATTCTCTACACCAGCCTTGGTTTCTTGTGTCAGAGAGAGGGAGAGAGAGAGAGAGAGAGAGAGAGAGAGAGAGAGAGAGAGAGGGAGGGAGGGAGGGAGAGAGAGAGAGAGAGAGGAGAGAGAGAGAGAGAGAGAGAGAGAGAGAGAGAGAGAGAGAGAGAGAGAGAGAGAGAGAGAGAGAGAGAGAGAGAGAGAGAGAGAGAGAGAGAGAGAGAGAGAGAGAGAGAGGAGAGAGAGAGAGAGAGAGAGAGAGAGAGAGAGAGAGAGAGAGAGAGAGAGAGAGAGAGAGAGATAGATGGTGGAAAAAGGTACTCGAGTGTTTTACTTACTTAGAGTATCAATAAATCAGTGTAGAAATACTCAGTTTCAAGTAAAAATCCAGAATTCAAAATTCAAACTTGAGTAAAAGTAACACATGTAGTGCCATCAAAATAGACTTAAAGTACCAAAAGTAAAAGTATTTATTATGCAGAATGTCCCATTTCACAAGTTTGCGCATTTTTTTCAAAATAGCAGATCTACAAGCTCACAATGTGTCGCATTGTGAGCTTGTAGATCTGCTATGTTCAAATGGCCGACATGTATATAGGGCTGTAGTGGGTAATTTATGTTTTGTAATATCATGACTTATATCGGCAGAGTAACTAGTAACTGAAGTTTTCAAATCATTTTAATGGAGTAAAAGTACAATATTTCCCTTTAAGATGTATTGGAGTAGAAGTAAAGGTACAGAAAATTGGAAATACTCCAGTAAAGTAAAAAAAAATACCTCACAAATGTACTTAAGTAAATATACTTAGTATACTTTGAGAGAGAGAGAGAGAGAGAGAGAGAGAGAGAGAGAGAGAGAGAGAGAGAGAGAGAGAGAGAGAGAGAGAGAGAGAGAGAGAGAGAGAGAGAGAGAGAGAGAGAGAGAGAGAGAGAGAGAGAGAGAGAGAGAGAGAGAGAGAGAGAGAGAGAATGCGCGGGGGCCAACCATCCCATTGACTCCGTGCTGTGTAGATAATTGCTTTTTGCACGGGGTGGCACATGTTCTAATTTACCCGCAGGTGAAGTGCTCAGAGGGGCGTTCGTGTTTACCTTGATTAGAAAAGGCTAGAAATAGCATTCATGGAGCGACGCGTTTCACATGTAATTTACATAGGTTGAAGGGGGGGGGGTGGAGGGGGGCTCTGACATGACCATGTACACCTGTGATTGTGTGATTAACCCATTACGACCGGGAACGCATCTGTGTGACCACTTTTAACCATTATTTTATATTTTTTGGCTATTCAAAAATAGCAGATCTACAAGCTCATAGCGCGGCACCGAGTGCCGCGCTATGAGCTTGTAGATCTGCTATTTATTTTTTGTTTAAATCGTGAAAATGTGTGCAAATCTTTGAATATATATATATTTATGTTTTAAAGCGAACAGTTTTAACTCAAATCTTTGCTTCTGGGGGGTCCCTGGAACAACATTGAGATGGGGGTCCGTGACATAATGCATATCATTTTTTTTACATACTTTTTTTGTACATGAAGCAAAGATTTGAGTTACAAATGTTCGCTTTTTTTGCACACATTCTCATGATGGAGGCCCCTGGAACAAAATATGTTTACAAATGTTAATAGCTTTGAAAAATTAAATATATTCGTATATGTAAGATTTTTCAAAAACAGCAGATCTACAAGCTCATAGCGCGGCACTCGGTGCCGCGCTATGAGCTTGTAGATCTGCTATTTTTGAATAGCCAGAATATAAGATAATGGTTACGGTGGTTAAAATCTAAAATGTCAGATGCTTTTCCTGGTCTTACTGGGTTAATGTGTTCTTCCTTCGCCGAGACGCGTTTCAGGAGGAGGAACCCAAAGCACACGCTGTTAGAAATGGTTGCCGTGGGGACAGAAACCTCTTATATCCGCTGTCACGGGGCAACCGGGGGCGTGTGCGCCCTATAGGCGGTAATCAAGGAAGGTAAATGAAGCCTTTTAGAGCGCCACCAGGAGGCTGACTTATGTAAAACACTTTTTTTTTTTGCTATTACTCCTTCGCAGCGGTGGAAAAAGTACTCACATTTCTTACTTAAAGGAGAAGTTCACCCAAAAAAATGACTTATTTTCTATGAATTACACACCCCATGAAGCCTTGATTTCATAGATTTATTTGTGTTTTTGTGGCATTTCTAGGCTAATAATTTTATGACCGTGTGTATTTCGGGTAGGAGACACAAATAATCTACTTTGTGTCTCCTACCGGATACATTAGCCGGTAGGAGACGGGAATCAAATCATTAGCTTAGGAATGCGACAAAAACAAAAAATAATCCATGGATTCAAGGCTTCATAGGATGTGCAATTGATAGAAAATAAGTCATTTTTTGGGTGAACTCCTCCTTTAAGTAAAAGTATCAATAATGCAATGTAGAAGTACTCCGTTACAAGTACAAGTCCGGAATTCAAAATGTACTTGAGTAAAAGTACAAAAGTATTGATATCAACGTGTACTTAAAGTACCAAAAGTAAAAGTACTAAAATGTTTGAAAATAGCAGATCTACAAGCTCACAACGCGTCACGTTGTGAGCTTGTAGATCTGCTATTTTCAAATAGCCTAGGTTTAAAATAGGTCTAAAGTGGTTAATGTATGTTTTACAACGTAATAATGTATATCTGCACAGTAACTAGTAACTAATGTTTTCACATAATTGTAGTGGAGTAAAAGTACAATATTTTCCTCTGAGATGTAGTGGAGTAGAAGTAAAAGTACTGGACAACATTGGAAGTACTCAAGTAAAGTACAAATACCTCAAACATGTACTTAAGTACAGTACTTGATTAAATGTACTTAGTTATGCACTTTTTCATATTCCATCCTAATTGGCTAACATTGGCCTACAGAGTCTGCAGGAAAGGTCCGTTTTGAACAAAATGCCTCAAATCATGAACACATCAGCGTGCGATTCCATGCATTCGGTGCACTCTTATTTCACTATACGCAAATCGATTTGCCACACATATCTGATCTACAAGGTCACAACACGTTTCAACGCAACGGGTTGTGAGCTTGTACATCAGATAGCCATGCTTACAGGTGAAGGTACAGTCGGTTCAGTTTGGTTTTGCGTGCGTGCGCGCGTGCGTGCGTGCGTGCGTCCGTGCGTGCGTGCGTGCGTGCGTCAGGGACGTGCACAGATAGACTCTAGGTGGTGCTAGAGCACCTGCCCTTTGCCCTCTTGACCAGAAGTGCCCTTCAGTTTACAGCAGGGGTCTTCAACAGAGGGTCCGGGACCCCTAGGGGGTCCTAAGAGTTACTACAGGGGGTCCGCCAAATCTTTATGTGATATGATTTTTCTTTTTACCATAACCACTCGAAACCTAGCATCCCTTTTCTGAGGAGAACTTTAGCCAAAAATAGCAGATCTACAAGCCCACAACGCCTCGCGCTGCGAGGCGTTGTGGGCTTGTAGATCAGCTGTTTTTGGCAAAGAGGTATAGGTGTAGAGGGAAAAAAGAGCAGACCAAGTAAACAAAAAAAAAATTACTTGAGCACCTGCCCCTCAAAATGTCTGTGCATGCCACTGCATGCGTGCGTGCGTGCGTCTGTCTGTCTGTGAACAGCTAATCTTCGGCTAAACGTTGGCCCGGTTGCTGGTTTTATTTCTTTATATCTTTTCTACCCCTGTAGCTCAGGCTATTTGTTTCTGACACTTTATGAGAGCTTTCCTTAGACGGCTAAATTGATTTTGTGAGGATGTGTTTCGTTTTTTTTTTTATTATTCTCTCAAGGTGATTATGGAAATCCTACAGCTTCCCTCACATCTGTTGTGGCGTCTCAAGTCTCTTGTGCTTCTGACAAATTACTTTTGGTGGAGGAAAAAAAAAACAGAAAATTGTCTCCGGGCGGGTTAGCCGTGCGTGCTTGCAAATCGTGGCTGTCAGTTGGAAAACCTTGTATGTCTTTTCAGGGAATGGATGAAATGAAAAAAACACACTTGTTCCAATGAATCCAACGTAGTTATTATTTAGTCACAAGCTCGTGTAAATATGTTTCATTGGCTCAATATTTAGAAAACACACACACACTTTTTTTTTTAATTCAATTTGACCGGCAAACTTTTTTTTCAAAAATTAGCGATCTGCAACAACTGGGTCAATCCCGGGTGGGAAACAAAGTCACGGCGTCACAGTGTTTTGAGTTCATTACACCTGCTGAAACACAGACAAGACACACTGTGTTTTCGAGTGGAAAAACAACTCAACTTCCCTTTCTCCTCCCTCCCCTTCCCTCACAGGCTGTCAGCCATGGACCCCCTGGTATAAAGACCAGGTGTACTGGGGGTCATATCCCTGTCAGCATGAGAGGAAGATGTTAACGTTACCTCACCGCCCCTTTGGCTCTGGAAAGGTTAGTAGTATTCCGTGTGCGTGCGTGTGTGTGTGCGTGCGTGCGTGCATGTTACTAGTGTGGTATCTTGCCCACAGCGCCATATGTGGTATCTGAAACCCACAGACTTCACTACAGATGTGCCACTTCAAAACTTCACACGTTACTGTTCTTTCCCTGAAAGTGCCCTGAAAATGCATTTTTTCCTCCCTTTTCTGCCCTTAAAAATGCACTGTTTTGCCCCTGAAAAGAAGTTGTCACTACACAACCCCGTTTTTCCCTTCAACAGACATCCATATACATGAGAACAAAAGAATGTGTGTTGAAGAAGGTGTCAGACTCATTATGAGGCGAAAGGTGATTTGAAGAGGTCCTTGACCAGTTGCTCAAATGAATTAGCATCATAAAAGCAGTGATCATCAAAACAATTCAGCATTTTAGATGCCCTTCTTTGTCCCTCTTATTGCCCTGGGAATCCCCTGAAAATGTACTGTCTTGGCGATGGCAGGACATTTGAAGTTTTGAAATGGCACATCTGTATGTTCTGGTAAAGGTTCTATTACTTTTGTAGTTGCCAACAACGCCATACTGTAGTCAGTTTGATGTTCCAGAGATGTGTATGAATGGTTGGAGAATGAATTGAGGCATCACTCCAGCAGTGAGGTTTCTTGGCTTCCGATTTATTGCAGTACAAACAGCTTCCTATGGAGACCCTGAGGTCCCCACCATCGGCCCTTCGGCCTCTGAATAGCACAACACCAAGCTTACATTTGAGTCAACACTTATAGCAGTGGTCACATTGAGAATAAGACCAGGTACATATTGGGGTGTGTCAGCCCTGAAAGGTGGGACCCCACCTCCCCTGGCCCCCTACTTTGCAACTGTATAGAGCCAGGAAGGGAAGGGTGTCAGCCTTGATGACAAATGCATAGACGCTCTGTCTCCCAGATAAAACAATAGGAGGCTAATTGTAACCCCCCCACCCAGGTCAGAGCCAGCAGTCACCTCCTAATACACTCCCCTGTCTGCAGCCTACCTTTGTATGTATGTTATATGAAATATACAACACTAGTGAGGACCAAACGGCCCCACAAATATAGTAGAATTTGAGAAACAGACACTTGTGAGGATAATGTTTCTGGGCCGTACGAGAAAAAGTGTTAAAACAATTTTTTTTTTTGCAATATGTTTCCAAATTAAACTTAGTTGCGTGGTGGTGTCATTTACCGAAGTAAATGCAGATCTACAAGCGCACAACGTGTCACAGCGAGACGTGCTCTTGCGCTCTCTGCTATTATTCGGCTTAAGGCTTCCGATAAAACATGTAGAAACCTTTTTTTGATAGCCTATGGCATTCAGACAAGCTGCATCCTAAAATGTTGATGTCCTCGTGTGTGTGTGTGTGTGTGTGTGTGTGTGTGTGTGTGTGTGTGTGTGTGTGTGTGTGTGTGTGTGTGTGTGTGTGTGTGTGTGTGTGTGTGTGTGTGTGTGTGTGTGTGTGTGTGTGTGTGTGTGTGTGTGTGTGTGTGTGTGTGTGTGTTTGTATGTGCACGTGCGTGCATGCATTGGTCCAAGGCTTTGTAAACAAAGGGGGTAAAACATTATTCTGAGGTGTCACTGATACATCGGCCACACAGAGCGCCGCTGTAGATAGGTAATTAAGCCTACCGCTCTGAACAGCAGTCATTTTTCACAGCACATTTGTTCCCTGTAAAACCACTATATTATCCCCATTGATTCTGCAAGGCTGCACCGCTGTTGTTGCGCGTGCAAGCAGGCAAAGGGTCTGGCAACGTGAATCATCATCAGCATCAAAATATTTTAATTTAAATGTACGCAAGGAGAGAAATGGATGCTAGTAAAATGCCCAAATATGAAGTTTTCCTCTAAATAACTCCACAAAACAAATGCACCATTCTGCCCACTCTATTCGATGAGAGTGTGCTGGTCATTCAGACGGTACTACTCTTATTTGATTGGTGTGTGACTGTGTGCTGGTATTCAGACGGTACTACTCTTATTTGATTGGTGTGTGACTGTGTGCTGGTATTCAGACGGTACTACTCTTATTTGATTGGTGTGTGACTGTGTGCTGGTATTCAGATGGTACTACTCTTATTTGAGAGTAGAGATGTATTTTTTTGCAGATAAAGTATAGTTTTGGACCGCGACGGAGGCGTGCAGTCTCAACATGACTTTCGGGGTATATATGATGTACGATTCTGTGCCTATGGTGACATAACTCGGACGACGCTGAGTCGGCTCAAAGCGTACTTCGCAACGCTCGGCGCGGTGACTCACTCGCTTTAGCCCGCTCTGCGGTGCCTCCCGTGGCTCAAGTCCGCATGACACGGAGCGCCTCTGACGTTTTAACCGTTTTTTTGGGGTCGCATCGTCAAAAACGCTAAGAACTGGACTGAGATATATATAGGATACTTTATTGGCAGTTTAGAAAAAAGTCACAACAGTGTTATTCCTTATGAAAACGCCGATGTGGACTACGTATACACAAACAAGCCATAGCGTGTTTCCATTGTGGTCCACCTTGAGACATATAACAACACAAAAACACACTGCACTAACAACCATGAAACAAAGATTTGATCCTTATATATACAGCAATACTTCCGCGTTGCTGTAATGCAAAACTCCCGAAAAGTCAACATGTGCCTTTTTCCAACACTGAGACAGTGTTGGACCAAAAGGGGATTTAAGGCAAGATATAAAATAAAAGTCTGTACACTCTGACTTTGCAAAAGCTGCCAGTCAAGGCTTTATCATAGATTAACGTTTCGACACACGGTCTTCTTCAGACTGAAGCATATCCTCAGGGCCCACCAGAGGGCCAAGGCCCACAGGTTGGGCATCACTGCATTATAGTGAAGAGTTACTGTGTATTTATTCACCAGTACATTACGTTCTCCCTCAGACCTTTAAGCCCTCACAGCGTTTCCTTTAAGCTTGAACCATTTCGGACAGAGTGCTTTAATTAGCAGGAGCTCATCAGCCAGACACCGTGGTTCAGTAGATACAGTAGATAGAAAGAAAGAAATAGAAAGAGAAAGAAAGAAAAAAATAGAAAGAGAAAGAAAGAAAGAAATAGACTGTCTTGGAAGGTTTGAGTGTTCTTGTGGTGTGACACATGCATAGTGGAGACATCCTTATGCTTAGAAGAAAGTATGATTTTATTTTTCAATTTTCAATACTTTTACTTCTACTCCACTACATCTCAGAGGCAACTATTGTATTTTTACTCCACTACAATTGTTTGAAAACTTTAGTTACTAGTTACTTTTCAGATATAAATTATGATATTATGAAACATGCATTAACCACTTCAGCCAAATTTTATAGATAGGCTATTTGAAGCTCACAACGCGGAGCGATGCGACACTGTGAGCTTGTAGATCGGCTATTTTCAAACATTGTAGTGCTACTTTTGGTACTTGCCAATACTGTTACTTTTACTCAGTAACATTTTGAGCACAGGCCTTTTACATGCAACAGAGTATTTTTATATTGTGGTATTGATACTTTTACTTAAGTAAAACATGTGAGTACTTCTTCCACCACTGACTGACTGCTGACTGTGAGGTTCAATTCATAAAGGTCTCACAGGTAATTGTATTACCTGTGTAGGCCCTATAAAGAGAAGAATGCATTTGCCATCTGTTTTGAATAAGGGGTGTCATGTCATGCAATTAATTAAGCTTATCTAGACTATTTCTGTTATTAAGGTTTTGTGATTTCTCTCAGACTGTGCAGGGCAGAGGCGTCTAATCTCTGAGTTAGGGTAACCGCATACCCTCCGGTAGGAGCACTAATAAAACTAATAATATATATGTAGCTATATATATGTGTACATGAGATCAGACATCAAGGTGTGTAAAGTGTATCAGCTCATTGTGTGCCTTGAGATAAAGTAGTATCAACATATTGTCAGGTTCAGACACAAAGGGCTGTGTGTGTGTGTGTGTGGGGTGATACATCATGTGTCCACCTCCTCTTCTCTGCCGTTTATCTCACTAATCATCATGGAAGAAGAAGCCGTACAGAATGGGAGCAGTGTTGCCATGTTTTGGGAGAGAATTAAGCAACCGGGTCTAGGGAAAACAAGCCCGAAAGAAGCAACTATATGGGCCACTTGCGCACTTTTTAAACCTGCAGCGGTTATTTGTAAATGGCAGATATACGAGCTCACAACGCGTCGCGATGCGACACATTGTGAGCTTGTAGATCTGAAATTTTCAAAAACTCTTGCAATAAACTATGGGATATCTGGAATATTGTTTGAAACATTCAAACAACCCTGGGCTCCCCTGAGCACAATAACATTTTCATGAAAATATTTAAGAACCACTGGTTTAAATAATAATTACAACGTTTCGAAACTAGCCTAAATAAGCAAGTACACTTTAGAAACAAGCCCAAAAAAAATGCACCCCGCACCTCCCAATATTTACAAGCATCTTTACAGAAAAAAAGCCCAAAGTCGCTTATAGAAAGCCGACATGGCAACACAGAATGGGAGTGGGCCGCATGCCTTCCTTCTGCTGTTTTATGCATAAACACTTGACTTGTAGATCGGCTTCAGGCACACCTTCTGTGTCTGGTGGACATGCTGCGTAGGAGGACATATCCATAGGCATGAGGAGACGTCCTCCCACTCTGCATAATAGTCCACACATGGATTGGCAGGATTTTGCACATACATTAACCCATTAAGGCCTGAGGCCAATTCAAAAAAAATGTTTTCTAAATCCTAAAGCTCCTTACACACCGGGGGGCGATTCTTTTCGTGTGAATAATATGTTTTTTTTAAAAAACCTTATAAAGTCAATGCAAGCTTCCACGGAGTGAAAAAGCAAAGCAAAAAAAGCGCCTTTTATTTATTCGGAACGAGTCCGAATTTTGCGTATATTCGCATAATCGCCGGTGTGTAATGACCTTAACTCATTCACTGCCTGAATTATTTCTGGCCGCGTTTGCCCACTGCCAAGATTTTTAATTTAAAAAAAAAAAAGTACTCAGGAGCCGAGATACAGAATGTTGAAGTTTTAAGTTAACAAGGAAGTGGATGGGAGTCTAGATCTTCAAAAAAATCATATCTCCTTGGTCTTTGTGTCAAAAAAAAAAATAAAAATGTTTTAGTCGTTTGTTTAGGCAGGGAATGAGTTAACAGTTAACTCATTGAGTGCCACAATCCGTCAAATCCGTCACGTGGCCTGACGCCCAGAGCGCCACGATCCGTCAAATCCGTCATAAAAACAATTTCAAAATAAAAAAAAAAATTCAAAATAAAAGTTTTTTTTTTTTTTTTTTTTTTTTGGGAAAAACATGTTCAGAACCCAAGATATGATGATTTGAAGATTTGCTGCTCCATCCACTCCTTGTTTAACCTATAACTTAAAAAGGCTGTATCTCGCTTCCTAAGCACTTTTTTTTTACAATGAATTTTGGCTGTGGCACTCAGAACCAAAATTCCATTAACATGAATAAATAAGTTTGGCACTGAATGAGTTAAAGAAAAAAAAAAAAAAAAAAAAATAGCAGATCTACAAGCACATAGCACAATCGGTTAACCACTTTAGCCCTATTTCATACATAGGCTTTTTTGAAAATAGCTCACAACGCGTGGCGACGCGACACATTGTGAGCTTGTAGATCTGCTATTTTCACTGCGAACCGCTGGGATAGGGTGGCATGCAGGACCTGCTGGGAGAGGGCATTGTCGGGTGATCAGAGAGAGAGAGAGAGAGAGAGAGAGAGAGAGAGAGAGAGAGAGAGAGAGAGAGAGAGAGAGAGAGAGAGAGAGAGAGAGAGAGAGAGAGAGAGAGAGAGAGAGAGAGAGAGAGAGAGAGAGAGAGAGAGAGAGAGAGAGAGAGAGAGAGAGAGAGAGAGAGAGAGAGAGAGGATCAGATGTACTGTACGTAGCTGATGTGGCACATCAATCTGTGTACCAACATTGATTAATCCATTAACACCTGAAGCCCATTCTAAAAATGACTTCTAAATCCTAACAGTTTTCTCAAAAACGTATGTTTCTATGTCAGTGTTTCTCAATCTTTTTCCTGTCGAGGACCCCAAAAATTCTATGTATTTGGCCACGGACCCCCCAGCTCAAAATATGTTGTTCCAGGGACCCCCCTTGCAGAAGCAAAGATTTTAGTTAACTCTCTCAGTGCCAAGCCCCGAGTTATCCCGAGTTTTTTCTGAGTACCCTCGCTGCCAGAACGAGAAATCCCGAGTTTTTTAATTTTTACTGTTTTTAATTTTTCCTTCAGACTCACTGGGTTCCGGTTTCATTCCGTTTCCGGTTCTCATTTTTTTTTCACGGTCATTTTCGGCCAGAATAGGAAAAAACTAGTTTTTTTCACATGATATAAAAAACTAACGGAGTTATAGTCTGGGTGACGATCAGTCATCGTAGTCGTGTATCACATCGTATTTTAGCACGATCAGAGATTCGGTTTATGACGTATACACTGTTTGGCCTGTGTGCAGGGGGTCGAACGAGTCAGCGAGTGATTGAGGTGTCAATATACTGCTCTCTGCTGGTCGATCTGTGGTATGTGTTTAAAACCGCAGCTAGACAAACTATTTGAAAATTAAATTACAAAATAACAACAACAAAAAAACCGCTGGCACTGGGGGAGTACTTTATGAAAATACTCTGGCAGTCAAAGAGTTAAAAACGTTTGCTTTAAAACAATATATATTCAAAGGTGTGCACACATTTTCACATTGTATCAAAAAGAGCAGATCTACAAGCGCATAGCGCGGCACTCGGTGCCGCGCTATATGAGCTTGTTACACACAGACACGTTCCCGGTCAAAACGGCTTAACGTGATTAAAAGTTGCAATCGGTTTATCCCGCACGAGCATGTCCTCCATAATATAATGACAATAATAATATTAGGCTAATGGCAGATCGTATCATAATTACACCACCGATGCGCTCTGTCAATTTGAGTCCAATGACTGTAAGAGAACATCAGATTACATCAGCTTAAAGAGAAAAAAGCAACAACCTCAGCCGTGTCTGTTATCATTACGTGATTTAACCCTTTAAGACCTGGAACCTGGACCCACTTCTTGATTTGAGCGAAAAAAACATTATTTTACACTTTTGGCTATTCAAAAATAGCAGATATACAAGCTCATAGCGCGGCACCGAGTGCCGCGCTACGAGCTTGTAGATCTGCTATTTTTGAGAAATCGTGAAAATTTGTGCAAATCTTTCAATATAATATTTTTTTTCAAGCGAACATTTGGAACTGAAATCTTTGCTTCTGGGGGGTCCCTGGAAGAACATATTTTGAGATGGGGGTCCGCGGCCAAATACATGTCATTTTGGGGGTCCTTGACATGCAAAAACTGATATTATAGCAACATATGTAAAAAAAAAAAAAAAAAATGTTAGCATTTAGAAGACGCAGAAGCAAAGATTTGCACAAATGTTCAGAATTTTTCAAAAAAATAGCAGATCAACAAGCTCATAGCGCGACACTCGGTGCCGCGCTATGAGCTTGTAGATCTGCTATTTCTGAATAGCCAAATAAATCTAAAATGACACAGATGCGTTACAGGTCTTAAAGGGTTAAAGACTGAAATAAGCAGCCAGGACCATTTTGTCTTTACCCCCCCAAAAAAAAAAAAAAAATAGTCACCGCTTAATATGATTACATCGGCCCTGGGATGATGGTGATGTTTTGGGACAAAACGTCCAAAGCGATACGTGCCCAGAAAGGAATCATGGCGGTAATACGTCTTGACAGAGTGACCAAATAAAATGCAATAAGCTGGTAAATGCCATATTAATAATATTAGTCTCAGTCTATGGAGACATCAAAGCAAGCGAGAGGCAATGCACTCTGATTCCGATAAGGCTTGACGGGAATTAGAA
>NC_139955.1:44644662-44692162 GCF_963454915.1 Gymnoscopelus microlampas
TACAAGCTCACAACGCGTCGCGATGCGACGCGTTGTGAGCTTGTAGATCTGCTATTTTCAAATAGCCTATGTATAAAATAGGCTAAAGTGGTTAATGTATGTTTTATAATGTAATCATTTATATCTGAAAAGTAACTAGTAACTAAAGTTTTCAAATAATTGTAGTGGAGTAAAAGTACAATATTTGCCTCTGAGATGTAGTGGAGTAGAAGTAAAAGTATTGGAAATTGGAAATACTCAAGTAAAGTACAAATACCTCAAAATTGTACTTAAGTACAGTATTTGAGTAAATGTACTTAGTTACTTTCCACCACTGCTGCACACTGCCAGAAAAGAAAAAAAAAACGTTGGCAGTGAATGAGTTCAAAAAAGAAAGATCGAACATATTGATGACCCCTGTGCAGCTATACAGTACATCCAACGTTTGTAGCTTTTACAAAATCTAACAAAGCTGCAATCCGAGTTGATCTTCAACTGCAGCTACAAAACCGACCGAGTGTTGTTTCACCACTTCCACTCTCCTTCTCTCTTCACACAATTCCTGCTTTTTAATTGCTCCTTTTTGCAATACATGATTGATATTGTTGAGGTCGCGGCAGAAACCTCTTATCTCCAAATCTTGACTTGTTGTGTGTTTTCGTAAATGCATCAAAAGTAGCAAATCCACAAGCTCGTTCTGAGCTTGTGGATTCGCTAATTTTGCGATTTAAAGGTAGGGTAAGTGATTTGCGTTGGTTAAAATAAGTGTTAAATAGCTCTATATTCTGATAGTACTCATTGCTATAGAGTGTTTGTTCAGTAAAAGGAGTCTCCTTGTCTCTCCACCTCTTTATTAAACAGAAAATGCATTTTCGTTTCAGTTTCATTTCCAATTTTATCCAATCAGGATAGAGAACTCAATCAGGATACAGATTAAACAAGTGAAATTGGAAGTGATGACACTAAGAAATGAGCAGACAAAATTGGAACTGGAACACTATAAAAATGAAGCTTAAAAATGGGTACTTTCTCCTGATTGGCTGAGATTTTGACACCTACCAGAAAATGTATTTTCTGTTTATTAAAGAGCTGGAGAGACGGGGAGACATCTGTTACTGAACAAACACTCTATAGCAATGATTACTATCAGATATAGTGCTTTAACCTTTTAACACAATACTTTTAGTTTTAACCCAAAAATATCACTTACCCTACCTTTAATGTTGAAAAGTAACAGTTTTGGACATGTGAGGTTTCCACCCGACGGAGGCGATATTTGCAACGTCACACAATCATGCTCAGACGTCAGACCTGATGACGGGCTCAAATATTCTGGCCGCCACTTGTGCAAAAAGGGAAGGTTGGCAGCAAATCAATAGTTGTCATAATATCTCATTAATGGCTGTCATAATAGACCATGTGTTGTGTGTTTTTCCCCACTAAAGGAGTGGTGAATCGATGTGAATGAAACATGGCAGTGCATTTGCATTCAGTCCTGTGAATGGGGCGTTGTGCATGTCATTACTGTCACCATTACTTTGCAGCACATAGTGATCAATGACGGATCACAGTGTATTAACCCTTTAAGACCGGGGAAGCATATGCGATCATTTTCCATTTTAACCATTTTTTCTTATACTTTGGGGCTATTAAAAAAATAGCAGATCTACAAGCTCATAGCGCGGCACCGAGTGCCGCGCTATGAGCTTGTAGATCTGCTATTTTTTTTTAAATCCGGAAAATGTGTCCAAATCTTTGAATATATATATATATATATATATATATATATATATATATATATATATATATATATATATATATATATATATATATATATATATATATATATATATATATATATATATATATATATTTTAAGGTGAACATTTTTTACTCAACTTTTTGCTTCTGGGGGATTCTACAAATGTCTTCTAAATCCCAACAGTTTTTTGAAAAAGTTTTGGTTTCTATAATCAGTGGTTTTCAACTGGCCGTGGACCCCCATCTCAAAACATGTTGTTCCAGGGACCCCCAGAAGCAAAGATTTGAGTAAAATAAATATGCTTTAAATATATATATATATATTCAAAGATTTTCACAAATTTTTCACAATTTTTCAAAAAAATAGCAGATCTACAAGCTCATAGCGCGGCACTCGGTGCCGCGCTATGAGCTTGTAGATCTGATATTTTTGAATAGCCCAACGTCTAAAATAATGGTTAAAGTGGTTACACGGATGCGTTCCCGGTCTCAACGGGTTAACGTCATGGACCTACACTCCTGGTCTGACACAGCACATAGTGTTGTTATGTTAATCGACGCCATTGCAGTTAAATCAGTGATTAACATTCTTATTACTACAACTCATTCTATCCGGGAACACGTCTATGTCCTATTTAGATTTGTTTGGCTATTCAAACAAAAATAAAAGTAGATATACAAGTTCATAGCGCTATGAGCTTGTATATCTATTTTATTTTTACTCTTTTGTAGATGTACTTTCTTTTACTCTTTTGTAGATATACTTTTTTTCCAAATGTTTGAATTTTTATTTTCTCTCCTTACCATAACTATCCTCTCTCTTCTCACAAGATAACTACAACACGATGGAGCACGCGCACGCGCGCACACACACACACACACACACACACACACACACACACACACACACACACACACACACACACACACACACACACACACACACACACACACACACACACACACACACAAACAAGATAAAAACATTTTTTTTACACCTGTAAACCTTGAAAAGAAAGATGATTCAGATTCTTATGTCTTGAATGAGAGTATAATACAAACACGAGTGTGGAGAGAGGACAGTGCTTTAAAGACCAGTTGAAACTTAGAATTAGGCATCTTGTCTTTATTGTCTCTTAGCCTGGTGTTTTAACGGCGGTGTATATTTATTTATTGTCTCCTCTAGAATGTATGCATTGACCCGAACAAAACCATTTTCCCCTGAGGGTAATAAAGGACATCTAATCTACTCTTATGTCTTAAGGTTATAGCTCTGTATGCATACGCAGTAAAATACCAGTGTTAATGTTAACTCTGAAGAGTGTTTAGGGTTCGATTTTTTTTGTTTCTCCCTGTTCCAGTGGTGTAAAGTAACTAAATACGTCTACTCAAGTACTGCTGTACTTAAAGGGATATTTCACTTTCAAAAAAACGTTGGGTCATTTTATCGTCTATTCAGGCTTTTGTCAGCCCCCCAGACAGTTTTTAAGTGCTCGATTCAGTATTTAGATATTTGATATACATTTTATCAGACACGCCCCCTTCCTATACAAACTCATTATAACTTCAAACTCCATTTTTAACATGTTAGATTCATTAAAAACACCCGTCATTGGTTCTGGTGACTCACCCTGCCCTCCTAATACGTGAGGGGGCCGTGTTCTTTCCATAACTATTTTCATTTATTGTCTCCGCCAGGCCGAAAGGCATGGCGAGAGAGTATGTTTTACCCTCCGTCCGTCGGACCGTCCGTCCATCCGTCCGTGTGTCCGCGTGTCCATCTGTCTGCGAGCGGCTAATCTCCGGCACCGTTGGCCCGGTCGCTGCGAAACTGTGCACACACACTCCCTGGGTACCAATTCAGAACCTCTGACCTACATTTTTCACATGGCCTGTTATAGCGCCACCAGGAGGCCGATTTGTGCAAAACCGATTTTTGGATATTACTCTTATAGATTTTATCCAAACATCATGCAAATCGGTACACATTATCTCTATAGTCATGTGATCAAGACGGATCTATCTGATATGTCATATTCCTAAGCTTCCAAAGTTTGCAGGATTGGTCCATTTTGAACAAAATGGCTCAAATCATGAATGCAGCGTGCGCTTTCTGTGAAAACGTGCACGCACATTCCCAATAGGCCGAGGAAGAAATGCCACCCTTTTCACCTTACCCTGTTATAGCGACACCAGCAGGTTTAATTCAGCAAAACTCATTTTTGCAACAAAATGCCTCAAATCATGAATGCCGAGGAAGAAATGCCACCCTTTTCACATTGGTCTATTATAGCGCCACCAGGAGGCCACAATAACCTACCTGACCTGGCGGAGACCTGTGCTCCGAGGAGCACTTTTTCTAGTTTGTTTTGTTTTTTTTCTGTTGAGTGAGAAAGATTTTTTGCACGTTAAGCAAATAATCTGGGAGTGGGGACCCACCCAAAATCATTTGGGGACCCCGGTCCACAACTTCCTGCTTTCATTCTAAGTGCAAAGATCTATGTATTGATCTGAAGAGCTCATCTTTCCTGTTGCTGCCTTCCCCAATCATTCACATTTGTCTGGTTGGTTTATAACATGAATCTGTGGTCTGACAAACTTTGAATATTATACATATATTGCTTATAATCATACTGGGTTATTATAGGGTTAGTTAGGGCATTGGTTCTCAAAGTGGGGTCCGGGGACCCCCAGGGGTACTTGAGGGGGTTCCAGGGGTTCCCCAGCTAAATGATGGACAGGGACCAAATGGACCCTTATGGGTCTGTAACTCTGAGAGTGTACAAATGGAACCAAATGGACCCTAACGGGTCCATTTGGTTCCATTTGTACACTCTCAGAGTTAAATCAACATTGATTTTACAATATGAATTGGGGTCCCAGAGACATGCATGCCATTAAATGGGGGTCTTTAGCCCTAATGCATGTTAAACTGGGGGTCCTTGAAATTAAAATAGTTGAGAATCACCGCAAGAGAGCCGTAAAAACCTTCTCTTATGGGGGTCCCTCGCACGTCTTTTCAAATGGGGGTCCGCGGGCTAATAAGTGTCAATTTGGGGGTCCTTGACTTGAAAAAGTTTGAGAACCACTGAGTTAGGGTATTTATTTCCTGTTTCCTGTGTATGGGGTAAAGAGTCAAGTTGTCATCATACTTTATGCTGATTCTCATATCCAGGGCTGAATGGGAAGCTTGCAGTGTTCATTTAATCAACACTCGGGATGTTGTGTTGACTGACTGGTCAGACTGAACGCTATGTATCCATTATGTTTACACATTAGTTTATTTATCTCAGTAACTTTTGTTACACATTACATAATATAACAGTCCGTCAGAACATTGAACATATTATTGATATAATAGGTTTATTGATGGTTATATGACATGGCAACATGTTTGTTCTTATGGTCCAGAATGTGATGTGATGATTGGTTTACATGAAATGGTCCAATCAGCTTAACCCATTAAAACCAGGAAAGAATCTGTGTCAAGTTTTAGAGTTGAGCTAAAAAGCATTGTTGTATACTTTGACTATTCAAAAATAGCAGGTATACAGATGTACCATTTCAAAACTTCAAATGTCCTGCCATCGGCAAGACAGTAAATGTTCAGGGGATTCCCAGGGCAATAAGAGGGACAAAGAATTGTTTTGATGATCACTGCTTTTATGATGCTAATTAATTTGAGCAACTGGTCAAGGACCTCTTCAAATCACCTTTCGCCTCATAATGAGTCTGACACCTTCTTCAACACACATTCTTTTGTTCTCATGTATATGGGTGTCTGTTGAAGGGGAAAACGGGGGTGTGTAGTGACAACTTCTGTTCAGGGGCAAAACAGTGCATTTTTAAGGGCAGAACAGGGAGTAAAAAAATGCATTTTCAGGGCACTTTCAGGGAAAGAACAGTAACGTGTGAAGTTTTGAAGTGGCACATCTGTACAAGCTCATAGCGCTTCACTTCATGCCGCGCTATGAGCATGACATGGCCGCGAGTTCCCACCTGATGTTGTGTGGGAGTTCAGACTGCTCCAGATTGTACTGAATAACTGCTATCTTGCATAATGTCTTCATACTCGGACTAAAGTCTAAGACATACAGCTCATCACGTGTGTCCCATCCTCCAAAGATCATGACACGATCTCCCACCATGCAACAGCACATATCATACATCCTTGAACAGGGGCCTTTCCCCTTGGGCTCGACCTTCGTCCAGGAGAAGGTTTCTGGATTGAATCTCCACATAGTATTGAGGTCCTGGTTCTTCACCAAATATATGTACAATTTTCCCTTGTAGGCGAAGGCTGAATGACAACAGGGTGCTTTTGAAAGAAGCTGTGCAGAAGGTGTGCTCAGCCAGCAGTTGGTCTCTGTGTCAAACACTGTGATGTTGTTGTAGACGTTCTTCTGGCCCCCCCAGCCCCCAAATACAAACATCTTAGTCCCGAAAATGGTGGCAGAATGATCTTCTGAAACAGGTGGTGGAGTTCCTCTGGTATTAATTAAAGACCAGACCATCGTGGTGGTGTCCAACTTGTAGATGTCATTAGTGCATCCTGTCAGCTTGGCGTATCCTCCATAGATATACATGACCTTCCCCAAGGCACAGGCTGAGTGGCCCTTCCTCGCCCCTGGAACAGTTCCAGAAACCTTGGGATTGAACCACTTGTTGGTGTCGACATCAAATGTATAAATAATGTTGCAGTACGGAAAACCTCCCCAGATGTACAACAGATCTTCTATCAGAACAGCTGTGTGGCTGTAGCACATGTTAGGAACCTCGACAGGGCGTTCTCCTCTTCCATTCCTCACTCGGGGCAACTTCCTCCAGCACAAAGACACTGTGTTGAAGATGTGGACATCAATCTGATCACTGTTGTTCAGGTTAATGTATCCTCCAAATGAGTACAGCTTGTGTCCTACTACCACAGCAGCATGGTGGGAATTCTCATGTCCTCCTTTCAGATGTATCGTCCAGCAAAACATTTCACGCAACGGCACCACTGTGGATCAGTACAACTAATTTACAGAGGAAACTCTTTGAAGGCAGGTCAATGTGTTGGTACGAGTAGCAAAGTGATGTTTAGTTTAATGGACAATTCATTTTAAAGGAAAATTAACATTTGTGTGATGACAATTTTATGATGTCATTGCGTGATGATGTCATTATGTAGAATCTAATTGTCTCCGCCAGGCCGAAAGGCATTGAGAGAGTATGTTTTTCACCCTGTCTGTCCGTCCGTCCGTCCGTCCGTCCTTCCGTGTGTTGGCCCGGGCCCGGACGCTGCGAAACTGTGCACAGACACTCCCTGGATACCAAAGCCAAACTTCTGCCCCGAATTTTTCAGCTTGGCCTGTTATAGCGCCACCAGGAGGCCGATTTGTACAAAATACATTTTTGGATATCACGCCTACAGATTCTGTCCAAACCTCACGCACATCGGTACACAGTATCTCTATAGTCATGTGATCAACACGGATCTGTCCGATAAAAAGCCTGAGTAGATGATAAAATGACCCAAAGTTTTTTTGAAAGTGAAATATCCCTTTAACTAGAAAAAGTGCTCCTCTGAGCACAAGTCTCCGCCAGGTCAGGTAGGTTATTGTGGCCTCCTGGTGGCGCTATAATAGGCCAATGTGAAAAGGGTGCCATTTATTCTTAGGCCTTTCACGGCAACCAGACACTGCATTCATGTTTTGAGGCATTTTGTTCCAAAATAATGTTTTGTTAAATTAGACCTGCTGGTGGCACTATAACAGGCCAATGTGAAAAAGTTGGCATTTGTTCCTTGGCCTACTGGAAATGTGTGTGCGAAATTTCACGGAAATCGCACACTGCGTTCATGATTTGAGGCATTTTGTTGGAAACGGACCTATCCTGCAAACTTTGGAAGCCAATGTTAGCCAATTAGGATGGAATATGAAATATCGGACACATCCGTCTTGATGACATGACTATAGAGATACCGTGTACCGATTTGCGTGATTTTTGGACAGAATCTGAAGGAGTAAGAGCACAAAATGTGTTTTCCAAAGGTCGGCCTCCTGGTGGCGCTCTAAAAGGCAGATGTGAAAAATGCAGGGCAAAGGTTTTTCCTTGGCCTCTAGTGATTGTGCGTACAAAGTTTCACACAGATTGGTGCAGTTATAGGTAAAAACATGAATCGGCCTGTTCTAGCGCCACCATGAGGCTGATTTGAAAGTTTGTATGTGGCATTTCTTCCTCGGCCTAATGGGAATGTGCGTGCAGAATTTCACGGAAATCGCATGATGCGTTGATGATTTGTGGCATTTTGTTCAAAACGAACCAATCCTGCAAAGTTTGGAAGGCAATCTTAGCCAATCTGGTCTTGTATCAGATCTTGTAGATCGGCTTTAGTACTTTTACTTTTGGTACTTTAAGTATATTTTGATGCCATTACTTTTGTACTTTTGCTCAAGTAACATTTTGAACACAGGCCTTTTACTTGTAACAGGGTACTTCTACATTGTGGTATTGATAGTTTTACTCAAGTCAGTACTTAAGTAAAAGTACTTTTTTCACCACTGTCCGCATCTGTGGAACCATGTCTTTGCACGTTAACACACACAACGTTTTTTTGGAGGGGATTAAAAACGTCATGGAGCGATTCTGCCCAGCCTACGTTCTCTCTGGCGACTCAGGCTGACTGTAAATAGCCATTACTGCATTACTGGGGGGAAACGAGAGCAGCTAATCAGTGAGATTTGATTATGCATAATTACAGCCGCCATATGGCCTGTATCTCTGTGACACCTACTGAATCTACTGTGTTACTCATTCATTACACAACGGTCCCCATAACACTGTCACTCACAGATGGAGCCGGCGTTGCCAGATTCTGCGAGATAAACAAGCAACCCTAACCCTATGCAACGGTCCCCATAACACTGTCACTCACAGATGGAGCCAGCGTTGCCAGATTTCGCGAGATAAACAAGCAACCTTAACCCTAACCCTATACAACAGTACCAATAACACTGTCACTCACATATGGAGCCAGCGTTGCCAGATTCTGCGGGATAAACAAGCAACCCTAACCCTATACAACAGGCCCCATAACACTGTCACTCACAGATGGAGCCAGCGTTGCCAGATTTCGCGAGATAAACAAGCAACCCTAACCCTATGCAACGGTCCCAATAACTACCTACCTAGTAATAACTACCTAAAAGTTTGAGAACCACTGTGTTATATCAACAAAACGTATCACATTCTGTGTGTTTGACATGCATGATGCAAAGGTTTTGAAAGTGAAACTGGCTAAAGTCACTAGCCACCTCTACTGCAGTGGTTCTCAAACTTTTTCATGTCAACGACCCCCCCAATTGACACTTATTAGCCCGCGGACCCCCATTTGAAAAAATAAGCCAGGGACCCCCATAAGAGAAGATTTCTTTACGGCTCTCTAGCAGTGATTCTCAACCATTTTAATTTCAAGGACCCCCAGTTTGACATGCATTAGGGCTACAGACCCCCATTTAATGGTATTTCTATCACTTGGACCGCAATTTATATTGTAAAATCTATGTCAATTTAACTCTGAGAGTGTACAAATGGAACCAAATGGACCCGTTAGGGTCCATTTGGTTACATTTGTACACTCTCAGAGTTACAGACCCATAAGGGTCAATTTGGTTCCATGTGTACACTCTCAGAGTTACAGACCTATAAGGGTCCATTTGGTGCCTAATCTATCATTTAGCTGGGGACCCCCTGGAACTCCCTCAAGGACCCCTGGGGGTCCGCGGACCCCACTTTGAGAACCAATGACCTACTGCATATACATCGGCTATTTGAAAATGTCAGATCTACACCGTCGTAATGTGACGCGTTGTGAGCTTGTAGATCCGCTATTTTCAAAAACAATCTTGGGGAAAAAGTGAAAAGTTTTAACAACATAAATCTGATACGGGGGTCCCTGGCACAAAAGGTTTTCAGATGGGGATAAACAACATTTAGGAAACAAGCCCAAATAAGCCACTGCACTTCAGAAACAAGCCTTAAAAGACCACAACCCGCAAACTACCAACATTTACCAAGCAACTTTATAGGAAAAAAAAAACAATCCCATAGTCACTTATGATAAGCAGACCTGGCAACGCTGGATGCATCATTTGATGTCCGCTCTCCCCTCTGACAGTCTGACCACCGCTCTGGACACGGTGACCATGACGATGGCGTTTCCGTGACAACCAGCCCACAGGGACCGAGCAGGCTGCTTTCAGCCGGTACAGGACCAGGACTGGTTCTCTCAACGTCAGGTCCGGGGACCACCGGGGGTCCAAATGGACAATTACTGCAAGGGTTCCCAAACTGTTCAGCCTGCCACCCCCCCCATCATATTTGTCATCATATTTGAACTGTGGACCCCCCCACCCTGACAAGTACTTGGAATTGTAGGAGTTAAGGCATTACATTTAGTTTGAATCGGTTCCACAGATAAATATTGTGAAAATAGCCGATCTACAAGCTCACAACGCCTCGCAGTGCGAGGCGTTGTGAGCTTGTAGATTGGCTATTTTCACAGTGTTTGCCTATTTCTTACGTAATAGTTGACAATTTGGCCTATTTGGTGTTAACACATTGAGTGCCATAAACAGTCCGGACCATTTTTTTTTTTAAATATATTTTTCCCACGTGGGGAAACTTTGGGATCATCCAAGGAGTCTCTGAGAAGGAGAGGCCGGATGTTGATCCATGTCAAAAATGCTTCCGGTTGGCCGCTCCGATGTTAACTCCTTGACTAAAAGCTATCTCCTATTTCTTTTTAACGTGGTGGTTAAGTGAGCCGTTTTCGATCGGCGATCACTCTGCAATGGAGTATCGCGTTAGAAATATTATTGTTCCAGGCGTTAGTCGGGACCCTCCGCCGTCTCGCACGCACGCTTTGTTTACATGCACTTCCGCGTCGGGGCTTCTACCGCACGAAACGTATCAACGTAAGTGGATGGAAGATATGCTGGCACTGAACGTACCCTAATTTGAATAAACCTCTCTGGCACACAATGTGTTAAACAGGTCTTAAAAGTCATTACATTGTAACTTTAGAAATGTCCACGTACCCATGGCCAATCACAACGCGTCTTTTCCGGGACTTTCCCCACTCCCGTGCACTCGGATAGCTTGCGTGACGCAACACCACAAACTCCAAAGTCGTCATGGCAACCACTTGCAACACACGTCCCTCGAAACATGTCCACGTCGTTTTCTGAGCACAGTGTCAGTATTTGGAGTAGATTTGCTCTTCACTCTCTTCTGTTTGGGGCATTTTCAGAAAACATTTCGGTAGACTCGACTCAATAGTGTTAACCCATTGAGGCATGAGGTTCCGATTCTGCAAAATGTCTTCTAAATGCGGTTTCTGAAAAAAATGTATGTTTCTGTATCAGTGGTGCTCAAACATTTTCATGTCAAGGACCCCCAAAATTATATGTATTTGGCCGCCGACCCCATCTCAAAATATTGTTTTTCAGGGACCCCCCCAGAAGCAAATATTTGAGTTACAAATGTTCGCTTTAAAACATATCTATTCAGAGGTTTGCACATATTTTCAAGATTTAAAAAACTCGGTGCCGCGCTATGAGCTTGTATATCTGCTATTTTTGAATAACCAAAGTGTGAAATAATGCTTTTTAGAAGAAATGAAAAAGTGACACAGATGCGTTCCAGGTCTTAACGGATTAATGCTCACTGTGTGTGTGTGTGTGTGTGTGTGTGTGTGTGTGTGTGTGTGTGTGTGTGTGTGTGTGTGTGTGTGTGTGTGTGTGTGTGTGTGTGTGTGTGTGTGTGTGTGTGTGTGTGTGCGTGCGTGCGTGCGTGCGTGCGTGCGTGCGTGCGTGTGTGTTCGCTCACATACATACTTTCTCTCCCCGTCTGTTCTGACAGAACTTGTCCTTGTATGGAGCTTGGCAGTTTATTGAGTGAAACTCTCAGGATCCTGATGTACTGTAATCTGGCTTGTTTGCTGTCAGCTGGGCTGTCTGTGTGGGACAATGGGTGTTGGCAGGATCACGGAGAATGGCTGCCACGGGGGCCAGGGTTGTCAAAACATGGCCAGAGCAGCAGTTGTGTTGAAACACCGTATGAGTCCCACATGTGTTATTATCTGCTACACAGAGCCTGTCTTTTCATGGATGCCATCACCTTGTTAAAGGTGACGGCAAGATCCTCTCTAGATAGATACATTACATTACATTACATTACAGTCATTTAGCAGACGCTTTTATCCAAAGCGACTTACAATAAGTGTATTCAACATAGGTAGGGAACGAAAACTACTAATCACCAGAAGTTTTAAGTACATTTCCTGCAAAAACAAGCAACCAAGAGTATACCTAGCGCTAAGGTAAAAGTGCAATATATCAGCTACCTACTTTCTTAAACAGATGAGACAAAAATGGCAAAATCAAATGAGCACGAGCTAAAACAAATAAGTGTATCGACTAAACAAGATCCAATAAAACAATACAAAAATAAAACAAGAGTTCGTACAACTAGTTAACAACAAGTAGGCCAGGCAAAGAGGAAGGATAGTGTTTCCTGAAGAGGTGGGTTTTCAGCCTGCGGCGAAAGATGGGCAGTGACTCTGCTGTCCTAACATCAGTGGGAAGTTCATTCCACCACTGTTGGGCCAGAACAGAAAAAAGTCGTGACCGTGTCGATCGACCAGAAGGACCGTTGAGTGGCGAGGGAGTCAGTCGCCCCGAGGTGGCAGACCGGAGTGGTCGGGCAGGGTTGTGGGCATTGACCAAAACCCGGAGGTAAGAAGGAGCTGTTCCTTTCACTGCTCTATAGGCTAGCACCAGGGTTTTAAACTGAATGCGAGCTGCTACGGGGAGCCAGTGCAGAGAACGGAGAAGGATAGTTGTGTGGGAGAACTTGGGGCGGTTGAACACCAGACGAGCCGCAGCTTTCTGAACAAGCTCCAGAGGTCTGATGGCTGATGCCGGAGCACCAGCAAGGAGGGAGTTGCAGTAGTCCAGGCTGGAGATGACAAGAGCCTGGATGAGCACCTGGGCGGTTTTCTCCGTGAGGAAGGGGCGAATCCTCCTGATGTTGTAGAGGAGGAATCTGCAGGACCGTGTCACTGATGCGATGTTAGCCGAGAACGACAGTTGATCGTCCAGGGTCACACCCAGATTCTTCGCAGTCCGAGTTGACGTCACCACAGCATTCTCAATGGTGATGGCCATGTCTCGGTGAGGACAGACCTTCCCCGGGATGAACATCAGCTCGGTCTAAAACATGGCCAGAGCAGCAGTTGTGTTGAAACACCGTATGAGTCCCACAGATAGAGAGATAGAGAGATAGATAGAACGTTGCTTCAGAAATTAATGCTTCATTTATACCTTATTGTATGATAAGGTAAGGTATCGCACAAAAGTAGTGGAAAGTAGAAAAAGTGCTCCTCGGAGCACAGGTCTCCGCCAGGTCAGGTAGTTTATTGTGGGCCAGCAATGTTCGGAATTGTGATCAATGTTTGATCACTTCACTATAGACATAATGTGTACCGATTTGCGTGATGTTTGGACAAATGTTTTGCAAAAATGCAAAAGGCTGATTTGAAAAATGTCAAGTGTCATTTCGGAAATCGCAAGCTTGTGTTCATGATTTGAGGCATTTTGTTCAGAATTGACCAATCCTGCAAACTTTGGAAGCCAACCTTGGCCAATGAGGATGGAATATGGAAAATGGGACAGATCCGTGTTGATCACATGACTATAGAGATAGTGTGTACCACTTTGCATGGCATTTGGATAAAATCTGTAGGAGTAATACAAAACAAATGGGTTTTGCACAAATCGGCCTCCTGGCCCATGTGAAAAAACTGGGGCAGAGGTTCTGAATTGGCATCCAGGGAGTGTGTGTGCACAGTTTTTCAGCGACCTGGCCAACGGTGCCGGAGATTAGCTGGCCGTGACACAGCAGATCTGGCCATAGATCTGCTGTGTCAGTGCATTGAATACATCAGTGGTTCTCAACCAGTGGTCCGGGGACCACCAGTGGTCCTTGAAGGGATTCCAGGTGGTCCCCAGCTAAATGATTGATAGTTAGGAACCAAATGGAATCTTCTCTTATGGGGGTCCTTGGCATATATTTTCAAATGGGGGTCTGCGGGCTACTATGTGTCAATTTAGGGGTCCTTGACATGAAAAAAAGGTTGAAAACCACTGGAACAAATGACAGTGACTGGTTGTGCCAGGATTTCCTTCAACTGAACAAAGTGAAGTTGAAACTGAAATAATTGTCGTCTTTGGTGCACAATTGGAAAGTTAATGTTCACCTTTGCTTGAACTCCCTGTCTTTGAAGGTTGAAGAGAAAGCCGGCAATCTTCAGATCTCAATGTTTAACAGTCACATTAAGTCAATAACAAAGTCAGTCATTATCATCTAAAAAATATAACAAGACATTTTTTTTTAGCATTCCTGTTCAAACACGACTCAGAAATGTCCTTATCTCCAGCATGTTAGATTAATGTAATGGCTTTTTCCCCCCCTTTTTTCTCTTTTTTTCAGGCCTCTCCAAATAAAAGCTATCAGACATCCACAGTTCATTAAGAATGCAGCTCGTTGCTGTCGGGCACAAACCTCTTATCTCCAAATTCAAACTGTTTTGGGTTTTTCCATAAATTAACGCCCTACTTGATCACAACTACAGCTCTGATACTTTAGAATATGAATACTGAAAAGTAACAGCTTTGGGACATAAGGTTTCCACCCGAAAGAGACGATATCCTGTGGTGTGTGTGTGTGTGTGTGTGTGTGTGTGTGTGTGTGTGTGTGTGTGTGTGTGTGTGTGTGTGCGTGTGCGTGCGGATTTCGTCGACTAAAACTATGACGAAAAATGATCGTCGACTACCTTTTTTCACTGACAATTTCGCCAACAAATAAAAACTAGGCAAAACAATTAAATATTGGGGAGAGGCTAGTGGAGAAGAGATCCTGTAGAACTAAGACTAAGTCATTTTATGTTTGGTTGCACTCTGAAAATAGCAGATCTACAAGCTCATAACGACACGTTGTGAGCTTGTAGATCGGCTATTTTCAGCATGCAACCAAGTGTAAAATCAGCCATTACGACGCTATCAAGGCACCGCCAAAATACATTATAGTCGACTAAATCAACTGTAGATTTAGTCGACTAAAACGTGACAAAAACGAAAACATTTCAGATGACTAAAATATGACTAAAACTAAATGGAATTTTATTCAAAAGACTATGACTAAAACTAAATCAACATTTGCTGTCAAAATCAACACTGGTGTGTGCGTGCATGTGTGCGTGCGTACGTGTGTGTGAGTGTGTGATTTAAGCAGTCACACCTGGCCTCTGAGTCGAATTACAGTTCGACTCAGACCAGGCTGGTGTTGCCGTGGCAATCAATTGTTGGCTCATTTGGGCCACAGCCAGAGCCTTTTTGTGGCGGTTCTGGACAACCGCCTATCCGTCCGACTCCACGCCGGCCGGGCACTGCACTCCCTTATGCGACGTGTGTGTCGAACTTGAAGTGGGTATCTGGAGAACTGTTCGTACACACAGATTCAGTGCATGCATTTATTATAAACTGCTCACAAAATATAAGGAAACTTGAATTTGGGCCATTGTATCTCCCCTTTACTAATACCAATCAGTAAAGTGTTACATATCATTTTTATTGTTGATTAATCACCTTTACAACGAGGTACAGCTTGTAAGCATCGGGCATTCATGGAATGAGCAACACAGGCAAACGTGTGGGTAGCGCCGAGCAAAAATGTGCCAAAATGGCCTGTTAGACTTTTTTGCTGACATTCAATGTTGTGACATTCAATGTCGTAACATTCATGACATTCAATGGTCTTCAGGTGTGTGACTGCCTCACAGGTGAGTGACTGGCACCTGAACATGGGTTCTGCAACTTTGTTGAGTTTGTGTATGCTCCAAGCAGCAACACCGCCCCCATGGAAATATGCCACTTTTGTCAGGATAAGGCCCGTGCAACAGGGCAAGTGAAGCTGGTGTTTCGTTATGCAGAGTGACAGCATTATTTGGTGTTAGCCCTGGTACCATTTCCAAACTTAGGACTAAGTTCTGTGAGACTGGTGAAGTCAACAACCCAGACCCCTTGCTTCACTGAGGAAGCATAGATTTACAGGCAAGATTTGCACAACGGTACCAAAGACAGATGTCAAAGTTGCAGGGCCCATGCTCAGGTGCCAGTCACACACCTTTCACTGGCACACACCTGCCTGCAAATGGTACCAGGGATGACATCAAATAATGCGTAATCTGCGTAATGGAACACCAGCTTCACTTGCCCTATTGCACGGGCCTTATCCTGAAGGGACAAACGTGGCATCTTTCTATGGGGGCAATGTTGCTGCTTGGAGCATACACAAACTCAACATGTTGCAGAATGCAAAGTTACAGAACCCACCTCTCAACAGGTGTGTGCTGGCAGGTCGCTCAAAACAAGAGCGATTACCAGCAAAAGCATATTCGGTGATTTTGGCATATTTTTGCTCGGCGCTACCCACACGTTTGCCTGTGTTGCTCATTCCATGAATACTCGATGCTTTAAAAAAAATGATATATAAAACTTTACTGATTGGTATTAGTAAAGGGGAGATATAATGGCCCAAATTCAAGTTTCCTTACATTTTGTGAGCAGTTTATGTAAGACTAGAAACAGTGCCCGTCGGGCACCGGCCTACATGGAGTTGTGCAATGTTTTATTTATGCACACATTTGTAGGATTATGTTTGTGTCTGTATTCCTTTTTTGAGTATAAGAAGTGGACTGAGAAACTAATCAAATGGCAGGTTTGGGGAATGTGCTGAATCAAGCTTAGGCCGGGGGTTGCCATGGGAATCAATTGGCTCTTGGCACGGGCGGAGTCTGGAAATTGGACAGGTATGAGCCAAATTAACCCATTAAGACCTGAGGTGATTCTTTAAAATGTTTTCCAAAACAGTTTTTTGAAAAAAATATATTTTCAAGATTTTTCAAAAAATAGCAGATCTATATCTGCTATTTTTGAATAGCCAAAGAAATCTTAAAGGTAGGGTAAGTGATATTTTTTGGTTAAAACAAAAAGTATTTTGTTAAAAGGTTAAAGCACTATATTGTGATAGTAATCATTGCTATAGAGTGTTTGTTCAGTAACAGGAGTCTCCCCGTCTCTCCAGCTCTTTAATAAACAGACAATACATTTTTCTGTAGGTGTCAAAATCTCAGCCAATCAGGAGAAAGTACCCATTTTTAAGCTTAATTTGTATAGTGTTCCGGTTCCAATTTTGTCTGCTCATTTCTTGTGTCATCACTTCCAATTTCACTTGTTTAATCTATATCCTGATTGAGTTCTCTGTCCTGATTGGATAAAATTGGAAATGAAACTGAAACGAAAATGCATCTTCTGTTTAATAAAGAGCAGTAGAGACAAGGAGACTCCTTTTACTGAACAAACACTCTATAGCAATGAGTACTATCAGAATACAGAGCTATTTAACACTTATTTTAACCAAAGCAAATCACTTACCCTACCTTTAAGTGACACAGATGCGTTCCAGGTCTTAATGGGTTAAGTTTTGGGCTGAGAACCACTGTTCTGAGTATAAGAACCAACTCAGAAAACGGAACACATCCTCACCCGACTCTCACATCTTAATCAAATCACTCTAATTTATCTCTGAGTCGCTCTTAACATCATGAAACCCCTCGAGAAGTTTCTCCCGGTGAATTTTAAGTTGTTTTAAATGGTGGATTCTGATGGAGTGTGTTGGCTCACACGGTCTGTGGAGGAAACCCAGAATAATTGTGTACAAATAGGAAGTGAAAAGAGATTTGTTTAGGGGGCTTTTGGCACAGACAGGCTGCTGGTTGCTTGTATTTAATCAAGATGCCCGACGTTTGTGTATAGAGGCTTTAGTTTAGGGGTTGTTTTCTTAACCCATTCAATTATTCAGTTATTTTATACTTTGGGCAAAAAAACTATAGAACAGGGGTCTTCAACAGGGGGTCCGGGACCCCTAGGGGGTCCTCAGAGTTACTACAGGGGTTCCGCCAAATTTGTGTGTGATAGGATTTTTTATTTTACCTCAACCACTTGAACCCTAGCATCCCTTTTCTGAAGAGAACTTTGGCCAAAAATAGCAGATCTACAAGCCCACAACGCCTCGCGCTGCGAGGCGTTGCAAGCTTGTAGATCTGCTATTTTTGGCAAAGAGGCTAGAGGGAAAAAATACTTATGTTGCTATAGTATCAATCAAGGACCACCCACAATGATAAGTATTTCATGTCCGTGGATCACCCCAAAATATTTTGTTCCAGGGACCCCCATAAGCAAAGATTTAAGTTAAACATGTATATGTAGGGTATATTTTATCTGTCTATCTGTCTATCGATCGATCGATCTATCTATCTATCTATCTATCTATCTATCTGTCTATCTGTCTATCTGTCTATCTGTCTATCTATCTATCTATCTATCTATCTATCTGTCTATCTGTCTATCTATCTATCTATCTATCTATCTGTCTATCTATCTATCTATCTATCTATCTATCTGTCTATCTGTCTATCTATCTATCTGTCTATCTGTCTATCTGTCTATCTATCTATCTATCTGTCTATCTGTCTATCTGTCTATCTGTCTATCTATCTATCTATCTATCTATCTATCTATCTATCTATCTATCTATCTATAGTGAACATTTTTAACTCAAATCTATGCTTCTGGTGGTCCCTGGAACTGAATATTTTTTGAGATAAGGGTTTCAAATTCTTCTGGTGTCATTTTAATGTCTATACTCAGGCTTTTGTGTTTCGCCCCAGACAGTTCTCATTGTATTATTTTTTTTTGCCAATTGTCAGCCAGTGTCTGCACCTCTCTGTGTGCAAAGTGAACCGTTTGATTTGAAATGCTTGAAAATCAAAAACGAAATATTTCCGCACGCTGAGGCCTTTGTGAGCTCTTGTTCTGTTATCATCAAAATGTGTGTGTGTGTGTGTGTGTGGTGTGTGTGTGTGTGTGTGTGTGTGTGTGTGTGTGTGTGTGTGTGTGTGTGTGTGTGTGTGTGTGTGTGTGTGTGTGTGTGTGTGTGTGTGTGTGTGTGTGTGTGTGTGTGTGTGTGTGTGTGCGTGCGTGCGCGCGCGCGCGTGCGTGCGCGCGCGTGTGTGTACGTGTGTGCGTCTGCCTGCAAATAGCCAAGTATGTACTATGTGTGTGTGTGTGTGTGTGCGCGCACGTGCGTGCGTCCGTGCGTGTGTGCTCGCGCACATGCAAATACCCATGTTGTTGTGTATGGCTGCAAATATTTGTGTACGGTTTTATTTGCGTGTGCTTGTGTGTGTGTTTCTGTGCATGTACGTGTGTGTGTGTGCCTGCAAACATGTGTGCGTACGTGTGTGCGCGCGTGTGTGTTTGAGTGCGTTTTGCGAATACACAAGAGAGACAGAGGCATATTAAGCCAGATGCAGGGCTGCTTTACACGTACAGATCCATCATCAATAATAGAAGCACTTCTTAAGCGTCTCGCAAAGTCATCAATATTTCAATAGGACCCCCTCTCCATATATTCATCACCGGCGCTCCCCCACCGCCCGCACAAACCATCATTATTTATAACAGCCCCCGTAAAATTCATTCAATTATTCACCCCGCTGTGACATTTTCACTACATGATACCGATGCTCATGCAAGCGGAACGCTCGACTCTGTACTCCCGCCGTACGTGCCGAAAATAGCCGATCTACAAGCCCTCAACGCTGGCGCGCTGCGCCAGTGTTGAGGGCTTGTGGATCGGCTTGTGGAGAGTTTTAAATCACCCTTCGTCTGCACTCACATCGGCAGCAGAGCTCAGTTTACCATGCATGCATGAGTCGATGCGTAATTGCGGATCAGCAGGTTGCATGTATGTTTTCTTTGGATACACGCGGCCCGCGATGTAGCGCTCGACGAGATCTATTGTTAATGTTAACAAGAGTGTGTGCGTGTGTGTGTGTGTGTGTGTGTGTGTGTGTGTGTGTGTGTGTGTGTGTGTGTGTGTGTGTGTGTGTGTGTGTGTGTGTGTGTGTGTGTGTGTGTGTGTTTGTGGGTGTGTTTGTGTGTGTGTGTGTGTGTGTGTGTCTGAGTGTGTGTGTGTGTGTGTGTGTGTGTGTGTGTGTGTGTGTGTGTGTGTGTGTGTGTGTGTGTGTGTGTGTGTGTGTGTGTGTCTGGCAAGAGACGAGACGTGTGCATTGATTTTTTTTCACATGGAAGAGATAAGATAATCGTTATTATTTCATGTCCTGGATGGTATACGGGGTGAATGTGAATCTATACCGTGTGGAGTTGTACCTGGGAAGGTTTTTTTTTTTTGTGTGCCTCTTGCCGACAGTTCTCAACCTTTTCTTGGATTCAGGGCTGACTTGGACAATCTCGAAACGGTTAGCAGTGAAAATATTTGAGAACCGTTGGTATAAACTAAAGTTTTCTTAGAAAATTGCTTCTAAATTGTTCTATTGTGTGTGTGCCCAGCACAGACATTTTTTTTTTATTGTGCCAGAGGGAAGTGCCCCACTGTGGCGTTGTTGCCTTTTCCAAAAACTGTTTAGTTACTGGAATAACATCAACTTCTGCTGCAGCTCGGCTGTCGGCTATGAAGAGCTGCGTTTTGGCAGGCAGTGTTTTATTGCAATCATCGGCCAAGTAAAAGGACAATCAGTGGAAGTAGTACTCGACCCCAGTACTTGAGTCAAAGTATTCTTCTGCCCACACACACACACACGTCATGTCCTGGTCTGAGCCAATAGGGGAAGGGGATCAACGTCACGTGATTCCCTTGTTTGACCCGGCAACAACTCAGATGTGTCTCAAAGAATGTGATTACTGGTGGAATCGCGGAAAGTTTAGAATTTGTTGCGGTGCCGTTTTCTTTTTTTCACAAGATCGGTGGTTGTTGCAATGACTTGCACTACAATACTTTACTGTTGCGCTATGACAAAATAAACCCATAAAATGTAACAACGTGTGCGTTCCGTAATGCAATACCAGTGGTGAAAGCTGTGTTGTTTCACTCGGCGAAGGAATGGCGGTATTTGGCCACGCCAGACGTGCGTCTCAAAGTATACTCCTCGTCAGATATTACTCAACCGCTGTTTGTGAAGGATCTGTGTATCCATGGGAACGACAAGTTTCCAACCGCGATCCGCCATTTTGGAGCTTTGGTCCGCTGAAAACGGGTGGTTTTCAATTTAAAAAAAAAGAAACTGAGTTACAGCTGTTTTTCTGAAAATCCCATCATTGGGACCAAGGTAGCCTGGTAAACCCTCCCTCCGGAAATCTCATTTTCATTTGATGTCAGGAAGGAGTCTGGCATGAACGCCCATTCTGCAATATTGGGGAGTTTCCAGCGAAATCAGGACCTAACCGCGCCTATCAGCGTCGTCGCTCATCGTTCTGTGATTGACAGCTTACGTTGGCCAATCAGGTGGCGAGTTCGAGTGAGCCCGAATGAAGCCGAGTGCAGCCTGAGTGACGCCGAAAAAAGACGAACGGCAGCCATTGTTGTTCTGCGAGTGCCTTCACTTCTTACTTTTGTTTTTAAAACGGTCTCAAACTTCTTTTTTGAGGCACGGAATTTACTATTAAGATATCGTTTGGATAGAATTTAGTTGTTTAACTTCATATATGTGGTCAATTAATCATGACAGAGCCTATTTAAAAATATCAATTCAGAGAACCGGGAGGGGCGGGCTGTGACACGCATGTATCCGCATAAGGCAACCTATTTTGGGCTGGGCCGTCTCAAATGTCCCGCTGCGTCATATTAGTGACGGAGGTCGTAAAAATCCACTGCAATTGGCTGAAGGGGAAAAACGATCATTGGCTGAAGGGGTTGTCAGTCAACGGTATTACTCCCGCCCAACTCCAGCCCGCAGCCAATATTGCAGAATGGGCGATCATGCCAGACTCCTTCCTGACATCAAATGAAAATGAGATTTCCGGAGGGAGGGTTTACCAGGCTAGGACCAAGGGGCAAGTCTTGGATATTTACGATGAGCCCAACACGGAAGCTTATGAATGGCCAGAGTGCCGCTGTTTTACCCTGCGCCGACCTGCGGTGTCAGAAATAATTTATTTTAAGTGAATGGGTTTTTTGACAAACTTTAGACTAGATTTTCTTACCGTAATACAAATTGTCATAAATTCTATATGCTTCCAGTCGCTAGTTTAAAGTCTCCTTTCAATCATCAGGATATGCGTTTTGCTAAATTATGGTCCCATTTATTTTAAAATTGACGATAAAGTAGGCTATTCTCTAGGAGGGGCGGGATGATTTGATTTACAAGCTACACAACCAATAGCATTCATTCCCCGCCCCCGCTCTTGATTGACAAGCTACCCAACCAATAATGGTCTGGTCTCATTCTGCAGGATATGACGCGATATTGAAAGATGGCGGACCTACAGTCTTGGAACAATCGGCTTCATTTTCGGTCTGTAGAAAGCAGGGGAGTGGCTTTGTCCATCTCATTTATACAGTCTATGATTGGGACGGGTAGAAGTGACGTTTTTTGGAATGATGTCACATCCACATTTTTCTTCTCTGAGAGACGATCGATCATTCCAAAGCTGTGTTAGGTCGCCCCTTGTGGAATTGTCCCCCCAAAAATGAAAGAACACATATATTCAATCTAGGCAATCAATGTGTTAGGTCAAAACTAATTAAAAATAAAAAAAACAAAACTATATAATAACCTTGGTGCAGGCGTGGCAAAGGGCAGCAGCTTCATAATTCAAGCCGAGCCGTGGTGTTATTTCTCTCAGAGAGCACCCTGCGCCCCGGGGGCCTTCAGGGTGCATATTAGAGTCGGCTCTCTACGGCTGCAGATTAGCGATTTAAATATGGTCTCACATTTCATTCCCCATTCAAACGCCTCCACCTCTCTGACTTTATTATCTGCAGTGTTAAGTGCATGACCCCCCTCCTACCCCCTCCTAAAACAAATAGTCTAGATGAAAAGCCAGCCAGATCACATTAGTTTAAATGAACGCAGAGTATCGGAAAGCCTCGGCGCACCGGCTTAACAACACAGACCCACTTCTGGAAGGCAAACTTTTGGTGCGAAAATACATAGATCTGCAAGATCACAATGTGATCGGCTTTTTTTTTCTCCGCTTCACCTTGATTAAGTGGTTTTCCTTCTAAAGATTTTTTGGGGGGGTTTGTTTCATTAACATTTTCGTAGAGACCTTTTCACACTTGTGTGTACAGCGCCATTTTAACAAAAGACGTAAGATGTATTGGACTGCAAACATAATAGCAATGCAGTGCATGCACGTGGGGGAGGAAACAAAGGCTGAATTGCTTTAGTTGTGTCCTCTGCAGAAATACGTGATTTTTGGCAATGCATTTTGCTTGTGACTTTGTCGTGGTCCAGGAGATACAGGAGATGCAGTACGTTGGCCCCGCAGGTATTTTCATATAGTATTTTCAAACATGGCCCGCTTTGTGAAAAAAAAAAAAAGTTTGGACACCCCTGATTTAGTCTGTGGTTTGTTGACTATAGGGTTCACGCCATTGGGGCCATCTTGCACTTTGTATGCCGTTCTGGTTAACACCTTAAGACCTGGAACGCATATGTGTCATTTTTAGATTTTTTGGGGGCTATTCAAAAATAGCATATATACAAGCTCATAGCGCGGCACCGAGTGCCGCATTATGAGCTTGTAGATCTGCTATTTATTTTCTAAATCGTGAAAATGTGTGCAAATCTTTGAATAGATATATTCAAAGTGACAACATTTATAACTGAAATCTTTGCTTCTGGGGATTCTATAAATGTCTTCTAAATCCTAACAGTTGTCTGAAAAAAAATAAGCTTTTTCACCCCCAAAAGTATATATATTTGGCTGCGGACCCCCATCTGAAAACATTTTGTTCCAGGGACCCCCCCAGAATCAAAGATTTGAGTCAAAAATGTTCCTTTGCCACAAATGTTCAAGATTGTTCAAAAAAAATAGCAGATCTACAAAGCTCGTAGCGCGGCACTCTGTGCCGTGCTACGAGCTTGTAGATCTGCTAATTTTTGAATAGCCCAAAGTATAAGATATGGATTTACACAGACGCGGTCCCGTTTTAAATGGGTTAAGAGCACCTGCAAAAATGCTTAAATTGTAAATTGGAAAAAATAACAAAAAAAAGTACATTTGCTGTGTTGTGCTACTTCGACTTGAAGAAAGGCCGGGGCTGACCTCAATACATGGAATAATTTGGAAAGTCTAGCTATTGGCATTTCTCTCTCTATGCGTCCGTTCTCCCTCCTTTTCATTTTTCTATTTGGGTTTTTGTTTGCACAAGCCCTTGCTTTGTTACGGGTGGAACAAAAAAGAGCCGTGAAATCACAGTCACACTCCCAGAGAACCCCAACTTTGTGTGGCTGCCGCAGGGGCCAGGCAACAAAGGCCAGCGGAGGGAAAGGCGATGGAAAACCTCCCACATCTTATTAACCCTTTTAGACCGGGAAAGTCATTTTTTTTTATTTCTTTGGGCTATTCAAAAATAGCAGATATACAAGCTTGTAGATCTGCTTTTTTTTTTTTTGTTTAAGAAATCGTGGGGATTTGTTCAAATCTTTGAATATGTATATACATTTTTAAATCAAATCTTTGCTTCTGGGGGTCCCTGGAACCAAACCTTCTTGTTTTTTTATCAGATAGGGGTCCTTGGACATATACATATCATTTTGGGGGTCCTTCGACATGAAAAGGTTTAAGAACCACAAATAAATAAGTCACATCAGTTTGTTTGAAAAAAAAAAAAAAAAGAATCTAGAATACATTGTAGAATCGCCCAGAAGCAAAGATTTGAGTTACAAATGTTCACTTAATAGTATATATATTAAAATATACATATTCAAAGATTTGCACACATTTTCAAGATGTTTCAAAAAAAATAGCAGATCTACAAGCTCATAGCGTGACGATACAAGCTCGCATGAGCTATGAGCTTGTATATCTGCTATTTTTGAATAGCCGAAGAAAAAAAAAAAAAACGACACACGGTTGCGTTCCCGGTCTAAAAGGGTTAAACCTGGTCTGATTCTAATTGAATAATTAACTGATGAATTAATTGGCTCATTATGGACGCGCTCCCCTGTGCATCTGACACCCAGGCAGGACGAGCACATTATCCTCGATGTCGGGGCGGAAACCGCGTATCTCTGTGTGGTGTACTCGCATCGCCTCTGTCCGCGGTGGAAACCTCATCATTACTTTTTCAGGATTCAAATTCAACAGCATCAAAAGTAGCATATCCGCAAGCTCAAAACGCGTCGCTCCGCGACGCGTTTTGAGCTTGCGGATATGCTACTTTTGATGCTGTTTTCAGGGACGTGCACAGATAGACTCTAGGTGGTGCTCGAGCAACCTGCCCTTTGCCCTCTTGACCAGAAGTGCTTTTTTTTTTAAATATAATTCCGTTTTCAGTTTACAGTATGTATAGCCCATGGTGACATTGATCAATTCTGTATTAAAAGCTTCTAATATATTACCACATCGGGTGCCGATCACTGTCTGAACCGTGTGTTTACATAGTAGCGCTCTGGTGCCGTTCACGGTCTGAACCGTGTGTTCAGTCTATTTGTTTTTGTTCGTTTTTCTCCGCACGGGCGGGGCTAGAGCAGCTCTGGGAGCACCCATTTTGATCTTGAGAAGGAAGGGCCAGATAGATCACCGGAAACAAAAACATGGCTTCCATCCGCTTCCTGTCTATTTCCTTCTTTAAAACGCCTATATCTCCGAATCTGTTTCCGGTGTGGAAAACCGGTCATGCGCGGTGCGCGATCCATCCTCGTTGTAACTTGCGAGTGAAATATTATGGTTCCAGGATGTAGCCAGGTCATCACTCAACATGAATGGATGCTTTTTTTTACGTGGATTTGCTGGTCGCGGAGTCTACAGATTTAAACAGCAAAGCGCAGTCAATGGGGAGAATGCTGGCACCCAACGTAAGTTGTTATGAAAACAACTTACGTTACTCCATCACACAAGGGTGTCCCTCAAAAAGTAAATGGCAGATCTACAAGCTCACTAACAGCGTGTTGCATCGCGCCGTGAGCGTTGTGTGTGAGTTTAAAGATATATATATATATATATATATTAGAAAGAAAAAACTGAACGTGAAAATGACGTCTGTGTGCCTTTTATACAAATACAGAACAAATCCAAAGTATATATATTTTTTCTCTACATTTTTATCCCACACTTTTTGTAACCCATTTTTTTCCACCCAGTGCCAATTGCCTATGTAATCCTGGACGCTACCCTCCCTCCGCCAGCCTAGGGAGAGCCAATCAAAAGTATTAACACGAGCTTGTGACAAGATAAGAACTACATCTTTTTTGTCCATTTCCTGAAAAGTAACGGTCGTGGACATACGTGGTTTCCCATCCGACAGAGACGCTATGTAAAGTTCCCTTCATTAGGAGTAAAATAATGTGATTAAATAGTCAGCAGCATTGTGCCTTGTGTTTTAATGAGCACCAGGCCTAATAAGAGACTTATGTCAACCTCTCTAGGCTGCCTCTATACAGCCTTAACCCAGCAAGACCTGACACTGTCTTTCTCTTTGGCTATTCAAAAATAGCAGATATACAAGCTCATAGCGCGGCACCGAGTGCCGCGCTATGAGCTTGTATATCTGCTATTTTTGAAACATCTTGAAAATATGTGCAAATCTTTGAATACATATATTTTTTAAGCGAACAACATATTTTGAGATGGGGGTCTGTGGCCAAATCCATATCTAAAATGTGTTGTTTCTAAATCCTAACAGTATATGTATATCTATCTATCTATCTATCTATCTATCTATCTATCTATCTATCTATCTATCTATCTATCTATCTATCTATGTATCTACCTATCTATCTATCTATCTATCTATCTATCTATCTATCTATCTACCTATGTATCTACCTATGTATCTATCTATCTATCTATCTATCTATCTATCTATCTATCTATCTATCTATCTATCTATCTATCTATCTATCTATCTATCTATCTATCTATCTATGTATCTACCTATGTATCTACCTATCTATCTATCTATCTATCTATCTATCTATCTATCTATCTATCTATCTATCTATCTATCTATCTATCTATCTATCTATCTATCTATCTATCTATCTATCTATCTATCTATCTATCTAGATACTGTAGATATATTCAAAGATTTGCACAAAATTCTCATGATTTAAAAAAAAAAGAGCAGATCTACAGGCTCATAGCTTGGCACTCGGTGCCTCACTATGAGCTTGTAGATCTGTTATTTTTTTAATAGACATCTTAATATGACACAGATGCGTTCCCGGTCTGAATGGGTTAATTAGCACACAAGTCGTTAGGTGTCTAGACCTCAGATTTTCAAAAAGTAAAGGGTCGTGGACCCCCAGGGGATACCAGGGGGTCCAGATGGAAAGGAGAGGGGGGAGAAGAAAAGAAAGAAAGAAAGAAAATAAAAATCATACAAAAATCAAGTTTTTAACCACATTAACCACTTAACCCTACCATCCCTTTTCTGAGGAGAACTTTAGCCAAAAATAGCAGATCTACAAGCCCACAACGCCTCGCGCTGCGAGGCGTTGTGGGCTTGTAGATCGGCTATTTGTGGCAAAGAGTTATAGGTGTGTAGAGGGAAAAAAGAGCAGCAAAAGTGTATCTGAATTGTATACAATATAGAGGGGGTCCCTGCTTCATCTCTCTCTCAGCTAGGGGGTCCTTGGCCTGAAAACGTTGAAGACCCCTGGCTATAGACAGTACAATCATGAGTGATAATTTAACTCTGGAAGTGTAAGAGTTATTATTTAACCCATTAAGACCGGGGACGCATCTGTGTGTCATTTTAAGATTTCTTTGGCTATTCAAAAATAGCAGATATACAAGCTTGGTGCCTCGCTACAAGTTTGTAGATCTGCTATTTTCGTAAAATCATGAAAATGTGTGCAAATCTTTGAATATATATATATATTGTTTTTAGAGCGTTACGATTTAGAAAACATTATTTTAATCGGCCTCAGGTCTTAATGGGGTTAAATGGGTAAAAATAACACAATTGTATGGTGTAATGTCGACGTAGCAGAGTGGCTCACAACCTCAGCCTGATGGCCTTAAAGTCTAATATCTCCCCCATGCTATGGGGAATTCCCTTTGGCTTAGTGGTTAAGATGTTGGCGTTTCCATGCGGGAGACCCGGGTTCGAATCCTGGGCGTTACATCAAGATTGGAACCAAAGTAATGCATAGTGAACATCTTGAACCCCTGGCATCCCTATTCTAAGGGGAACATTCACCAACACAGAGCCTGGTCTAGTGAGCTTGTAGATCTGCCTTTTTTTTGTTTGATGAAGAGATTTGGTGTGGATGGAAAAGAAGTACAGTTGTATTGTAACTCGTGTCCGTTTTACTGAGACTAGAGGCTTTAAGTGGTTAAGAAAAAATATGTACCGTTTACAAATATCCCTATTTTGTGTTGACTATCTGCAGTGAAGGCAACATAATTCATAAATTAGGTGCAAGAGAAACAATATTTACGGGGTAACAGAAGGAAAAAAAAACACAGTTAAACCATTGAGACCGGGAACGCATCGGTGTCATTTTAAGATTTAAGCTAAAAAAAATAGCAGATATACAAGCTCATAGCGCGGCACCGAGTGCCGCGCTATGAGCTTGTATATCTGCAATTTTTTTTTTTTTTATCGTGAAGATGTGTGCAAATTATTTGAACATATTGTATATATATATATTCTTAAACAAACATTTTTTTTAACTCCTGTTATAACTTCTATGGGGTCCCTGGAGAAAGCATTTTGAGAGGGAGGTCCACGGCCAAATACATACAATATTGTGTGGTCCTTGAAATGAAAAAGTTTGAGAACCACTGATAGTATAGCAACATAATTATGTTTAAAAAAAAGATATATATATATAGGATTTAGAACACATTTTTGGAATGCCCAGAAGCAAAGATTTGAGTTACAAATGTTCGCTTAAAAATATTGTATATATTCAAAGATTTGCACACATTTAAAAAAAAAATAGCAGATCTACAAGCTCATAGAGCGGCACTCGGTGCCGCGCTATGAGCTTGTAGATCTGCT
Organism: Gymnoscopelus microlampas; assembly: GCF_963454915.1. Taxonomy (NCBI): domain Eukaryota; kingdom Metazoa; phylum Chordata; class Actinopteri; order Myctophiformes; family Myctophidae; genus Gymnoscopelus; species Gymnoscopelus microlampas. Next base: position 44,673,547 of record NC_139955.1, read on the forward strand.
ATTTTTGTACTAGCCAAAGGAATCTAAAATGACACACAGATGCGTTCCCGGCTTGAATAGGTTAGAGCATGAAGCAAAGAATCACCGGAAGCAGTTTTCCTCATAATGTGATAAACAACAAACTGTTGTTTCAAGTAACGTGTGAGGCGGCATGCAAACTGCTACGATCTGCAAAACACACACACACACACACACACACACACACACACACACTCACACTCACACTCACACTCACACTCACACTCACACTCACACTCACACACACACACACTGTTCAATTATGACCTCGGCAGCATTTCATGTCCTCGGCAGGAGCCCATAAGGCCTTTTAATTATTAGCATTATCCAAGTGAAAAACACCACTCACAGCGTTGCTATTAAATACTTTTATTAACCTGCTCTCTCTCTCTCGCTTTCTCTCACTCCCCCTCTATCTCTCCCTCTCTCTCTCTCTCTCTCTCCCTCTCCCTCTCCCTCTCCCTGTCCCTCTCCCTCTCATTCTCCCTCTCTCTCTCTCTCTCTCTCTCTCTCTCTCTCTCTCTCTCTCTCTCTCTCTCTCTCTCTCTCTCTCTCTCTCTCTCTCTCTCTCTCTCTCTCTGACTGCAGCATATTATTAGTTAATGTAATGAAATAAATATTTCATAAAAATAGTTCTATTTTGTTTCATTTGCCTAATTGGATCAAGTGTTCGCCTACAGTTCAGTATTATGTAATGACATACAACTTCATTATTTAACTAGGGAAGGCAGTTCCTGTAGAAAGTGCGTGGGCTAGCTGAAAACAAATAGCATTGCAGAGAAATAATAGTTATTAAATATTCATATTGCTTTAACCCATTAAGACGGGGAACGCGTCTGTGTCATTTTAAGATCTCTTTGGCTATTCAAGCTCATAGTGCGGCACTCGGTGCCGCACTATGAGCTTGTAAATCTGCAAAATCTGTGAATAAATATATTTTAAAGCGATTTGCAACTCAAATCTTTGCTTCTGGGGGTCCCTGGAATGAAATATTTTGAGATGCGGCGGGGTCATTGTGCGGGTCGAACCAGTGATTTATTTTGTCGCAACATATGTAAAAAAGGAAAAAAAAAACTGTTTGGATTTAGAAGACATTTGTCGAATCCCCAGAAGCAAAGATTTGAGTTGCAAATGTTTGCTTAAAACGTACGAGTTTATAGATCTGCTATTTTTGAAAAATCGTAAAAATATGTGCAAATCTGTGAGTATTATATATTTTTAAAGCGAACATTTGTAACTCAAATCTTTACTTCTGGCGATTCTACAAATGTCTTATAAAACTGTTTTTTTGAATAAAAAACGTATGTTACTATATCCCCCAAATGATTTGTATTTGTCCATGGACCCATCTCAATATATTTTGTTCCAGGGACCCCAACCAGAAGCAAAGATTTGAGTTAAGAAAAGTTTGCCTTTGCACAAATTTTCAAGCTCATAGCGCGGCACAGAGTGCTGCGCTATGAGCTTGAAAATTTGAGCTTGTATATAAAATGCCACAGATGCGGCCCCGGCTTTAATTGGGTTAAAGCACTTTTGATGAAGGCACTATTATTTATCTGTAGCATTTAAATGCACATTTATAGCGCACACAACATTTCTATTTAGTTTGTATCCCAGAGCGTTTGGAGATGCATGTCCTCCTCCACCATGTGATCACGACACGCTGCATGAACCTCGGATCGTGACGGACGCAGTGAAGGTTGCAGGGTTACATCCACATCCGTGACCTATCTTATAAGGAGTTGTTTATTATGGCCTAAACACCACCAGAGACTGTTTTCTTTGGTAGTTGTTGTTGTTGTTGTTGTTGTTGTTGTTTGGGTACACTGCGTTTCTTTTAACCCATTACGACCTGGAACTGTGTCATTTTTAGATTTGAGCTAAAAAGCATTATTTTACACTTTGGGCTATTCAAAAATAGCAGATCTACAAGCTCATAGCGCGGCACCGAGTGCCACACTACGAGCTTGTAGATCTGCTATTTTGGAAAAATCGTGAAAATGTTTGCAAATCCTCTGAATATATATATATATATATTTTTTTTAAAGCAAACATTTTTAACTGAAATCGTTGCTTCTGGGGGGTCCCTGGAACAAAATATTTTGATGGGAGTCCGCGCCCAAATACATATAATTCTGGGGGTCCTTGACATGAAAAAGTTTGAGCACCACTGATATAGAAACATACGTTTTTCAGAAAACTGTTGGGATTTAGAAGACATTTGTAGAATCGGCCTCAGGTCTTAAAGGGTTAATACATGGATGGTACAACACAGCAGACATGTCAGTTTTGTGGAATATCTGTTTTGATTCCCCTGTTTTGATCAGGCCTGCAGTCTCTGTTCAAACAACATACCATCACATCCACTCAGTGCAGAATAGGGTTGAAATGACAGACCTTGCAGAAAATGTTCAGAAGAAGATTTTCTGGGACACCAAAAAAAAAAAGAGAAGGTAAATTGAAGTATACACGCACACTGTGTGTGTGTGTGTGTGTGTGTGTGTGTGTGTGTGTGTGTGTGTGTGTGTGTGTGTGTGTGTGTGTGTGTGTGTGTGTGTGTGTGTGTGTGTGTGTGTGTGTGTGTGTGTGTGTGTGTGTGTGTGTGTGTGTGTGTGCGTGCGTGCGTGCGTGCGTGCGTGTGCCTGGTGTCAGTAGAGCAAGGGGCAGGGGGACATGATTCATGCCAGTGCTTTTAACAACACAGCTGTCTGGCACTGCCTAGCATGACACACACACACACACACACACACACACACACACACACACACACACACACACACACACACACACACACACACACACACACACACACACACACACACACACACACACAGTGGGGGAAAGTAACTAGGTACAGTACATTTACTCAAGTACATGTACTTATAAGTACAATTTTGAGGTATGTGTTTACTTTACTGGAGTATTTCCAATTTCTTACACTTTTTTGGGGATAGAAGAGAGGTAGGGGAGACCAAAAACACACAGAAAAGAAGGAAAAGTTAAAATTCATGGTGTAGTCCCTTTAAATAGCTCTATATTCTGATAGTACTCATTGCTATAGAGTGTTTGTTCAGTAAAATGAGTCTCCTTGTCTCTCCAGCTCTTTATTAAATAGAACATGCATTTCCGTTTCAGTTTCATTTCCAATTTTATCCAATCAGGATAGAGAACTCAATCAGGATATAGATTAAACAAGTGAAATTGGAAGTGATGACACTAAGAAATGAGCAGACAAAATTGGAACTGGAACACTATAAAAATGAAGCTTAAAAATAGGTACTTTCTCCTGATTGGCTGAGATTTTGACACCTACCGGAAAATGTATTTTGTGTTTATTAAAGAGCTGGAGAGACGGGGAGACTCCTGTTACTGAACACACACTCTATAGCAATGATTACTATCACAATGTTTTAACCCAAAAACATCACTTACCCTACCTTTAAGTAAAATGTTGAGGGATGTTTTAATTTACTGGAGTATTTCCAATTTCCTATACTTGGACCTTGGCCCCCAAGGTCAGCCTCCTGACATATAGGACACCTTTTATATGCAAAGATGCTCTCACTAAATGGGGATACATATAAACATGCTATACTAAGTGACAGTACAATACATATTAGAGCAATGACCATGTATAGTATCACTTAGGACAGTGGTTCTCAAACTTTTTCATGTCAAGGACCCCCAAATTGACACTTATTAGCCCGCGGACCCCCATTTGAAAGGATATGCCACGGACCCCCCATAAGAGATGATTTTTACAGTTCTAGCAGTCAATTCTCAACCATTTTAATTGAAGGACCCCCAGTTTGACATGCATTAGGCTACGGACCCCCATTTAATGGCATTTATACCTCTGGGACCCCAATTCACATTGTAAAACCAATGTTAATTTAACTCTGAGAGTGTACATTTGAACGGGTCCATTTGTTTCCATTTGTACACTCTCAGAGTTACAGACCCATAAGGGTCCATTTGGTTCCTGTCCATCATTTAGCTGGGGGCCCCCTGGAACTCCCTCAAGTACCCCTGGGGGTCCCCGGACCCCACTTTGAGAACCAATGACTTAGGACATGACACAGACATTATGTGGGAAATAGACATGTGTAAGAGTTGTTGAATGACAGGAACGGAGCTGTGAAAAGACCCCTGCTGTGTGGTTTACATGCTATGGCCCAAATAAGAATACATTTAAATTAATGATACTACAGATTGGCATTCTAGAATTTCCATTACAGAAACGGCCATGTCATACAGTACGTTCTGGACACTGTATTTTGATATTATGTAAATATATCCATGGACATTCTACCATTGTACACGATTGTTTTACAAACATTACTGATGGGGTCGATACTGATGGGTGGAAGATGAAGAGGGGTCCCGTCGAAAGGGCAAACTGGTAGCACACTGGAGCAAGGTCACTTTAACCCATTGAGACCTGAAGCCGATTCTACATGTCTCCTAAATCCCAACAGTTTTCTGAAAAACGTATGTTTCTATATGAGTGGTGCTCAATCTTTTTCATGTCAAGGACCCCCTAAATTATGTATATTTTGCCACGGACCCCCATCAAAATATTTTGTTCCAGGGACCCCCCCAGAAGCAAAGATTTGAGTTAAAAATGTTCGCTTTAAAAATATATATATATTCAAAGATTTGCACACATTTTCACACATTTTCAAAAATAGCAGATCTACAAGCTCATAGCGCGGCACTCGGTGCCGCGCTATGAGCTTGTATATCTGCTATTTTTGAATAGCCCAAAGTGTAAAATAATGCTTTTTAGCTCAAATCTAAAAATGACACAGTTCCAGGTCTTAATGGGTTAATGAGACGACATAGCTTTACATACTAACATCAATAAAAGGCCAAAGACGCCGACCGCTTTCGACAACATGTCTTCCTCAGGGCGTGGCTATAGAGCTAGGGGGCAATTTACTAATTAGATTGCCCCTCGATTCTTACATTTTCTTCATACAAAGGGCAGCAGGTTTTTGCCATACCGACCCATAGTGTCGCTTATTGACAATGATGTCGCTCCCTTTTCAGCAGGAACTCCTGTCTCAGAACAAAGCTGCACCGGGCAGCACTTTGAGACTGAATGATCAAAGTGTGTGAGGTCTAGCTTTCTGTCCTTCTATCGCATCTGTCCAGTGTTGCCAAGTCTGCTCGTTATAAGCGACTATGGGCTTGTAAATAGTGGTAGTTTAATACGGGTTAGTTTTATTTATTTGGTTATAATATAACCAAACCATATTATGGTTCTGGTTATTATGTTGTTTATAAGCAAGTTGTTCTCAAATGTCAGGGACCTCCAAATTAACATGCATTTGTCTGCGGACCCCCATCTGAAAATATGTTGTGCAGGCCAGAGACATATTAGAAACATATTTATTTCAAGATTATTATAAAACATTTTTAAATGGACAATATAGGTTTAAATTGATTAAACTGATCTTGATGCTATATTAACCCATTGCAACCTGGAACTGTGTCATTTTTAGATTTTAGCTAAACAGCATTATTTTACACTTTGGGCTATTCAAAAATAGCAGATCTACAAGCTCGTAGCGCGGCACCGAGTGCCGCGCTACGAGCTTGTATATCTGCTATTTTTTTTTAAATCGTGAAAATGTGTGCAAATCTTTGAATATATATATTTTTAAAGCGAACATTTTTAACTCAAATCTTTGCTTCTGGGGGGGTCCCTGGAACAAGATATTTTGATGGGGGTCCGCGGCCAAATACATATAATTTTGTGGATCCTTGACATGAAAAAGATTGAGCACCACTGATATACGTTTTTTTCAGAATACTGTTGAGATTTAGGAGACATGTAGAATCGGCTTCAGGTCTCAATGGGTTAACAAATGTAGCTGTGTGCGTGCGCGCAAGCGTGTGCGTGCCCTCGCTCTTGTGGCTCATGTGGGCCTTATTTTCAGGCTTGTGTTTGTAGACCATGGCCACTTTGTTTCTCTTGACAAAAATATCTGGCAACACTTGTTTCTAAACCTCTGACTCCAACCAATAATGATGACCTCACAACAATGAGCTGCTTGCTGACTAATGGCCCTGTCCTGAAGAGAAGCGCTCATCGTCACGCAGACAGACAGGCCATCGTCACGCGGACAGAAAGGCAGTGGTGTAAAGCAGTGGTTTTCAACCAGTGGTCCGGGGACCACCAGTGGTCCTTGAGAGAGTACCAGGGGGTCCCCAGCAAAATTAGTTAATAGCATCACAATCATTTTTAACCACTTAGCTTAGGCTATTCAAAAATAGCAGATCTACAAGCTCAAAGCGCGGCACCGAGTGCCGCGCTTTGAGCTTGTAGATCTGCTATTTTTGAAAAACCTTGAAAAACTGTGCATATCTTTGATCATTTATATTTTTTTAAAGCGAAAATTAACTGATGTCTTTGCTTCTGGGGGGTCCCTGGCACGAAACATTTTAAAATGGGGGTCCGCGGCCAAATGTATATCAATTTAGGGGTCCTTGGCATGAAAAAGGTTGAAAGGCAGTGGTGTAAAGTAACTAAGTGCATGTACTCAAGTACTGTACCTAAGAACAATGTTGAGGTAATTGTACTTCACTGGAATATTTCCAATTTTCAGTACTTATTGCAAATATTGTACTTTTACTCCACTACACTTTAGCCCTATTTTATACCTATAGGCTATTTGAAAAAAAAAGGCAATCTACAAGCTCACAACGTGTTGTGAACTTGTAGATCTGCTATTTTCAAACATTTTAGTACTTTTAATTTTGGTACTTTAAGAATATTTTGATGCCAATATTTTTTTTGGTACTTTCACTCAAGTGACATTTTGAACACAGGCCTTTTACTTGTAACAGAGTATTTTCATATTGTGGTATTGCTACTTTTACTTAAGTAAAATATCAGAGTACTTCTTCCACCACTGCAGACAGGTCATCGTCACACAGACAGACAGGTCATTGTCACGCAGACAGACAGGTCATTGTCACACAGACAGACAGGTCATTGTCACGCAGACAGACAGGTCATTGTCACACAGACAGACAGGTCATTGTCACACAGACAGACAGGTCATTGTCACACAGACAGACAGGTCATTGTCACACAGACAGACAGGTCATTGTCACGCAGACAGACAGGTCATCGTCACACAGACAGACAGGTCATTGTCACACAGACAGACAGGTCATTGTCACGCAGACAGACAGGTCATTGTCACGCAGACAGACAGGTCATCGTCACACAGACAGACAGGTCATCGTCACACAGACAGACAGGTCATTGTCACGCAGACAGACAGGTCATTGTCACGCAGACAGACAGGTCATTGTCACGCAGACAGACAGGTCATCGTCACACAGACAGACAGGTCATTGTCACGCAGACAGACAGGTCATTGTCACGCAGACAGACAGGTCATTGTCACACAGACAGACAGGTCATTGTCACGCAGACAGACAGGTCATTGTCACGCAGACAGACAGGTCATTGTCACGCAGACAGACAGGTCACACAGACAGTGAGACAGACAGGGGGACCTGTGGTAAATGTGCTCTGATAGAACCCATGGCTTTTAACCCATTGAGACCTGAAGCCGATTCTACATGTCTCCTAAATCTCAACAGTATTCTGAAAAACGCATGTTTCTATGTCAGTGTTGCTCAATCTTTTTCATGTCAAGGACCCCCAAAATGATATGTATTTGGTTCCAGGGACCCCCAGAAGCAAAGATTTGAGTTAAAAATGTTTGCTTTAAAAATATATATATTCAAAGATTTGCACATATTTTCACGATTTTTCAAAAATAGCAGATCTACAAGCTCGTAGCGTGGCACTCGGTGCCGCGCTATGAGCTTGTATATCTGCTATTTTTGAATAGCCCAAAGTGTAAAATAATGCTTTTTAGCTCAAATCTAAAAATGACACAGTTCCAGGTCTTAATGGGTTAATCAGTGACCAAAAGGTGTTCCATTAATCAGAGTTTAGATAAATATTACGGCTGACACGTAATCACCTTGACTAAGAGAGGAGAGGAGAGGAGACGGGGAGGACATTGTCTCAGGCGTGTGGAAACCTCGTACGTCTAAAACCGTTGCTTTTCAGTAAAAGTAAAAAAAAATCACACCCAGTGTGAAGTGGGCGGTGTGGTCATCACAGTGATGGAAGCCCACTTTTAAAAAAAATCTTTTTTTTTAAGTGCATAGTCCTATTTATAGGTTATGAATTACATCATGTGTCTCGCTAGCCAATCACAGTGCTGAATAGAGTCAGCCAATAGAGTCAGCCAATCACAGTACAGCTAGGGGTGTACTAATGTAGAGGGGGTGTACAATGGGGCCAGGGGCAGGGGCCAGGGGCCACCCATTGTGGGTGGAAGGGGTGTACAATGGGGGGTGTACAATGGGTGGCCAGGGCCACCCATTGTGGGTGGAAGGGGTGTACAATGGGTGGCCAATCACAGTGCAGCAAATGTCAATGTCCCAACCCCACTTATAGGGGCGGCTACATCGCCCAATAATAATAATGATAATAACATATGTTCCAATGGATCCAATGCATGTTATTTAGTCACAAGGTCTTGTTAAAACCCTTCATTGGTTCTGTATTTATAACAAAAAAAAAGAAACACAAACACACTTAACCAATTTCACTTTCACATAAAACTCATTTCAAAAAGAGCAACAAAAAATATAGCCAATCTACAAGCTCACAACGCGTCGAGAAGACGCGCTGTGAGCTTGTAGATCTGCTACATTTTTGCTGGTTTTGCGTGACACTGTATAGTATGATGGAGTACAGCATTAATTTACGGGGGAAAACAAGACACAAAGTTGAACTATGGAGATACAAGGTTTCTGCCCGACATGACGGAATGGAGGGAGGGATGTATGGAGGGAGAGAGAGAGGGATGGAGACGGATGGAGAGAGGGAATGAGGGAGGGATGAAAGGTGGAGAGCAAATGGAAGGGGCATTACAGGATAGATAACTATAGCCAGTGTCTGAGCGGACAGATCATTCATTGACTGGGAGAGAGACTTCATTGAGTCAATGTTGTCTAAACCACTGGTCCCACTCAGACACAAGACATCTATGGTCCCCCGAGACTGTGATGCAGATGATATAGGTGGTCTCAAAGTGGTTGTCCGGGGACCCCCAGGGGTCCTTGATTGGGTTTCCAGGGGCTCCCCAGCAAAAGTTAGTTATTAGAGCATCACGATCATATTAACCACTTTTTTTCCATTTATATGTTGGTTATTCAAAAAATAGCAGACGTTCAAGCTCACAGCGTGTCACTTTGTGCCGTGCTGCGAGCTTGTACATCTGCTATTTTTTAAAGTTTTTGAAAAATATTGAAATTATTTGGAATCATTTTGGATTGTTTAAAAACATAAATCTTCTCTTCTGGGGGTCCCTGGCAGAAACTTTTTTCAGATGGGAGTCTGCGGGCAAATACATATCATTTTGGGGGTCCTTGACTTGAAAGTCTGAGAACCACTGGTCTTCATTTGTGGGGTTCGGGGACCACTCTGGGGGTCCAAAATGGACCCTTACGGGTCTGTAACTCTGTGTACACATGGATCCAAATGGACGTATGAACCATTTGTACACTCAGAGTTAAATATAAGCACTGAGGATTTTACAGTGTAGATGGGGGTCCCAAGTTCAATGATTCTCAAGCTTTCGTCATAGCCAATCATATTGGATGTGAACAGATCTGACAGTTACATCTTGATTGCATGACTACAGTGATAAGGTGTAGGGTACACACATGTGGGTAGGCACAGTTGATTGAATACTTTATTAGCTTATTATGTTCAAAAGTGCACTGTCTTCTTATGGTACGATCTCTTGTACATGTCCATGACCATTACACTACTACATGTATTTACACTGTATATACACTTGTATAAGCAATGAACAGATTAATAATTAATAATAACATATTCCATCATAATAACAAACTGAATATTCCAATACATCTACTGTATGTTAACGCTGACATTGAAAATAACAATGATATTTGACTCTGAACAAATGATCCATCTTTGTGTGCATGCTTAGAGTATATACCCTGATTGTGTTGTCTTATGTATTGTGTTTTGGTCTTGTTGATATTTCGTTTTTCAGTTTTTTGCTAATTGTTTTGTATGGTATGTTAACATTATATTGTATTGCTGTCTCTAGGACCCCCTCGAAAACGAGGTCCTGAATCTAAAGGGGTCATTCTTAACCCATTGAGACCTGAAGCCGATTCTACATGTCTCCTAAATCTCAACAGTATTCTGAAAAACGTATGTCTATATATCAGTGGTGCTCAATCTTTTTCATGTCAAGGACCCCCAACATTATATGTATTTGGCCGCGGACCCCCATCAAAATATTTTGTTCCAGGGACCCCCCCCAGAACCAAAGATTTGAGTTACAAATGCTCGCTTTAAAAATATATATATATTCAACGATTTGCACACATTTTCACGATTTTTCAAAAATAGCAGATATACAAGCTCGTAGCGCGGCACTCGGTGCCGCGCTATGAGCTTGTAGATCTGCTATTTTTGAATAGCCCAAAGTGTAAAATAATGCTTTTTAGCTCAAATCAAAAAATGACACAGTTCCAGGTCTTAATGGGTTAAGGATTCAACCGCAAAAGCAGCAGATCTACTACTTTTAATGCTTGTGTGTGACGCTGTAGTATGATCAAGCAGGGGCGTTAATTCACGAAGAAACAGAAAAAGTTAAAACGTGAAGAGAAGAGGTGTCTGCCAGACAGTGACGCTAGAATAAAACGTGCTAATAATCACATATAGGAGACACAGGTCTATGGTTCTGATCCGAGTCTCCTCCTGTCTCCAGAGCTCTGCGGAGGTTCTGCCAGAACAGTCCAGGGTGCTGTCCAGCCTGGGACCAGCTCAGGTAGGTGTACTGCTTCATCAGCTTCCTCATGCGACAGTAGGGAGACAGCTTCTGGACTGGAATGTCCTCCAGAAACACCAGGATCAATACGTCCTTCTGTTCATCAAACAGACGGTAGCTGCACACACACACAGAGAGAGAGAGAGAGAGAGAGAGAGAGAGAGAGAGAGAGAGAGAGAGAGAGAGAGAGAGAGAGAGAGAGAGAGAGAGAGAGAGAGAGAGAGAGAGAGAGAGAGAGAGAGAGAGAGAGAGAGAGAGAGAGAGAGAGAGAGAGAGAGAGAGAGAGAGAGAGCAGAGACACTTTTTTTTCTCCAGTAAATGAAGTTGTGTTTTGTCGGACGGAACGGATGGAGGAAAGTGTCAGGAGTGATTTGTGACAGAAGGATACCAGAACGAGTGAGAGGGAAGATGTTTAAGACATTACTGAGACCAGCCATGATGTATACGGCTTGGAAACGGTGGCACTGACGAAAAAAGACAGGAGGCTGAGATGGAGGTTGCAGAATTGAGGAATGCTACGATTACCTTTATGAGTGACAAGGATTGACAGGATCAGAAATGACTACATTAAGAGCAGTGGTTCTCAACCAGTGGTCCGGGGACCACCAGTGGTTCCTGAGAGGGTCCCAGGTGGTCCCCAGCTAAATGATGGAGAGTTGGTAACCAAATGAACCCTTATTAGATCATTAACTCTTGAGAGTGTAAAATGAAACCAAATGGACCCTTACGGGTCCATTTGGTTTCATTTTACACTCTCAAGAGTTCAATTATTGTTAAACATCTGCATTGCTTAATTTACAAGAAGTGTACAGAACTAGAGAACAAAGAATCATTGTTATTTTGATCAATATTTACCTGTTGTCTCTCCTAATGGTACAACATCAATACAGCATGGATGGAATTGTGTACACAATCTCATCCAACGACAACAAAAGTCTTGGGTCTGAGAGGCTAAATCTCATCAAATGGTGGATCCGTGGTTCAAATGGCGAATACATAATGGACCTTTGATATGAAAATGGTTGAAAACCCACTGCATTAGAGCATCAGACCAGGCTAGAAGGTTTGGGGATAAAACAAGAGAGAGGCGAGGTTGAGATGGTTTGGTCATATTATGCAGAGGAGAGATGAGAGGTACATTGGCAAAAGGACGACTTAGATGGATCTGCCAGGTAAGAGGAGACGAGGAAGACCAAAGAGGATGTTTATGGATTCAGTGAGAGAGAACAGCGTACTTATCATTTGGTCACAAGCTCTTGTTAATACTTTTCCAGTTTTTCTTCTTTTTTATTTTTATTTAGAGTAGCCAATTATTGTTTACACCTTTTTCTCCCCAATGTAGTCGTTATGCCAACTGATTCCTCCCCCACACACATTTCTGTGTTGTCACTGCTGTCATATCCTACTGACTCAGGCGGACGTAGAGCCTTCGTGCTACTCCTCCCGCCCAAAACTCCAATGCAATGACCGATATCATATCACCCTCCTCCCCGCCCGCCTTCCCTCCCCCGGACACGGGCCGATTGTGTTCGTGTAGACGCTCGACAAAGCCGGATGCACCACGGTGGATTCGAACCCACAACCTCCGTGGTGGTGGGCAGTGACGTTACCGCTGCGCCACCCGATCACCCGTTGTTAATACTTTGCATTGGTTCAATATTGATAACATCAAAGACTGCCCTTACCTGGCCATCTGGATCTCTGTAGAGCACCATTCACTCTCCAGGTAATGACGGCTGATCACACAGATGGTCTTTCTGCTGCCATAGATGGCATCTGTAATGTTCTCTATGATGGGTGTGCCTGGAAACAAAGCAATACAAATGTAATTCAAACCAAAATGAGAGAGAAAGAGAGGTCCATACCTGTTTACCTGTGTTGTTGACAGAAAGAGAGAGACATATTTAGATGAATACAGTATTACTTAGAGACAGAGAGAGGTTTGTACCTGGTAGGAAGTCTCGGTGGTGCAGACAGAGTCTCCAGCCCTGCTCTCCCTCCAGCACTGGAAGCATTTCTCTGCAAACCCAGAGCTCATCGTGAACGTTGTAGGAGATGAAGGCATCGTAGCGCTGAGGAGACCCCCTCTTTCTTTCCTTGGCATCATGAAGGAAGGCCAGGAAGAGGTAGTAGGTATAGAGAAGATGCAACCTCAGGAAGTGGTAGGTGAAGGATGTTAGCAGAGTTAGCACAATCACACAAGTGGAGGAAAGGAAGCAGATGAAGCTAGCGTCCACCCAACAGGAATGGATGTCAAAGTCCAGAAACCTCGTCCCTCTTTTACCCAGAGGATAGGCACAGGTGTAGCTGTGAGCGCCAACCACCTGCGTCTGGGTGTTGTTCAGCATCCACTGGTGAAATTCAGAATTGGAGCAAGCACAGACGAAAGGGTTGTCACCCATGTAAACGTACCTGAGAGCAGGGAGAAAACTGAACACGGAGACGTTGATCACCATCAACTCATTATTGCTCAGGTCCAGCCAAGACAGTCGAGTCAGGTTGGCTTGTGCCAGGAAATCCAGGGAACTCAATTTATTGTAGGACAGATCGAAAACTTCTAGGTTTGGGATCGGGGCAAATAGCTCCGGAGACAAGAATGGCATATTATTTCCCCTTAAACTAAGATTCTTGAGCTGCGGTGTGTGTTTGAATGTGTCTCGGTCTGGTTGTTCATTATAGACATTCTCAGCTGTAAAGTGTTCCAAATGACTCATATTCAAGAGCACATATGATGAGGAAGAATTCTGGCGTAATAATTGCAAGTTGACGCATCGTATTGTAAGGCTCTTCAGTGATGATAAATTACGGGGAAAGTCATAATAGCGGACAAGATATGGTTCCACGTAATCGCCGTACAAAATTAGACTAAGAGTTTCAAGTTCATCCAGTCCTTCAAAAGTGATGCCGTTTAGCTGTGCCAATGCATCTGATTCCACACGTAAATGCTTGAGTGATTTCAGACTTTTAAAATCCCCCTTTCTGAGCAACATGAATGAATTCCGACTCAAATCCAACAATTCCAGTTTCTGCAGACCGATCTTGAATGTGCTGCCAAAGGTCTCGATGAAATTGTCGGTCACAGTTAGATTCTTCAGCTCGCTGAGATGTTCAAAAACACACCCTTGGAGTGCAGTGACACGGTTGTTATCCACATGAAGCTCTGTGAGTCTGGTTACATTTAAGAAGTCTGAACAGCTTAAATCGTTTATATAATTGTCGGTCATGATTAGGATTTGAAGCATGGGTAGATTCCTAACATCGTCTGGCACTTTGTAAAGTTCATTGCTGGCGAGGTTCAGGTGACTCAGTTGCTTCATGTGTTTGATTGAATCCTCAGGCAGTTCAGTCAGATTATTCATTGACAGATCCAAGCTGTTTAGCTGAGTACAAGGTGTCAGTATCTCACTTAGGTTGGCGATGCTGTTATGTTTTAGGTTGAGTGTCCTCAGTGTGGGTATTTTGCAGGCGGTGTCTAAGAGACCTCTGTCTATCCACTTCCCCATATGAGACAGCCGCAGGTATTCTAGTGAGTCAAGGCTCCGTAGAGACTTTATGATGGTGTCAAATGACATATAAGAATTATTCAAATATACCGTAGTTATATTACTGAGAAGATACTTGTCTGGGATGTCCCACTCCCACCCAGATGTGTTACAACAGTTCAACAGGTCGATTGTCTCGAGATGTGGAAATACAGCTGTTGTGATGCTAAAGTGTCTTATCGAACCTGAACTAATTCTCAACTCCCTGAGCTCAGACGACATGTTTAATGGCAGATCGTTTGACCGAAAATACTCTAGCTCATTGATTGAGATGCTCAGCACCTGTAAGCGTGGTAGTTGTAAGGCGGTGATGATATCTGTCATTTGATGTATCTGGTTGGACTTCAGATTTAGTTCCTGTAAGCTGGTAAGTGACTGGAAGGCAGCAGGGTTGATGGATTTGATATCGTTTTCATCTAAGCTGAGTATCAAGAGGTTAGACAGTCCCTGAAACATGTTGGCTGTCAGTGTTGTTAGTTTGTTTTGGTTCATATGCAGCTCTTTGAGTTGCACCAAAGGGACAAAAGCACCGTCATCTACATGAGTTATTGAATTGTCACTCAGGTTCAAATCTGTGAGATTTGGCAGATGGTAAAAATCTGTCTCTTTTATCATTTGAATGCCATTACTCTCAAGTGTTAATGATATAACCTCTGTGGGAATGTCGTCTGGTACGCTAAGGAGGTGACGACTGTTGCATTCCACTGAAACACCAGCAGAGACATTGTCAGGGTAAAGAATAGTGCAGTTTTTCAGGTAGTAAGCCAGTATAGGATTAAGATAAAGCGTGAACAACAGAAAGAAGAAGGCGAAACAATGGCAGCTTCCTGTCTGTAGCATCATGGCTGTCTTCAGGGTCAACTGTCAGGTACTTTTGGTGGAGTAATTCTGCTGTGGACACTGGTTGGTGACAACACTGTTCAGCATTGATGATCTAAAGAGGATACAACAGTAAACCAGTTAGAGCAGTGGTACCCAATATGGGTTTGAGACCCCCATGGGGGTCCCCAAATTATGTTTTAGGGGGTCCTCAGATGATTAGGTCAATGTGCAACATTGTTTTCTCACTCAACAGTAAACAAATCAACATACAGTATAAGTGTATACAGGGTATCTGACAATTTAACGACTGTTAATATCTTTTTATTAGCAACTTGGCCAAATTGTCAAATATTACGTAAGAAAGAGGCAACCATTATGAAAATTGCGGATCTACAAGCTCACAGCTTGCGAGCTTGTAGTTTGGCTATTTTCACAATATGTATTATCAATGGAACCAAACTAAATGTAATTCCTACAATTCCAAGTGCCTGTCAGGGTGGGGGGTCCCCAGTTCAAATATGATTCATATATGGGTGTCGTGGCCTTTTTTTGTTTACTATTTTCTGATTTCGAAAGATTTTTTAATCAAATCAATCAAACATTTTCAGAAATTGAAATGAAATTTATTTTTTTTGTATCTCGAGTTAAAACATTTGGGAACACCTGGACTAATGGACTATACCATTGTTTGGACAAACTTGATTCATGTCACTCTTATCCTGTTGGGACTCAACCGAGGCTGAAATAGCAATGAAACTGGAACTGTGAATAACTGTAACCAACTTCCCCATTTACTATGACTTATTTCACTGACTATCATGAATTTGCAGAAATGAGAATTATGAATGGTCCAGTCAGTCCAGGCAGTGGGCCTCATTCAGCAACCATTCTTAAGAACAAATGTCTTCTTGAGACCCATTTAGTTTTCACAAAGATTCACCAACGTTTTATCAATGTGTTCTTATACTGTAGGTCAAGGGTTCCCAGACGTTGCAGGCCACAACCCCCCACAATAATGATATTTGAACTGGGGACCCCCCAAAATAATTGTATTTGAACTGGGGACCCCCCAAAATAATCATATTTGAACTGGGGACCCCCCAAAATAATTGTATTTGAACTGGGGACCCCCCCAAAATAATCATATTTGAACTTGGGACTCCCCACCCTGACCAGCTCTTGGAATTGTAGGCAATTGTTTTGACTGTTCCACAGATAAATATTGCAAAAATAGCCGAACTACAAGCTCACAGCGCCTCACAATGCCAGGCGTTGTGAGCTTGTAGATCGGCTATTTTCACAATATGTGCCTCTTTCTTATTATTTGACAATTTGGCCAATTTGGTATACAAAGGTCTTACGAGTCATTAAATAGTAACTTTACTAATGTGCAGATACCCTGTGTACACTTATACTGTATGTTGGTGTGTTTACTGTTGATTGAGAAAACAATGTTGCACATTAAGCTAATCATCTGGGGACCCTCCCAAAATAATTTGGGGACCCCCTGGGGGTTCCCAAGCCAAGTTTGGGAACCACTGCTGTAAGGTAAGAACAGCATGCACACACTCTCAAGAACACACTTTGGCACTTTTGAGTGCTGACATGTGTGTGTGCGCAAAACAAATTGGTTCTTGTGTTATCTTCAATTATACAGTTGTATAATATTATAGTAATAATAATTCATATATTGTAGTTATCACTAGAGTTCTCAACAGTCCAGCAAATTAAAATCCATCCCGAAGAGACTCGGATACGCTAAAGCCTTGTAAACCTAAGTGGAATATTCTCCTCTGGCTTGTGAATGTTATTTGCTGTATTCATTCATATTCCCAATGAATAGACAAAGTCCCCCCCCCCAAAACAAAAAAAATACATTATGAATTATAGTGAAAATAGCCAATCCACTTGTAGACATGGTTGCCAGATCTGCTTATTATAATTTCCCCACAAGATTTTATTTGAAAATAGCAGATCTACAAGCTCACAACGTGTCGCATCGCGACACGTTGTGAGCTTGTAGATCTGCTATTTTCAAATAGCTGATGTATATGTTAAAGTGCACATGTGGCCCATAGTGGCTTCTTTTGGGCTGGTTTTCCTAGACTTGGTTGCTTGTTTCTCTCACATAATCTGGCAACACTGCTTGTAGATCGGCTATTTTCAATATTTGTGACATGTTCAAATTTCATTACATGAATGCATTGATATTAAAAATAATGCATGTTTTTGTATTTTTTTGTTATTTTGTATTACTTCAATATTAACTAGTAAGTATGACATATTTAAAATAATTATTCTCCAGTATGCAGAAGAAAACAAGCTACCCATGCTGCATGACTGCCAGTGGTGGAAAAAAAGCACTCATGTTTTTTTTTTACTTAAGTAAAAGTATCAATACTGCAATGTAGAAATACCCTGTTACAAGTGAAAGTCTGAAATTCAAAATGTACTTGAGTAAAAGTACAAACGTATTGGTATAGAAATGTACTTCAAGTACCAAAAGTAGAAAGTACTCATCATGCAGAATGTCCCGTTTCACAAGTTTTCAAATGTATAAAAATCTTTTGAAAATAGCAGATCTATAAGCTCACGATGCGACGCATTGTGAGCTTGTAGATCTGCTATGTTCAAATGGCCAAATTGAACGTACAGTATATCGGGCTGAAGTGGTTAATGTATGTATTGTAATAATAATCCAAATCTACAAAGTAACTAAAGTTTTCAAAGAGTAAAAGTGCAATATTTGTCTTAAGTAAAAGTATTGACATTTTAAAACACTCCTGTAAAGTAAAGAAATCCTCAAATTTGTACTTAAGTACAGTACATTTACTTAGTTACTTTCCACCACTGATGACCGCGTACTGTACACAGACAGTTTAGCCTGGAGCTGTTTCTTCATCTTGCGACACACATGATGTAATATAGTTCCTGGGCTTACATCATGAATCCACCTCGACCCATATTTATCTGCTTTGTCCTTACATAGTGTCAGAGAAACATTACGCCATAGTAAGAGTCATTTGTAATAGGCCAAACTGGAGCTTCTGCCTCTATCAGCACTATTTAATATTAAGACCTGAGGCGGTTCTTAAAAATGTTTTCTAAATCCTAAGTTTTTTGAAAAAAAAAAAGGTTTTTCAAGATTTTTCAAAAATAGCAGATATACAAGCTCATGAGCTTGTATATCTGCTATTTTTTGAATAGCCAAAGAAATCTAAAGTGACACATATGCGTTCCAGGTCTTAATGGATTATACATTTGACATCAATTCACTACAAATTCACCGTAATGTCAAGTTTTACCAAAAATATATTAGTT
>NC_139955.1:44697162-44737162 GCF_963454915.1 Gymnoscopelus microlampas
ACCTCTATCGCACAGCTTTTTCTTAAATGCTGAAATGGCAGACTATTTATGCAATTTATTTCATTTTTATATTTTATATTAACTGTTGTTATTGTAAAGCACTTTGTAACTTGTTTTTGAAAGGTGCTACATAAATAAAGTTATTATTGTGTTGTTTTAAAAAAGTTAATATTTTGGACACTGTTGGTTTCAGCCCGACAGCAGAGATATAATAATATGGAGATAGAGTACAAGGTTTCTGTTCCGACCTCAGCGATCCGTACAGTAGCTGACAATAATACTGTATATCATTTTCAAAATCATGTTGTTCTGCCAAAACAAAATCCATTGGCAAAACATACTGTATTATAACCATATTCTCTCACCACCTGCTAGAAATACTCATAGTTTTTGCTGTTCACAGTTTGTGGCGCAGCATACCTTCTGTATTCATGCTGAACACGTGCGCTATCTTTGCATAATGTGTCATGGGGGTACTTTGCACTGTGCACTATCTGTGCACTGCTTTTCCATATGCACTATGTATACGCATTCTCATGTTCTAGCGTGTGTGTGTGTGTGTGTGTGTGTGTGTGTGTGTGTGTGTGTGTGTGTGTGTGTGTGTGTGTGTGTGTGTGTGTGTGTGTGTGTGTGTGTGTGTGTGTGTGTGTGTGTGTGTGTGTGTGTGTGTGTGTGTGTGTGTGTGCATGATACTGAGACCTATCTGTATAACTTATACGGTAGATACATTATTTGCATTGTATGAAGTGCACACTTTGTTATCCTAGTGTGGGTGTGTGTGTGTGTGTGTGTGTGTGTGTGTGTGTGTGTGTGTGTGTGTGTGTGTGTGTGTGTGTGTGTGTGTGTGTGTGTGTGTGTGTGTGTGTGTGTGTGTGTGTGTGTGTGTGTGTGTGTGTGTGTGTGTGTGTGTATGAGAGCGAGAGCTATCTGCAATGCTTATATTGTATGTAAATTGTTTGCGTCGAATGAAGTGTGTGCTTTATGTTATCCTAGTGTGTGTGTGTGTGTGTGTGTGTGTGTGTGTGTGTGTGTGTGTGTGTGTGTGTGTGTGTGTGTGTGTGTGTGTGTGTGTGTGTGTGTGTGTGTGTGTGTGTGTGTGCGCGCGCGCGTGTTTGGAGATAGAGTAGAGAGAGAGGGAGAGGGAGAGAGTTAGGGAGAGAGAGAGAGAGAGAGAGAGAGAGAGAGAGAGAGAGAGAGAAGAGAGAGAGAGGCAGACATACACCCACAGCAAAGACAAAGCTTGGTATTGCATAGTTACATAAGGGCCAAGTTGCAGTGTTGGGGTGCTTTTGGCTGACAGTGGTGCAGGTTGGGCCAACATGCACCACTGTACACAAATAGCCCCATGTTTGTTGTGTTTTAATACAGTATCATGCATTATGCAATCCACAGCTCATCAGGAAGTTATCACAACCGCCCGTCAGCCATGAGCGAGACTCAGTTTGCTGTAGAACAGTGGTTCTCAACCAGTGGTTGAGGAGCTATTCAACCTAAACACCCCAACCTGATTTGATTTGATTTGATGTGATTGGACGTCATGGTTAAAAGAAAAAAAAGAACATGTCACATGCTTCTCACTGAAACGTCAAGGATAAAATGTCAGTGACATATTTCCACTACAGACAAACATAACATACATGAAACAGGCAATGCAAAAACGAATTAAACACTCAAGAACTATAATGCTAAACGTCAACGCTATGCGATTACGCCATACATAAAATATCTGATAATAAATAGACGTGTCCATGCTATTCCGCAACGTTTTCTAAAAGCCATGCTAAGAGCCTTTGTTTGAAAAGAAGATGACTGCTGATGCCCTTTACTGCCGGGGGGGTAGCACGTTCCAGTTTACTGCTTTTCCATAATTATCTAAATGAGCCTTTTCTCACATCAGTAAGGGCAAGTACAGGTGTGCAAAGCTGGCAGGATTGTTTGGTGACATTTCTCTAATTTGGTCACAGCATAATGTTACCATATATTTGCCAGTGATATAATATGACATTCTCACATAGGCTATGCAAATAAAAAAGTGAAACTGACCGATTGAGGAATTTGTTTGGTGAAAGGTGAAGGTTCAGAGAAAATGATATAGTATATACCATTGGTTCTCAAAGTGGGGTCCGGGGACCCCCAGGGGTCCTTGAGGGAGTTCCAGGGGGTCCCCAGCTAAATGATGGATAGTTAGGAACCAAATTGGCCCTTATGGGTCTGTTACTTTGAGAGTGTTAAATTAACATTGATTTTACAATATAAATTGGGGTCCCAGAGATAGAAATGCCATTACATGGGGGTCTGTAGCCTAATGCATGTCAAACTGGGGGTCCTTGAAATTAAAATGGTTGAAAATCACTGCTAGAGCCGTAAAAATCTTCTCTTATGAGGGTCTTTGGTATAACTTTTCAAATGGGGGTCCGTGGGCTTATAAGTGTCAATGTAGGGGTCCTTGACATGAAAAAGTTTGAGAACCACTGGTATATACAAGTATTTAGTGTTCTAGCTAATGCCGCCACGTAACCACATGAACCTAGCGTCCCTGTTCTGGGGAGAATATTAGGCAGACATAGCACAATTAATCCACGTCTTCAAGCTCACAACACATTAGAGAGATGGATGCTGTATTTGTCCTTGCGGAAATTCATTCTGCACCAAGCAAGCCATCGGGACACAAACATCACAATACATAAACAAATACACAACAAATAGACAGAGCACACGATGCATTGACAACACTATACAGAGAGGAACACAGAGTATAGGCTACCAGCCATAGTTCAAGAGGCATCACACATCACATTACACAGCTATGATGCGTTATGCGCAGAACTGAGATGGGACCTGTTCGTTCAGAAGTCCTATACTCTGAGTACAAGCTGGCCAGTGGCGTGCACAGACATTTTGAGGGGCAGGTGCTCAAGTAAATGTTACTTTTTTTTGGTTTACTTGGTCTGCTCTTTTTCCCCTCTACACCTATACCTCTTTGCCAAAAATAGCCGATCTACAAGCCCACAACGCCTCGCAGCGCGAGGCGTTGTGGGCTTGTAGATCTGCTATTTTTGGCTAAGGTTCTCCTCAGAAAAGGGATGCTAGGTTTCGAGTGGTTATGGTAAAAAGAAAAATCATACCACATAAAGATTTGGCGGACCCCCTGTAGTAACTCTGAGGACCCCCTAGGGGTCCCGGACCCCCTATTGAAGACCCATGCTGTAAACCTTTTATTCCAAGGGGCACTTCTGGTCAAGAGGGCAAAGGGCAGGCGCTCTAGCTCCACCTAGAGTCTATCTGTGCACGTCCCTGAAGCTGGCAACTGCGGTACTGCGGTGGGGGTGGGGGTGGGAGGGGGTTGGGGTGTACTGTGTACCAACGCAATGGGGCAGTTCTCCTCTGGTCTATTATCTCCAGGTGGCAGGGCTGTGGTTAAGCCATCATCACCAGAGACATCACAGGTGTGGGGGCTCACACGCAGTGGCATTAAGATGGAGAGATGGATTACGATGTGAAGCGATAGCTATATGTGAGAAACAGGGGGTTGTGTGTGTGTGTGTGTGTGTGTGTGTGTGTGTGTGTGTGTGTGTGTGTGTGTGTGTGGTGTGTGTGTGTGTGTGTGTGTGTGTGTGTGTGTGTGTGTGTGTGTGTGTGTGTGTGTGTGTGTGTGTGTGTGTGTGTGTGTGTGTGTGTGTGTGTGTGTGTGTGTGTGTGTGTGTGTGTGCGTGCGCGTGTGCGCGCGTGCGTGTGTGTGTGAGGCACTCAGCCATCCGTCCATCTAAAGCTGTTGACATTTGGGCTAATGCAGTGCCTGTAGTCGATAACACACATGCGCACGCACACGCACACACACACACACACACACACACACACACACACACACACACACACACACACACACACACACACACACACACACACACACACAGACACACACACAGACACACACACACACACACACACACACACACACACACACACATACACGCACGCGCGCGCGCGCGCGCGCACACTTCTCTCTGTTGTGAAACTGTCACCTGTCGTGTCCTAAGGCTGTGTTAGGTTGCCACTTCTTGAACAAAAACTTTCACAATCTCACACGTGTGCGCGCGCGCACACACACACACATGCACACACACACACACACACACACACACACACACACACACACACACACACACACACACACACACACACACACACACACACACACACACACACACACACACACACACACACACACACACACACACAGCCTTCAGCTGACAACCTGGTGCATATCTCCAGCAGTACTTCTCTCCTACAAATGTTCTTCCCAGTAGAAGTACAGCACTGACAAGACTCTGACTATAAGCCTCAAACATCATTTAAATAGCAGAGAGAGAGAGAGAGAGAGAGAGAGAGAGAGAGAGAGAGAGAGAGAGAGAGAGAGAGAGAGAGAGAGAGAGACGGAGGTTGGACAGACGACTGTGACAGATTAGAAGTCATTGCAGGGCAGGGGAGGTGGGACATTAATCTGAGTTTAGATAAATATTACAGCTGACACGTAATCATACTGGACAAGAGGAGAGGAGAGGGGAGGAGAGGAGAGGAGAGGGAGGGGATTGATGGATGGGCGGATGGATGGAGGGGTGAGACCGGGTGTTCAGAATGAAGCCAATGCGGAAGTAATCTAAACCCAGCGGTTCTCATTAATGGCCCGGCAGGTGGTGCTAATTCCCCCTCCTGCGGCTGCAGAGAGACATTCATTTCATTCATG
Organism: Gymnoscopelus microlampas; assembly: GCF_963454915.1. Classification (NCBI taxonomy): domain Eukaryota; kingdom Metazoa; phylum Chordata; class Actinopteri; order Myctophiformes; family Myctophidae; genus Gymnoscopelus; species Gymnoscopelus microlampas. Next base: position 44,701,907 of record NC_139955.1, read on the forward strand.
TCGATGGGAATTCGACTGGCCTTTATGCTAGGTATCATTACCTTAGTGAACGCGTTTACGACACTTGAAACCACTAGTTTGAAGTGTTTCACACAGCTTGACAAGTGTTTGTGTTGTAATAATGTAGAGGATGGTCCCAGAACCAATGGGTGACGTCACAGTCCCTTTTGTCCATTATTTTTGTTGTTACAGTCTTTACTGAAACTAGCTGTAACTACCTCTGACTCTGTCCATGGTGCTGAATTCATGTTGTTGCATTGAGACTAGCTGTGCCTCTCTCCATGGTTCTGAATTCATGGTGCTGAATTCATGTTGTAACATTGAGACTAGCTGTGACTCTGTCCATGGTGCTGAATTCATGTTGTAGCATTGAAACTAGCTGTGACTCTGTCCATGGTGCTGAATTCATGTTGTAACATTGAGACTAGCTGTGACTCTGTCCATTGTGCTGAATTCATGTTGTTGCATTGAGACTAGCTGTGACTCTGTCCATGGTGCTGAATTCATATTGTAACATTGATACTAGCTGTGACTCTGTCCATGGTGCTGAATTCATATTGTAACATTGAGACTAGCTGTGACTCTGTCCATGGTGCTGACTTCATGTTGTTGCATTGAGACTAGCTGTGACTCTGTCCATGGTGCTGAATTCATGTTGTAACATTGAGACTAGCTGTGACTCTGTCCATGGTGCTGGATTCATGTTATAGCATTGAAACTTAACTCTTTGAGTTCCCTCGTCAGACTCTGCCAAGGCACAGCCTGCCACTGACAAGTTCTGACAAGTTTTGTGTTTTCAGTGTTTTTTTTCCACCAGGTGGCGCTGTTATATCTACCCTATGAATGATGCTTTCACTGGCAGATGATGACGACAGACCCGGAATTTACGTCATTTAAAACAATTAAAGCTTGTTTATATCCTTTGGGGGAATTGGCTAAATCTGTTCCTCTTGCTTTACGACAAAACACAAGCCACATTCAAATGGCCACAGCTATGCAATATACTAGGAGACCCCCGTGCGTGTGATGAGGCGATCTCCGTGAGGACGGCGGTCACAGAGAATATTCCATGATTTTTCAAAAGTACGTTAATTGTTTTCGCTGGCAGTAGCGTCACACTATTACTCTGGCAGTTAAATAGTTAAATGTGACTCTGTCTTTGGTGCTGAGTTCATGTTGTCTAGCTGTGACCGTGTTACAGCTACACTCTGCTAATTTGGGGCACGTATTATGCCACCGGGGCTATAGCCTCAGTCAGAGCCAGGGCCGGGCCATGTTAGGCAGTGGATGTTCTAACGTGTGCATTTGGTATGTTAGTGCACGCGGCAATATTATGCAATAAAGATGTCAAAGCCAATAAAAAAATCAAGCAACGCACACACACACACACACACACACACAAAAGCAGATTTTTCTCTCTAGTATACCACACCAATTCACATGTCTCTCCCCCCTCGTCCTCTCTCTCTCCATTCCTCTCTTGTCTGCGTGCTGTATACTGGACAGTGAGTACAGTAGTGCAGTGAATATGAATGTGGCAGCAGCAGTGTGATGCATATCAATGTGATGTTAACCCTTTAAGACCTAAGACGCATCTGTGTCATTTTAAGATTTCTTTGGGCTATTCAAAAAATAGCAGATCTACAAGCTCATAGCGCGGCACTCGGTGCCGCGCTATGAGCTTGTAGATCTGCTATTTTTTTTTTGAAAAATCATGTTGTTGTTTTTTTTACAAAAATGTTAATTCTTTTTTTTAAAGCAAACATGTTTTACACACATTTTTGCTTCTACAAATGTTTTGCTATAATATCAGTGGTTCTCAAACTTTTTCATGTCAAGGACCCCCAAAATGATATATTTGACCGCGGACCCCCATCTCAAAACATTGTTTTCCAGCGACCCCCAGAAGCAAAGATTTGAGTTACAAATGTTTGCTTAAAAAAAAAAATATATATATATATTTATATATATATATATTTTTTTTTTTTTAAGCGAACATTTGTAACTATACTATATGACTATACTATGTAACTATTTGTAATATATTATATTCAAAGATTTGCACACATTTTCACGATTTTTTTGCTTGAGCTTGTAGATCTGCTATTTTTGAATAGCCCAAAGTGTAAAGTAATGCTTTTTTAGCTCAAATCAAAAAATGACACCCAGATGCGTCCTCAGGTCTCACTGGGTTAATAAGTAATGAGCCAGATGTACATACAGAGACACAGTGGCTAGACAGCCCGGGCCTCCCACTGCGTGGGCAACGGTTCACTGCTGGCTGAACCAAGAGGACAAAGGAATAGACAAGAAAAGAGTGCCTTAAGCCTTTAAGACCGGGAACGCATAATATGTGTCATTTTAAGTTTTTTTTTGGCTATTAAAAAAATAGCAGATCTACAAGCTCTGCTATGAGCTTGTAGATCTGCTATTTTTTTTTTTTAATCCTGAACATTTTTGCAAATCTTTGAATATATATATATATATATATATATATATATATTTTTTTAAAGCAAACATTTTTAACTCAAAGCTTTGCTTCTGGGGGGGTCCCTGGAACAACATATTTTGAGATGGGGGTCCGCAGCCAAATACATATACTTTTGGGGGTCCTTGACATGAAAAAGTTTGAGAACCACAAAAACATACGTTTTTAAAACAAAAACCTGCTTCCCCATGAAGCAAAGATTTGAGTTACAAATGTTCGCTTTAAAAAACAAATATATATATATATATATATATATATATATATATATATATATATATATACATATATACATATATATATATATATATATATATATATATATATATATATATATATATATATATATATATATATACATATATACATATATACATATATATATATATATATATACATATATATATACATATATATATATATATATATATATATATATATATATATATATATATATATATATATATATAAAGATTTGCACAAATGTTCACAATTGTTCAGAGATCTACAAGCTCATATGAGCTGTATGTATATCTTCCATTTTTGAATAGCCAAATAAATCTCAAAATGACACAGATGCGTTCCCGGTCTTAATGGGTTAAGAGCCCAAAGACATTTACATGGCTCATAGCGTGGCTTCAAACTCTAATTATTATGTTTCTTCTTTCTTTCTTTCTTTCTTTCTTTCTTTCTTTCTTTCTTTCTTTCTTATTAAAATTGGCCCAATGTGAAGGACCGGCCGGCCAGTGGACTGGCGGACCACGTCGTAAAATTAACGCCCTGCTTAATCATACTGCAGCGTCTAACAAAAGCAATCGAATCAGATCCACAAGCGGCACGAGAACGGCACGTTTTGAGCTTGTTGTAGATCAGCTACGTTTGATGCCTTTGATGCATCCTGAAAAGTAACAGTGTTTTTTTGGAACATATGAGGTTTCCACTCGACAGAGGCGATGTGCGATAGGATGGGACGCTGTGATGACTCATGCTCAAAGCTCTGTACTTCCAGAGTACTTCAAACTCTGCAGAAAACACTCAAGTCACGGCACTGAAGTGTATTAATGCATTGAGACCAGGGGGAACGCATATGTGTCACGTTTAGATTTATTTGGCTATTTCAAAAATAGCAGATCTACGACAGGCTATTGTCGTAGACTACGGCTATTTTTTGAAAAATCTAGAAAATGTGTGCAAATTGTTGAATATATATATTTTTTAAAGCCAACATTTATAAAATGTTTTGTTCATGGCACCTCCAGAAGCAAAGATTTGAGTTACAAATGTATGCTTTTAAAAATATATATATTCAAAGATTTGCACAAATATTCAAGATTAAAAAAAAAAAAAATAGCAGATCCACAATCTCATAGCACGGCACCATGAGCTTGTAGATCTGCTATTATTTTTTTGAATAGCCAAAGAAATCGTACAACGACACAGAGACACGTTCCCGGTCTCAATGGTTTAATGGCAGAGCTGTGGAGACGGTAAAGCTAATATAGGTACCTGGGGACGCCCGTCCTGGATGAAAACATGACTTTTCATGCCAACTCTGACTTCATCTCTGATGGCTTTATGTTTTATAGATCTTTTATTGAGTCCATTCCTATTTTTTTTTTTTATGTTTGTCTGCTTGGCGTGCTTCTCTCCACGTAAAACAGAAGGGTGGTGCAAAAAAAACAACAACACATTTACAGAAATGATCACGGTCTGCAGTAGTATCAGAGGTACTCAACAGAACAATCTGTTTGAGCTACAGTATATATAATATCATTGCTGTCGTGGGCAGAAACTTCTGATCTCCATATTTTAACTTTTTGTGTTTTTTCTTTAAAGAACTGGTGCCATGTTTTTTGCACTTTTTCTGTTTTTCATGTGTCTATGAGGTTGATAGAACTTCATTAAGCCCCCCCGGTGGTGTTTTTATGGTGTTTTATGTCTTCTCTGACTATTTGGAGTTTCTTCCTGGAGGCTGAAACCTTGAGGGTGCAAACATGCCTTTTCTTTTAAAGATGAACTTTTTGGGCTTGTTGTGTATTGATAGGAAAGTAGTTTGACAGGAAATGGGAAGTGACACACAGTAAAAGGCCGGATCGGGATCGGGACTCGAACCCGCGGCATGCACGCTGTCATGGGCTTCATTTGAGCTGTTAGCACTTTTGTTATTTTCTAATTTGAATCCTGGAAAGTAACAGTTTTGGACACATGAGGTTTCCACCTGACATAGACGATATACAGTAAACAAGCAGAGTGTGTAAAGAAAAGTCTGAATCCATTGTGTCTAACAACACTCACGCTCTTCACCTAGACTTACACGTTGTGCCTTTGGGTTACCGTTAACTCATTCAGTGCTATTGACGTATAATCTGTCCAACGTTCCATTTGCCCAGGGTGCCATTGACGGATAATACGTTCAAACTGTGTTTTCAGTGTTGATCACAACATGTTATGCTCCATCTGCTTCCTGGTTAGCGTCTGCAGAAAATCAGCTGTTACTCCAGTTGCTTTTACCCCCACTATATTTTTGGCCAGACACACTGTTTTCAATGTGAAAGTTGAAAGGCAAGTTGCGTGGAAAAAGTTGTTTTTCTCCATGGAAGCAGTGAAGCCCCCCGTGATGACCAACCATCAGAGCATTGGTTCTCAAAGTGGGGTCCGGGGACCCCCAGGGGTACTTGAGGGGGTTCCAGGGGGTCCCTAGCTAAATGATGGATAGGAACCAAATGGACCCTCATGGGTCTGTAACTCTGAGAGTGTACAAATGGAACCAAATGGACCCTCATTGGTCTGTAACTCTGAGAGTGTACAAATGGAACCAAATGGACCCTAACGGGTCCATTTGGTTCCATTTGTACACTCTCAGAGTTAAATTAACATTGATTTTACAATATAAATCGGGGCCCCAGGGATAGAAATGCCATTAAATGGGGGTCCGTAGCCTAATGCATGTCAAACTCGGGAGGTCCTTGATACGATTGATTTTTACGGCTAGAGCCGTCAAAATCTTCTCTTATGGGGGTCCCTGGCTTATCTTTTCAAATGGGGGTCCGCGGGCTAATAAGTGTCAATTTGGGGGTCCTTGACATGAAAAAGTTTGAGAACCACTGCATCAGAGGATCAATCATACTAAAGATAGATATTCTGTGACTACTTAAAAAGGTAAGATAAATGAAAAATCGCTGGCACTCTAGGCAATTATTGTTTTATCACTAAATGAGTTAAATACACTCATTAGACAAAATCTACAGATATTAATGACTCTTTTGAACCCTCATTCAGCGACTGCAGTTTATCAGGAAAACATATTATCAGCTCGACCACTCAACCATGTGATTGCTCGAACTTTGAATTAAAATTATATATGTTTTAATTAAGTACTAATTATTATTTTAATAGTACTAATTAGAAACACTTTTTTTTGTCTCCCTTTCTCGTGTGTTGCATCCATGGCTTAACCCATTTAAACCGGGAAGGCATCTGTGGAACCACTTAAACCAGTGGTTCTCAAACGTTTTCACGTCAAGGACCCCCAAATTGACACTTATTAGCCCACGGACCCCCATTTGAAAAGATATGCCAGGGACCCCCATAAGAGAAGAATTTTGCGGCTCTCTAGCAGTGATTCTCAACCATTTTAATTTCAAGGACCCCCAGTTTAACATGCATTAGGGCTACGGACCCCCATTTAATGGCATTTCTATCACTTGGACCGCAATTCAGATCTAAAAGCTCATAGGATAAGGATAATTCCTTTTAACAGGTCGTTCATGAAAGTCCTTGCGGTCTTGTTTCCAATGAGAACATGTGAGCTATGAGCTTGTAGATATTGAGCTTATAGAGCTTGTAGATCTGTTATTTATTTTGCTGGGGGTCCCTGGAACAACATATTGTGAGATGGGGATCAAATACATATCATTTAGGGGGTCCTTGACGTGAAAAGGTTTCAGCACCACTGATATTATAGCAACATAAGTTATTTTAAGACCAAATGTGTTAGGATTTATTTTAGACATTTGTAGAATGCGCGGAAGCAAAGATTTGAGTTTGCTTTAAAGATATAAATTCAAAGATTTGCAAAAATGTAAACACATTTTCCCCCCAAAAAATAGCAGATCTACAATAGCAAAAGTATAAAATAATGGTTATGGCTCAAATCTAAAATGGCACAGATGTGTTCCCGGATTGGATGGGTTAACACATAAATTCACAGATTCATGGACTCCGGCACCTAATAATTTACACATTAAGCACTGGTTGCATCTACTTGTGTTGTTTGTTTCTGAGTGACTTTGTGTTATTTTGTTTTTTGTGTTTTTTTCTTTTAGATTTGTATGTGAAATCTGTGCACAAACCCTGTAGAGACAAATAGAGAACTGTACTTGGAACGCTCGTTTTTTTTACTCTACACCAAATCTCTTTGCCAAAAATAGCCGATCCACGCATCATGATGTGACACGGTGTGAGCTTGTAGATCGGCTATTTTCAAACAGCCAAAGTTTAAAATAGAGCTCAAGTTGTTAATGTACGTTTTGTAATAATAAGTAAGTAAGTAACTGAAACTGTCAAATAAGGTCAAAGTAGAAAGTATCGAAAAAACTGAGACAACAAATGTAATTGCGTCACATATACAGTACTTGAGTAAATATACTCTAAAACAGTGGTTCTCAAAGTGGGGTCCCGGGGGGTCCCGGGGGGTCCCGGGGGTCAATAATAGCAGATCTACAAGCTCACAGTGTGGCATTTAGTGTGTGTACATCTGCTATTTTTTACAAATATGGAAACGTATTAATTACTACACTCCTTCGCCTGAACCCCTAAAATGTGTCTGGTTGAGGCAGATACAAGGTTTCTGTTTCCCCTGAACCCCTGAAATGTGTCTGGTCAGACAGACAGATATGAGGTTTCCACGGCAACAGAGAGGATGTGAGAGCTAAATGACTTGTCACTCTGAGAGAGATTGAAGGAATGTGTTGTTGCTGCTGCTGCTTCTCCCAGAACTGACTGTCTGTCTGTCTGTCTGTCTGTCTGTCTGTCTGTCTGTCTGTCTGTCTGTCTGTCTGTCTGTCTCTCTCTCTCTCTCTCTCTCTCTCTCTCTCTCTCTCTCTCTCTCTCTCTCTCTCTCTCTCTCTCTCTCTCTCTCTCATGCATGTGCTAATAGAACGTATTATATTATATTCATATTAACCTTAGGAAGTATTTAGTTGTGTTTTTAGTTGTTATGCTAATAATATTCCTTAGGGCTGGGCCACACATGGACAAACTCACAGCTCACAGGAATGCTTCATTTGGTTAGAGACAGGAAGCATCTGAATAATAATATCTTGCCAGACGAGCTGAGCGTCTGCATGGACAATGTTATGTTAAAGTGAAACAATACGCTTTGTGTCCTTGACAAAATATCCAGGTTTGTTCCACTTTGAATGTCCTTTACAAGTTACACAACTTGTGAAATGGCGTGCTGTCTTTTACATTCTGTTGTAAATATTTACAGCGCAGCTGTGAAATGGAGTTACCGTATATCCATAGGTCAGTGGTTCTCAAACCTTTTCATGTCACGGACCCCTAAATTGACACTTATTAGCCCACGGACCCCCATTTGAAAAGATATGCCAGGGACCCCCATAAGAGAAGATTTTTGCGGCTCTAGCAGTGATTCTCAACCATTTTAATTTCAAGGACGCCCAGTTTGACATGCATTAGGGCTACGGACCCCCATTTAATGGCATTTCTATCACTTAGACCGCAATTCATATTGTAAAATCGATGTCAATTTAACTCTGAGAGTGTACAAATGGAACCAAATGGACCCGTTAGGGTCCATTTGGTTCCATTTGTACACTCTCAGAGTTACAGACCCATAAGGGTCCATATGGTGCCTAAACTATCATTTAGCTGGGGACCCCCTGGAACTCCCTCAAGGACCCCTGGGGGTCCCCGGACCCCACTTTGAGAACCATGGCCATAGGTTATGTTTGTGACGTCTTCAACCTTGAATCAATTACTTGTCATTACGATAACAATCTAGTCTGGCGTATAGCCAGACAACTATTCCACAATCTCCTGAATGTGTTGATTTCGTCGACTAAAACGATGAAAATGTTCTTTTGTTGTCTACCTTTTTTCGCTGACGAAAACTAAATAAAAACTAAACAACTAAGCTACGATGACTAAAACTAAGACTAAATATATTGACAATTTGGTCAACAAATAAAAACTAGAGTAAAATGTTAGTGACGGATCTAGTGGAAAAGAGATCCAGTAGAACTAAAAGACAAGTCATTTTATGTTTGGTTGTGCTCGGGTGATGCGCTCTGAAAATAGCAGATCTGCAAGCTCACAACGTGGAGGGCTGCGACGCGTGGTGAGCTTGTAGATCTGCTATTTCCAAAGCATTTTCATACATTTTGGAAACATGTGAAATGGGACATTCTGCAAAACGAGTACTTTTACTTTCAGGACCAGTAATATATTTTAATGTGACTACTTTTGTACTTGCACTCAAGTACATGTTGAATACCGGACTTTTACTCGTAACAGAGTTGTTCTACATTGCAGTATTGATACTTTTACTTCAGTACAAAATGTGTGTACTTTGTTCCACCACTGTCTAAAAGTGATATGACTCGCTGTGGAACAAAGAGAGAGACCAATGAGAGAAGGGGAAAGAGTAAGTTGTAAAACAGAGATTTGATGCCCTCGAAACAGCATTCATCCATCTATAGCCACTTGTTTCAACACAACAACACAATCATATCGTCTGGCTTTCCCTCGTCTGACTAACTGGCTGTCAGTCAGTGCTATTGCTCTGGTCTCCCTCTCTTGTTTCTCTGCATGCCATCACTGACGGCAGAAACCTTGCATCTCCACGTCTCAAATTGTATTTTTTTCCCCTAAATTAACCCATTGAGACCTGAAGCCGGTTCTACATGTCTCCTAAATCTCAACAGTATTCTGAAAAAAACGTATGTTTCTGTATCAGTGGTGCTCAATCTTTTTCATGTCAAGGACCCCCAAAATTACATGTATTTGGCCGCGGACCCCCATCAAAATATTTTGTTCCAGGGACCCCCCAGAAACAAAGATTTGAGTTAAAAATGTTCGCTTTAAAAATATATATATTCAAAGATTTGCACACATTTTCACGATTTTTCAAAAATAGCAGATCTACAAGCTCATAGCGCGGCACTCGGTGCCGCGCTATGAGCTTGTAGATCTGCTATTTTTTGAATAGCCCAAGGTGTAAATTAATGCTTTTTAGCTCAAATCTAAAAATGACACAGTTCCAGGTCTTAATGGGCTAATACCTTGCTATTTTGGTGAGAGTGGGTTAAGTGTAAGTTTGTTTTTGTTTTTTGCTTTTCTACCCCTTTTTTACCCCAATTTAGTCATTATGCCAACAGGCTCTAAGCACAGCAGCTATATTGGAAGGAAATTGGGCCTCTTCTTACTTCCTTCACAGGTGTTACCAATCACAGATATAGAAACCTAGATACCTCATTGGCCTCTGCAGTTCATTGGAGCGACATGCTTGGTATGGTGGCCACCATATTTCCGGGGGGGGACGGGCACTGGCCAATCACAGCGCGTTGACTACTGGCCAATCACAGCGCGTCTTTTCCAGGACTTGTCAGAATCTAGTTGTCCCGCCCCCACCTTCCTCTGATTGGCCTACTGAACGCCCCCTTCTGTGACGCAAACAGAAGTTTCCAGCTTGCCCCCCAGAAGCGGAAGTGTTTCCGAGATGCACACGCTTCAGAGCCAGAGGAGGTGTCTACCTTTATATGTCTATGTTACCAATGATACTAATGAAGGCTCCGTTCCATTATAGTCAGGGTGCTGATATTGTGCATGTTGGTTCACTAGAAACACTCCATTTTGGTTCCCAAATGGCCCCTTGTGGTGGCTGTGTAACTCTGAGAGTGTACAAATGGAACCAAATGGACCCGTGAGGGTCCATTTGGTTCCATTGTCTCTCTTTGACACACACACACACACACACACACACACACACACACACACACACACACACACGCGCGCGCGCACACGCACACGCACACGCACACGCACACGCACACACACAAAATGTACCGAAAGTACCAAAATGATAAAGTACTCATTATGCAGAATGTCCCATTTCAAGTTTTCAAATGCATAAAAATCTTTAGAAAATAGCAGATCTTCAAGCTCACAATGTGTCGCTCGCATTGTGAGCTTGTAGATCGACTATTTTCAAATAGCCAAAGTCTAAATAGGGTTAAGGTATTTTGGAACAATAATCTAAATCTAGAAAGTAACTAGTAACGAAAGGTTTCAAATACTTGTAGTGGAGTAAAAGTACAATATTTGCCTGTGAGATGTAGTGGAGTAAAAGTACTGACATTTGGAAATACTCCAGTAAAGTAATAATACCTCAGTACAAAATTGTACTGAAGTACAGTCAGTACTTTACAGTAATTTACTTAGTTAACTTTACACCACTGGTTTCTCGCTTTGAGACACACACACACACACACACACACACACACACACACACGCGCGCGCGCGCGCGCACACCCGCATGCATGCATGCACGCACGCAAGCACGCATGCACGTGCACACGCACACACGCACGCACATACGCACACACACACACACATGCACACGCGCGCGCGCAGGCACGCGCGCGCACACACACACACACACACACACACACACACACACACACACACACACACACACACACACACACACACACACACACACACACACACACACACACACACACACACACACTCTATTATTCCCATGGCAGAGAGCTGTCAGCTCTGATGCTTGGCGTGGCTGACAGGATATCACATAAAGTAGCGTTGTAACTCAGGTCTCTCTTTCTGAGGGTTTAAGTGGATGTGGTAAATATGCTGTTTTAACCCATTAAAGCCGGGAACGCGATCCACAAACGTCTTAAAGTCCTAACAGGAACGCAATACTGTGTCATTTAAAGATGTCTTTGTTGGCTGTTCAAAAACAGCAGATCTACAAGCTCGTAGCACGGCACCGAGTGCCACGCTACAAGCCTAGATCTGCATTTATTATTTTTTAGAAATCGTGGAATATGTGTGCAAATCTTTGAATATATATGGATGTTTTTAAAGCGAACATTTGTAGCATTTGTAACATCTGAGGAGATAAGGGTCCGCGGCCAAATACATATCCAAAAACGTTTTCTAAATTCTAACAGTATGTCGCTACAGTATATCAGTGGTTCTCAAACTGTTTCTTGTCAAGGACCCCCCAAAATGGAACCGTATTTATTTCGCCACGGACCCCCATCTCAAAATATTTAGTTCCAGGGACCCCCTCTGAAACAAAGATTTGAGTTACAAATGTTTGCCTTAAAAAAAAAAATATATATATATATATATATATATATATATGTTCAAAGATTTGTACACATTTTCAGATGTAACAGATCTACAAGCTCATAGTGCGGCACTCGGTGCCGCGCTATGAGCTTGTATATCTGCTATTTTTGAATACACAAAAGCATAAAATAATGGTAATAGCTAAAATCTCCAAAATGACACAGATGCGTTCCCGCTTTGGATGGATTAAGTGGCGTTGCCTTATGTGCCTTATCAAATATGAGAGATGAGATTTAAATTGAGTCTCTAGACTACAGAAGATACTGTATAGCCTGACACTCAGCCACTGAATTTACATTTTTTTGCTTTACCATCTGAGACACTTCATTCTCTGAGATGGGCGTCGCCTTCAACTTGAAATGACTTTATTTGAAGTTTATATGTGTTTTTGTTGTATTATTTTGGAACTAGACTGCCGTAGAGAGGGAAGAAGTCCTCAGCGATTAGTTCTTCCCCTGAACCAATCACAATGTGATTTAACTTCCTATTTCTGTAGATTTCACTGTTGGCTCTTTGAACAGCCTGACACTAAGCCTGAATTTCCTTTCCTTTCACTTCATTATCGCCTGGAGAGTCTTTTCAAAAAAGAGCCTCGACAGCAGTGGTGGGAAAAAGTACTCAAATGTTTTACTTAAGTAAAAGTATCAATACTGCACTGTAGAAGTACTCTGTTACAAGTAAAAGTCCAGAATTCTAAATGTACTTGGGTAAAAGTACAGAAGTATTGGCATCAAAATGTACTTAAAGTACCAAAAGTAAACGTACAAAAATGTTTGAAAATAGCCTAGGTATAAAATAGGTTTAAAGTGGTTAATATATGTTTCATTATATCATAATGTATATCTGAAAACTAGTAACTAAAGTTTTCAAGTAAATGTAGTGGAGTAAAAGTACAATATTTGCCTCTGAGATGTAGTGGAGTAGAAGTAAAAGTATTGGAAACTGGAAATACTCAAGTACAAATACCTCAAAATTGTACTTAAGTACAGTACTGAAGTACATGTACTTAGTTACTTTACATCACTGATTCTACCTGATAACTTTTACCACTGGGGAAACAGCCAGTCCACAAGCTGCACAACGCATCGCCACGCATTGTGCAGCTTGTAGATCGGCTACTTTCACCCAAACGTTTAGCGTGCAAATTTTTTACGTTTCTTCATTATAGACGCGCGCATGCCGTGCGTGTGGGAGGCAGGGAATAATCATAGTATACCTTGCAAAAAAACTCTAGAACACATCACTGCTCAAAATGTATGTACTGCTAATCAAAGAGCTGTATCTCTAGTAATGATTACTATCAGAATATAATGCTTTAACCTTTTAACAAAAACCTTTTTGTTTTAATCAAAACCTATCACTTACACTACCTACAAGTAAGACGCGCGAACGCTGGAAGCGAACGCAACTGGAAAATATTGTGTATTTACGGACTGTGTGTGTGTGTGTGTGTGTGTGTGTGTGTGTGTGTGTGTGTGTGTGTGTGTGTGTGTGTGTGTGTGTTTTGACTGCACTCTGGCGCCACTCTGTTGGTTGCACACAGGCAGTGCAGTGCACACATACTGCACACAGACAGACAGACAGACAGAGACACAATGAGAGCAGAGTTTCATAGTATGCTCCACTTGGGCGGAGGCGCGGCGCGGCCGCGCCTCCTTCCGCGTTCGCAATAAATGAACATTGAAATGTGCAGTTTTACAGTGTAGATTGCCTCTAAATGCCTCATAACACCAATCTGTTCCTGTCATTTCTCTTGTGAGGAAGATTGTCATCAGGTATAGTTACATATATCTCAAATTCTACTATACTTTGAGAATATGGCCATGACAAACATAGCAATACAAACGCACACACGGAAGCGCACACGCACGCACGCACACGCACACGCACACGCACGCACACGCACACGCACACGCACACGCACACGCACACGCACACACACACACACAGTAAAATTCCAGCCGCCTCAGCACTTTTAATCCGCCTCCCTTAATGCTTACGTGAACACCAGTGACTTTGTAATTGGATTCATGTGTGAATTTAAATGGATTGTGCAACACATGGAGCTCAGATCAGACAGACAGACAGACAGACAGACAGACACGACACATGAAGCAACACTGTCCTGCACAATGACACACATAAGTAAAAGGGTCCCTAAGGGTCCATTTAATGTATTATTATTTAATATTTAAATGATGTTCAATCCAAAACGCATCCGTGTCATAGCCGCGGGAAGACATTTTAGGTTAAGGGTGCTGTGTGCGTGTGCGCGTGTGTAGGCGTGTGTGGCACGGGTGGCAGATCTACAAGCTCCATGACGCTTGTATATCAGCTATTTTTGAATAGCCAAATAAATCTAAAAGGACACAGATTGCGTTCCTGGTCTTAACGGAGCAACTTTCACTTTTAGTTTGATAGAGTAATGTTTGATCAGTATCTACAGCATACTTTGACTCAAGCCCCGGGCTTGACTCAAGCCCCGTTGCAGACAAGAACAGATATTGCTTTATTATCCCATTAAGACCGGGGATGCATCTGTGTGTCATTTTTAGATATATTTGGGCTATTCAAAAATAGCGGATCTACAAGCTCATATGAGATTTTTGAAAAATCGTGAAATATTATGTGCAAATCTTGGAATATGTATTTTTTAACCGAACATTTGTAACTCAAGTCTTTGCTTCATGGGGGGTCCCTGGAACAAAATATTTTACAAATATGCTTTAAAACATATATATATGTAAAGATTTACACAAATTGTCACGATTTTTCCCCAAAAAATAGCAGATCTACAAGCTCATAGTGCGGCACTCGGTGCCGCACTATGAGCTTGTAGATCTGCTATTTTTGTATAGCCCAAAGAAATCTAAAAAATCACACCCAGTGTGAAGTGGGTGGTGTGGTCACAGTGGTCATCACAGACCCATGACTCACTTAAAAAAAAACATAAATGTGTTTTTTTTAAGTGCATAGTCCTATTTATAGGACTATGCACATGTGTCATGTGTCTCGCTAGCCAATCACAGTGCTGAATAGAGTCGGCCAATAGAGTCAGCCAATCACAGTGCAGCTAGTGGTCATCACAGTGATGGAAGCTCACTTAAAGAAAAGTATAGATTTGCATTGAATGTTTAGGGGTTAGGGGGTGGCCAATCACAGTGCAGGGTTAGGGGGGTACAATGGGTGGCCAATCACAGTGCAGCAAATGCCAATGTCCCAACCTCACATATAGGGGCGGTTACACCGCCCAGAAATGACACAGCTGCTTTCCCGGCCTAAATGGGTTATATAAGTAACAATAAAGTGTAAAGAGGGAGTTGATGAGAATCCTCAGCAGTGTGAAACACTGGACAGCTGGGGGGCATGGATGGATGTATGGATGGATGGATGGATGGATGGATGTATGGATGGATCCATGCGAGGAGGTGAACATCATCATCCTTCGGATACGTGTGTGTGTGTGGGGGCTGGAATGGATGGATCTGATTGGCTGCTGCTTCCCTCCGAGGCCATGTATCCTATCAGCTGCTACAGGTGCAGTGGTGGAAAAAAGTACTCCCATTGTGTACTTGAGTAAAAGTATCAATACTGCAATGTTGAAATACTCTGTTAGAAGTAAAAGGCCCATGTTCAAAATGTTACTTGAGTAAAAGTGCAAAAGTATTGGCATCAACATATACTTAAAGTACCAAAAGTAAAAGTACTAAAATGTTTGAAAATAGACGATCTACAAGCTCACAACGCGTCGCATCGCGACGCGTTGTGAGCTTGTAGATCGGCTATTTTCAAATAGCCTAGGTATAAGATAGGGCTAAAGTGGTTAATGTGTTTTATAATATCATCATTTATATCTGCAAAGTAACTAGTAACTAAAGTTCTCAAACAATTGTAGTGGAGTAAAAGTACAACATTTGCCTCCGAGATGTAGTGGAGTAGAAGTAAAAGTATTGGAAATTGGAAATACTCAAGTAAAGTAAAAAAAATACCGCAAAATTGCACTTAAGTACAGTACTTAAGTAAATGTAGTTAGTTACTTTCCACCACTGGCTGCTACATGTGTTTGAGTACAGAAACAAGTCAATGAAGTGCAGCAACACAGGGAAGCGTCTCTGTCTGTCTGTCTGGATGCAACCACTGCTGAGACAGCGTGTACGGAGGACAGGAGAGGTTATGGAGGACATGAAGCTAGTCTAAACCACTTTAAACCACTCTAGTCTTACAGAGAGAGAGAGAGAGAGAGATAACTGGACTTGTGTTTTTTTCAGTCTACGCCAAATCTCTGGGCCAAAATCAGCCGATCTACAAGCTCACAATGCGTCGCAGTGCGACACATTGAGACACTCATAGCACGACTTATATCCACAAGTTTCCCTAGGGCATTGTGGCTGTCACTTCCTGTCGATTTGATCACTGAAACCTCTACAAATCGACAGGAAGTGATGAAGTGGGATAGAACGAAACAGAAGGAACGGATGGACATCTCCTCCAACAACACATCCAACTACTGAAACCCTCAGTTCTCAGTAAAACAGAGCTGAGTTGCAGCAGTACGTTACGAAAAAAAAAACAGGACCATTTGGTAGTGTACAGTATGTTGAAAACGTAGATTCGATTGTTGTTTTTTTTAGATATTTGTCGGGGTTTCAAAACCGGCGCCAATCCCAGGTCAAACCAGGACGTCTTGGTCACCTTAACTCCAGTGATGATGAGGAGGAGGTTACTTGAGGTGTTCAATGTTTTTAATGTATTCCGTTCAAACACGTTTGACTAACCCAGTAAGACCTGAGGACACATCTGTGTGTAATTTTTTGATTTGAGCTAAAAAAGCATTATTTTACACTTTGGGCTATTCAAAAATAGCAGATATACAAGTTCATAGCGCGGCACCGAGTGCCGCGCTATGAACTTGTAGATCTGCTATTTTTGAAAAATCGTGAAAATGTGTGCAAATCTTTGAATATATATATATATATATATATATATATATATATATATATATATATATATATATATTGTTAAGCGAACATGTTTAACTCAAATCTTTGCTTCTGGGGGTCCCTGGAAAAAAATGTTTTGAGATGGGGGTCCGCGGTCAAATTTATAATTTTGGGGGTCCTTGACATGAAAAAGTTTGAGAACCACTGATATTATAGCAAAACATACGTTTTTTCTTAGGATTTTTGTTAGGATTTAGAAGACATTTGTAGAAGCAAGAACATTTTTGTAAAAAAAACAACATGATTTTTCAAAAAAATAGCAGATCTACAAGCTCATTGTATATCTGCTATTTTTGAATAGCCCAAAGAAATCTTAAAATGACACAGATGCGTCTTAGGTCTTAAAGGGCTAATAAGCCGGGAGGAGGGAAAAAAAGGGAGACTCCTTTAAAGTGAAAGGAAAGTATACACCTTCCTCTCATCTCCTCCTCCTCCATCTGATCCCTGTACTCCTGACACCTCACATCTCATTTTGAGTCCAAATCTCTTAATCCAAGGTGACTCCTCTCTCTCTCTCCACAGGAGAGCAGTCGGTCGGTCGGGCGGTTTTCGTTAACCCATTAACCCATTGAGACCTGAAGCCGATTCTACATGTCTCCTAAATCTCAACAGTTTTCTGAAAAACGTATGTTTCTATATCAGTGGTGCTCAATCTTTTTCACGTCAAGGACCCCCAAAAGTATATGTATTTGGCCGCGGACCCCCATCAAAATATCTTGTTCCAGGGACCCCCCAGAAGCAAAGATTTGAGTTAAAAATGTTCGCTTTAAAAATATATCTATTCAGAAGATTTGCACACATTTTCACGATTTTTCAAAAATAGCAGATCTACAAGTTCATAGCGCGGCACCGAGTGCCGCGCTACGAGCTTGTAGATCTGCTATTTTTGAATAGCCCAAAGTGTAAAATAATGCTTTTTAGCTCAAATCAAAAAATTACACAGGTCTTAATGGGTTAAGACCGGGAACGCATCTGTGCGTCGTTTTAAGATTTATTTGTGCCGTGCTACGAGCTTGTAGATCTGCTATTTTTTGAAAAATCGTGAAATTATGTGCAAATCATTGAAAATGTATTTATATATGTTTTAAACATTTTTAACTCCGATTTGTGTTCCCGGGGGTTCCTGGAACAACAAATTTTGAGATGGGGGTCCACGGACAAATATCATGTCATTTTGGGTGGTCCTTGACATGAAAAAGGTTTGAGAACCACTGATATTATAGCAACACACTTTAAAAAAAATAACTGTTAGGATTTAGAAGACATTTGTAGAATCCCCCAGAAGTAAAGATTCGAGTGTTCACTTTAAAACAAATTTTTCACGATAAAACAAAACAAAAACAAAAACAGATCTACAAGCTCATAGCGCGGCACTCGGTGCCGTGCTATGAGCTTGTAGATCTGTTATTTTTTTTAATAGCCCAAATAAATCTGAAAATGACACACAGATGCGTTCCCAGTCTTAATGGCTTAAGCGCGCCGCTTAATTTTGGCTGAATAACGTCGCTGCAACCTCTCATCTCCATATTCTAACTTTTTGTGATTTTTCGTAAATGAACTTGATCGTACTACAGCGTCACACAGAAGCATCACAAGCAGCAGATGCTTGTAGATCTGCTACTGTCGCTATTTTTGAATTTGAATGCTGAAAAGTATAGAGTTTTTGGACCTATGAGGTTTCCACCCGACTAGAGACGACATGTGACACGGCCAGTGGTGGAAAGTACATTTACTCAAGTACTGTACTTAAGTACAAAGTTGAGGATTTTTTTACTTTAATGGCGTATTTCCATGTTTCGATAATTTTACTTCTACTCTCAGAGGCAAATATTGTACTTTTACTTTTATTGTACTTTTACTCCACTACAATTATTTGAAAACTTTAGTTACTAGTTACAAAACATGCATTAACCACTTCAGCTCTATACATTTCGGTAATTTGAAAATAGCCGATCTACAAGCTCCCAATGCGTCGCGATGCGACGCATTGGGAGCTTGTAGATCTGCTATTTTCAAAAAGATTTTATATTTGAAAACTTATGAGTATTTTCTACTTCTGGTACTTTAAGTACATTTTGATGACAATACTTTTGTACTTTTACTCAAGTAAATTTAGAATTCCGGACTTTTACTTGTAACGGAGTACTTTTACATTGCAGTATTGATATTTTTACTTAAGTAAAAAAAAATGACTTTTTCCACCACTGGACACGGCTACACTTTCCTTTCAAACTTGTTAGAACGTCTCATATTTTGGTGGTTTCGGTGGTTGAATGAGTTAGTGGCTCCGCTGCAACGTCTCCAGTTCGATTCCACCTGGAGACACGTGTTGGATGTTTACAACAGCAAGATAACAACGCGATGCGACACGCTGTGAGCTTGTAGATCGGCTTTTTTTTTTTCTTCGAATGGCCGAAGTATGAAATAGGGCTTACATTGGTTACTGTAATAATCCTATATTCAAATGTGCTTAAAGGGATAGTTCACCTCCAACAAATATTTGTTTCTATCGATTTTTTAAAAGCGAACATTTTTAACTTAAATCTTTGCTTCTGGGGGTCCCTGGAAAAAAATGTTTTGAGATGGGGGTCCGTGGTCAAATATATAATTTTGGGGGTCCTTGACATGAAAAGGTTTGAGAACCACTGATATTATAGCAAAACATACGTTTTTTCTTAGGATTTTTGTTAGGATTTAGAAGACATTTGTAGAAGCAAAGATTTGTGTAAAACATGTTTGCTTTAAAAATTGCTTTACATTTTTTTGTAAAAAAAACATCATGATTTTTCAAAAAAATAGCAGATATACAAGCTCTAGCGTGGCACTCGGTGCCGCGCTATGAGCTTGTATATCGGCTATTTTTGAATAGCCCAAATGAATCTTAAAATGACACAGATGCGTCTTAGGTCTTAAAGGCTACTCGGTGTAATTTAGAGAATAAATACATCTCGAATGAATGGATTTTCATTCATTTACCTGGTCTGAGAACAGGGAGGCGGACAGTTCCTGGCAAGCAAAATGTGAATTGTCGAAAACAGTCTGCCTCCTTTAATTACTGTTTTCGGAATCATGATTTCAGACCACTCACCTGCGTGTGAGTGGCAAATTAACCCATTTAGACCGGGAACACATCTGTGTAACCACTTTAACCATTATTTCTTTTTACTTTGGGCTATTCAAAAATAGCAGATCTACAAGCTCATAGCGCGGCACTCGGTGCCGCGCTATGAGCTTGTAGATCTGCTATTTTTGAATAGCCAAAGAAATCTTAAAATGACACAGATGCTTAATGGTTTAATGAAAATAGCTATGCCAACTCCAAAAAGCCCCAGCAAAGACACGATGCCAGCACTACTTGACCCCACTGATTCCCAAAACAGAAATTAAAGGAGGCGGACTGTATTTTCCGGAAGATGTTCTTGCCAGGAACATGTCCGCCCCCATTTTTCTCAGAATACAGCTAATCATTGATCAGTGGTGCTCAACCACAGTACTTGAGTCAAGTCTTAATTTTGTCGACTAAAGCTATGACGAAACATGTTTGTCAACTACCTTTTTTTCCCCTGACGAAAACTACATAAAAACGAAGCTATATGACGACAAAAAACTATAAATATATTGACAGTTTTGTCAAACTAGACTAAAATGTTAGTGAGGGACGAGTGGGGAAGAGATCCAGTAGAAGTAAGACAAGTCATTTCATGCTTGTTTGAGCATGACGTGTCGTGCTCCGAAAATAGTTGATCTACAAGCTTGTAGATCGGCTATATCTGGTACGCAGCCAAGTAAAAAAAAAACAGGTATTACGACGCCATCACGGCCCGGCAAGATACATTTTCTGTTGACTAAATCAGTGGTTCTCAAACTTTTTTCTTGTCAAGGACCCCCAACTTGACACTCATTAGCCCGCGGACCCCCTTTTGAAAAGATATGCCACAGGGACCCCGATAAGAGAAGATTTTTACGGCTCTAGCAGTGATTTTCAACCATTTTAATATCAAGGACCCCCAGTTTGACATGCATTAGGCTATACGGACCCTAACCTCTCTGGGAACCCAATTTATATTGTAAAATCAATGTTAATTTAACTCTGAGAGTGTAACGGGTCCATTTGGTTACATTTTTACACTCTCAGAGTTGCAGACACAGGGTCCATTTGGTTCCTAACTATCCATCATTTAGCTGGGGACCCCCTGGAACTCCCTCAAGGACCCCTAGGGGTCCCCGGACCCCACTTTGAGAACCAATGGACCAAATCGACTGTAGACTAAAATGTTATGCTGTTTATTCAACTAAAACTAGACTAAAAACAAAAGCATTTCAGGTGACTAGAATATGACTAAAACTAAGTGTTCAAAAGACTATGACTAAAACAACAAACATATGTTGTCAAAATTAGCACTGGTGAGAGATAGATGAGCATGAGTGGCATTGAAAGTAAAGTGAGGTAAAAACAATTCTTAGCCAAAAATCTAACGTTTCAAAACTTTAGATGTTTGGCTTTAGACAGCAATTAGCTGTGTTTTAGCAATTAGACAGAAATACAAACTTTGATGTAGTGTTTTAATTTGACTGACCCCTAGCCCTCATTCGGTAAGATTATCATAATCTGAACCACATAGCAGAAATCCACTCCAGACTGTGTTTTTGTGTGCGTGTGCACGTGCACGTGCGCGTGTGTGTGCGTCTGTGCGTGCGTGCGTGTGTGGTATATACTATGCAGCAGTGAAAACATCAATCGGGGATTACCTAGGGGTCGGGTTGCAGAGGGCAATCTATCTCTCTCTCTCTCTCTCTCTCTCTCTCACACACGCACACACACACACACACACGCACACGCACACGCACGCGCGCGCACACACACACACACACACACACACACACACACACACACACACACACACACATGTGACCCCAGGTGTGTGTGTGTAGATTGATGCCGGTCCCAGAAAGCCTCCAATATTTATTCATTGAAATGTCAAGAAGTGGGAAACATATGGTGGGCCTGACACCCAGCACTACAAATAGTAGCTACTTAAACCAGTCAGCTGTACGTGTGTGTGTGTGTGTGTGTGTGTGTGTGTGTGTGTGTGTGTGTGTGTGTGTGTGTGTGTGTGTGTGTGTGTGTGTGTGTGTGTGTGTGTGTGTGTGTGTGTGTGTGTGTGTGTGTGTGTGTGTGACGGCTGATGGAGACAGCTTGTCTCTCTATGTGACTCTGTAGAGTGCATTTATCTCGCTTAAAGTGCTTTTGTTTGGTGTGTGTGTGTGTGTGTGTGTGTGTGTGTGTGTGTGTGTGTGTGTGTGTGTGTGTGTGTGTGTGTGTGTGTGTGTGTGTGTGTGTGTGTGTGTGTGTGTGTGTGTGTGTGTGTGTGTGTGTGTGTGTGTGTGTAAGCGTAGGTGTCACAGATAGTAGTAATGTGAAGTGTCATAAAGCTAAAAGGTTTCCTCCTGTCAACACAGACAGACAGACAGACAGACAGACAGACAGACAGACAGACAGGCTGAATGCAGTGGTGAATGGAAACTAAGTACACATTGTCGCTTGTCAGGCAGAAACCTCTTATCTCCATATTCTAACTGTTTGTTGTTTTTTCGTACAATGAACATCCTACTTGATCACACTACAGCGTCACACAAAAGCATCAAAAGTAGCAGATATGTAAGATCGAAACGATGTGCGAAGCGACATGTTTTGAGCTTGTAGATCTTTTTTAATTGAATCGTAAAAAGTTTTATTTTTGCACATAATATGACTGAGGTTTCCACCCGACAGAGTCAATTTACAGAGTACTGTACTTAAGTAAAAAAGGTCCCTGGTCCCTGGAACAACATATTTTGAGATGGGGGTCCGCGGCCAAATACATATCATTTTGGGGGTCCTTGACATGACAAAGTTTGAGAACCACTGATTATATTATTACTGATATAATAGGACTTTTCTGTTTCATGAATGGTGCTGTCGTTATGGCGCTGGGTGCTGGTTATTGCAACTTACAGTAGGTGCAGACATTTATAGCATCTAAGTCATGGGTGATGCAACTTTGATGATGCAGAGGGCCACTATATTTCCACACTCACTCCTGAGGGCCACATTGCATATACTGTCGGGCAGACACGTCTTATATCCCTATTTTAACTTTTGTGGTATCTTTAAAACCACAGACTTACAGGTTTTAACACATTGACTGCCTAGATCGAGATAACTCGATATTACCGTTTCATCACTTGCCTGCCAAGATCGAGATTAAAAAAAAAATATATATATATTTTTTTTTAATTTTACCCAAAGACCAAGGAGATATGAATTTTCGAAGATCTTTACTCTCATCCACTTCCTTGTTAACTTAAAACTTTAAAATTTTGTATCTCGGCTCCTGAGTACTTTTTTTTTTCCAATGAAAAACCTCTGGCAGAAGACTGCAAAAAATCTGAAATAATTCTGGCAGTCAATGTGTTAATGCACTATACTAAAACGCCATATTGTAAAGTTAATTTGATGTTCCAGAGATGTGAATGAATGGTGAAGAATGGATGAGACATCACTCCATAGTGAGGTTTCTTGCTTCCAGTTTATTTCATCATACAGAGTTCCACAGCCATCTCCACAGCCTGACGGCTTGGAGTGACACACACACCAAGCTTACATTTTACAGTCTATATTTATGGTAGTGGCCACATACAAAAAGGAGGAGGTACACTTGAAATGTTAATGTCTCTATCTGGAGAGGTGATGGCATCACTCTTTGATCAACTTGCTAATCAATTCGGGTGTGCCAGGATGGAGACCTTGTGACTCCAGGTTAAACAATAGAAGATGTAGATTACTTTTCACACTAGGGCAGAGTCCCTGATTATCTATGCAAGCACCTGGTTCACAACACTCATTTCTATGAGGCTTTTACTTAGCAAAAGTAGATCCTGTAATCCTATAGTAATTCTAATATATGGCTTAAATGTGTATCTTATGTTATGAATTATACCACACTTTTTTCGTAAATTAATGACCATATACTTTGCCATTTAATGTCACACAAAAGTAGCAAAAAATGCCGATCTACAAGCTCAAAATGTGTCGTAGTGCGACGTGTTTTGAGTTTGTAGATCTGCTATTTTTTTATTAGAATCCTGAATTATTTTTTCTATTTTTGATTTGGAATCCTGAAAAGTAACATTTTTATTTAATTTGAAATGCATTTAGTTATACTTATGTTAACTTTATGAACTTAAATACAAATACATTGGACATAGAAAATACAATAGAATTGTAAAACTAGTCATTAAGCTACTAATATAGACTGAAGTACTTAAAGCGGGTCATGTTTGCATGTGTGGAATTGTAAACATCTGAAATCAATACTATATCAGTATTCTGATATTAACCTGCGGGCCTCATCAAGTGAAGGTGGGGGCCGCATGTGGCCCCCGCGCCGCAAGTTGTTACATAAGGTTCTCTCTTTCATAATGTGTATATGTGGGCCCTGCTCAGGGGGCATAATTAATCCTGAGTACTGAGAACCCAGAATTAATCTTTTTTTTTTTTTTTTTTTTTTTAATTTTGTAGAACATTTATAATTTCCGATCTACAAGCTCACAATGTGTCACATCATGACGTGTTGTGAGCTTGTAGATCTGCTATTTTGGCTTATTTGTGTTTTATTATATGGCATATCTCCCCCTCCAGGGGTGGTTCTGGTTATAATCAGTGGTGTAAAGTAACTAATACATTTACTCAAGTACTACAGTACTTATGTACAATTTTGAGATACTTTTACTCTACTGGAGTGTTGCCAATGTTCTATATTTTTACTTCTACTCCACTGCATCTCAGAGGCAAATATTGTACTTTTACTCCACTACAATTATATGAAACTTTAGTTACTTTGTAGATTTTGATTATTATTACAAAACATACATTAAAGGCATTGTAGGGAACATTAAGCCTAAATTTAAAAAATATGTATATATATATTTTTTGCATTTTCTCCCCTCTATCAGCCACTATATAATGATGCTGGGGTGTTTTCCTTCATTGAAACACAGTCCTCTGTCTGAAATCCGTATTTTCCCTTCTGTTTATGTTCATGTTGTTTATGTCCGGGTCGTAAATTAACGCACGCATGTGCGTGTCCGTGCGCGTCCGTGCCCGTATCAACTTTTTACTTTCGGTTTTAAAACGCTCTCAAACTTCTTTTTTGAGGCACATAATTTACTTTTAAAAAATCGTTTGGATAGAATTTAGTTGTTTAGCTTCATATATGTGGTCAATTTATCATGAAAGAGCCTATTTAAAAATATAAATTCAGAGAACCGTAGGGTCGGGCATTTCCGCGAATTGTATCCGCATAAGGCAACCTATTTTGGGCATGACTCATTTAAAAAGTCCCCCCTGCGTCACCCCCTGGTGGTCGGGGAAAAGAACTGCTGGAGGGGCGGTGTTTGACAACAGTTTTTTTCTTTGATTATGTCTGAACTCCCTACAATGCCTTTAACCACTTCAGACTCCGGCCATTTGAAAATAAAATAATCTACAAGCTCACAATGTGTTGCGATGCAACACATTGTGAGCTTGTAGATCTGCTATTTTCAAAAGATAGTTATACATTTGTATAATGAGTACTTTCTACTTTTGGTACCTTAAAGGGGAAATCCACCCATTTTCAATATTTATTGTGGGTTTAACATTGCAAATTACAACATGATGAGTCATCACGTTGTAATTTGCAATGTTAAACTCACAATCAATCCTCCAGTTCAAGGCAACACAGAAAGGGGGGAACTTTTTTCTTATTTCCACACAACTCCTTTATGCTATATTAATGACATAGTTAAATATTGAAAATGGGTGGATTTCCCCTTTAAGTACATTTTGATACCAATACTTTTGTACTTTTAAGCTGTGTACAATAGTTTTCTTTCAAATACGATAATTTTAAGCCTGCCGGTACGATAATAGGCTCTATGCACAGCAGCCATATTATCACTTCCTTCACAGGTGTTACCAATCATACTAATGAAGGCTCTGTTCCATTTAGTCTAGCACAGTAGTTTCCACAACCCCCACAACTCTGAGAGTGTACAAATGGAACCAAATGGACCCTTACGGGTTCCATTTGTACACTCTCAGAGTTATGGGGGTTGTTGAAGCCCATGAGGGTCCCTGGACCCCAACTGTAGACCCACTGGTGTAACAGAGTGTTTCCAGTGGGCCAACATGCACGATAGCAGCACCCTGACTCTGTTTGACCAGAATGGAACAGAGCCTTCATTAGTAACATTGGTAACATACACCTGTGAATGTCTTCATAATATGGCTGCTGTGAATAGAGCCTATTCAACATTTCCCATCTGGCAACACTGTCTCTTTAAATCCTCCACTTGTCCCTGCCCCCCCCACCACCACCACCACCACCACACCTGCTGCAAACACTCAGACACATCTCTGTTATGTTTGGTAGTAAAACAGTGAAATAAACAACTTATAATGTTAGCTTTTTCAACCAATGGAAGTTCTCAGTGTTTTCATGGAGTGTAAACTGTTTAAAGACACACTGTGTGACGGTTCAAAGAGAAGCTTTAATCAGCTTCATGATGACTGAGTGAATTCTCCAGGTAGGTTAGCCTAGCTACTGTTAGCTGCTTAGCAGACTTAAGCTCACTGAATGTTCACCCCAGAACAGAGATGCTTAATGTTTATTGTTGTTTATTTGGATCCCCATTAGCTACCTTAGCAGCAGCTACTCTGCCTGGGGTTCACACTGAAATAAATACAACCAATTGTAAAAAAAAATATATATATAGTTTGGTAAATTGTTACATTAATAACATATTCTACACATGTCCTAAACCAGTGGTTCTCAAACTTTTTCATGTCAAGGACCCCCTAATTGACACTTATTACCCCCGCGGACCCCCATTTGAAAAGATAAGCCAGGGACCCCAATAAGAGAAGGTTTTTACGGCTCTAGCAGTGATTCTCAACCATTTTAATTTGAAGGACCCCCAGTTTGACATGCATTAGGCTACGGACCCCCATTTAATGGCATTTATACCTCTGGGACCCCAATTTACATTGTAAAATCAATGTCAATTTAACTCTGAGTGTGTACAAATGGAACCAAATGGACCCGTTAGGGTCCATTTGGTTCCATTTGTACACTCTCAGAGTTACCAGACCCATAGGGGTCCATTTGGTTCCTGTCCATCATTTGGGGACCCCCTGGAACCCCCTCAAGTACCCCTGGGGGTCGCCGGACCCCACTTTGAGAACCAATGTCCTAAACAGCCCAACAGTTTTCAGAAAACAATGTATGTTGCTATATCAGTGGTGCTCAAACTCTTTCTTGTCAAGGACCCCCACAAGTATGTATTTTTCCGGCAGACCCCCATCTTAAAAACAAAATGTTCCGGGGACCCCCAGAAGCAAAGATTTGAGTTAAAAATGTTTGCTTTAAAAAAAATTATACATTCAAAGCAGATATACAAGCTCACAGTGCGTCACTTTGTGCTATGGTGTGAGCTTGTAGATCTGATATTTTTGAATAGCCAACACTAACATCTAAAATGACACAGATTTGCCTTCTCGTTCTTAATGGGTTAAGGATACAGAGTCAACAACCATAGTTACATTTTCATATCATACAGAAATACTTAGTCTATACAGAGACAAGACACCCAAGAAACACAAAATGATGTGCAAATGTGTATCTGTGGTATGTCATGTGATTAACGGGACATTATTGAGTATGAGATACAAACATTTCACACTGCTTGGTTTTCAGTAAATTAATCCATCATTGAGAGCGATATTGGAGCAAGTGTTACAACCTGATTCGCACATCTAGATTTCATTCATTTATTCTATTTAATGCTTCAATTAATTTAGGCATATACCCTAGTCATATTTCTAGGTTTCGCTCTTTTATAGTGGGTGCATGTTTACAAATATATGTCTGTTGTTCTTCCTCTCTTTCGTTAACTCAAGGCTCACGGTGTCACACCAGACCTACTGCAGACCATGGACCACAGGGACCAAGGACATGCTGACCCCCAGATGACAACAGTGAGGAGTTTGGCATCCTTGCAGTGGATCTTCATTTCCATCCTTGGATACATCCTCCATTCATCCTCCATCCTGGATTCCATTCATGGATCCTCTTGGATTGACCCTGGACATCACTTACACAACTCATGAAGTCGAGTAGAAGACGGCTCAAGGTAGGAACCTTGTTTCTTCTTCTTCTTCTTCTTCTTCTTCTTCTTCTTCTTCTTCTTCTTCTTCTTCTTCTTCTTCTTCTTCTTCTTCTTCTTCTTCTTCTTCTTCTTCTTCTCCTTCTTCTCCTTCGCTGCTGCTTGTGTTGTATGCTGTGTGTTTACTGATGTGATTCAAGCGGTTGTATTATTGCTGTCATTTTGGGACCCAATGACTGGGTGACAATGACACATGTTCAGTGGCTGCTTCTGGTTCTGGAATGCTGATGTGAAACTACTGTGTGTTGTGTTAATGCTGTTGAAGGTTGCGATTGTGGGTCTATTCCTCGCGGCTATTCGTTCAGTGAATTGGCCAGTCATTGATGCATTGATTGATTGATGCATTCATTCATTCATTCATTCACCCATTCATTCAACCAACACAACAATTGGGTATTTTTTTATTGAAATTTATTGAAAGATTTCTGGCACAGGATGCAATCCTCTACGCCAGACTCAACACAATATAGAAG
Organism: Gymnoscopelus microlampas; assembly: GCF_963454915.1. Taxonomy (NCBI): domain Eukaryota; kingdom Metazoa; phylum Chordata; class Actinopteri; order Myctophiformes; family Myctophidae; genus Gymnoscopelus; species Gymnoscopelus microlampas. The sequence continues at coordinate 44,730,514 of NC_139955.1, forward strand.
TTTCTTTTCAAATTGCAACATTCACAATTCATAATGTACTACCCTTCAACCCACCAACCCACCCCACCCCACAACCCACATACAATCCCCCACTGCACATACGATACACACATTTCATTTTTACATTAAATGTTTAAAATCTGTTGGTTAACCAGTCTATGAAGTTACAAGCCAGCCCTATAATTGTACAGAAAGTATTTTGATGACCAGAATTTGTCAAGTCTATTCTTGAAGGTATTGACTGAAGGAGCCTGGACCACTTCCTCTGGAAGTTTGTTCCATGTTCTTACAGCTCGAATTGTAAAGAAATGCTTTCTCTTTTCAGAGTTAGAGTTTAGTGGTAGCAATTTTAGGGAATTCCCTCTGAACTCGTACCTATTGTCCCAGAAGTGGGCAACAGGCTCGGCTGTGAAGTCATATATTATATATGGTGAACAAGTTTATAGACCTCAATCATATCTCCTCTATGTCTCCTATATACTAACGTTGGTAACTTTAACTGTCTTAACCTTTCTTCATATGACATTTATTTCAGACCTGGAATTAATTTAGTAGCCCTTCTCTGAACCTTCTCTATTTTCTCTATATATTTGATTTTGTAAGGACACCAGACTGAGCTTGCAAATTCAAGATGAGACCTCACCAAGGATTTGTATAGTGGTATAAATAATTATTTGCGTAAATTTAAAAAAGTTCTTCTGATTATCGCCAACATGGAATTTGCTTTTTTTTACTTTTTCAGAGATGTGCGTTTGAAATTCTAATGAATTGTCAACGACAACTCCTATGTCCTTTTCTTCCTCTATTTGATGAATCTCCAAATCTCCAACTGTATAGTTGGCCAAGTTGGCACTTGTTTTCCCAATGTGTAATTGTTTACATTTGTCTGGATTTAATTTCAATAGCCACCTATCACACCAGTTGCTAGTACTCTGGAGATCTGCTTGAAGTTGAGCTATGTCAGTGTCCTTGGTAATAATTCTAAATATTTTCGTGTCATCCGCAAAAAGGTAGGCATCAGATTGTATCACACTTGGTAAAGCATTTATGTAAATAACAAAAAGCACAGGGCCTAATACGGATCCCTGTGGGACTCCAGAGGTCACTGCCTTCCAATCTGAAGTAGCTCCATTAACCACCACCTGCTGTTTCCTGTTACTAAGAATGTCTTGTATCCAACTGATAACTCTGTCTTCTATGCAGTAGGACCTTAATTTTGATATTAATCTCTTATGGGGAACTTTATCAAAAGCTTTTTGGAAGTCCATATATATGCAATCAACTGACTCTCCTCTATCTAAAGCTGCTGACCATTTATCAAGAACCGTGAGAAGTTGGAGTGTAGTCGATCTTCCAGATATAAAACCATACTGTTTGTTACTTAAGAGCTTATTGGACTTCATATGATCTACAATGTATGCCCTGATTAATTTTTCCATTGTTTTACATAACACAGATGTTAGACTAACAGGTCTGTAGTTCCCTGCTATTGCCTTACTTCCTTTCTTGAAAATTGCACTGATTTGTGCCTCTTTCCAACCACAAGGTACAGTTGCTTCCTCCAAAGTGTCATTAAATAGCATTGTTACTGGTTCAGCAATCACACTAGCTAGTTCCTTTACAATCCTAGGATGTATCGCATCAGGCCCTGGAGATTTGTAAATGTCCATGCTCTGTAGCAGTTTTTTTGTGTCCTCAGTGGTTATTATAAGACATTCTGTGTGCTGAACTTCCACTCATGGCAGTTCAGGTATCACATGCCCTTCAGGTTCATTCACAAATACACTGCTAACATAATCTGAGAGTATTTCAGCTTTTTCAGAGTCCTTCTCTGTTTTTGGGGAGTTCTTGTTTTCCTGGTTAACATGTAGATCTCCTACTGCTGTTTTAATTTTTGTCCTTTTGTTAATGTAATCCCAAATAACTTTTGGTTTGTGTTTAGATTGTCTTGCTAAGTCTTCTTCATATAGATTTCTTAAATTCCGTGTTCTCGTTCTCACACAATTTCTAACTCTCCGATAATCTTTTTGTACCTCTGGGTCTTTACTTTTTATAGCCTTTCTTGCAAGAGAGTTTTTTTCCTTATTTTTTGTTTTTGTAATACTTTCTAAGGGAAAGTTGTGCTTCCTATTCAATGGCCTGTTCTTAATATTTGGCACATATTTATCCTCTGTTTCTTTCAAATTCAACTTTAATAATCTCCATTTATTGTCTACATCATAGTCAGAGAAATATTTTTTCCAATCAAATAGTTCTAAATCTCTAATTGCTGCCTCAAAATTCCCCTTATTGTATTTTTTTTCTTATTTTTTTGTTTTTCCTTATTTTTGTACAACATATGACCTTAAACAGCAAAACACAGTGATCACTTTTACCTAATGGGCCTAGATATTGAACATCCTCAACCAAATTTTCCTCATTTGTGAATATAAGATCCAACACATGTGGTGTGTCACACCCTCTCCACCTTGTTGGTTCCAGAACATGTTGAAACAACAATGCATTCTGGACACAGCACAAAAAAGTGTTGTCTAGTGTAGCTCCATCTCCCTTCGCATCAAGCAAATTCCAATCTATATTTGGCAAATTAAAATCTCCCATAAATAATTCATGTAAATACTTCCTAGATGACACTTCCTCCATTAAAACCAGAAGATTTTCGTTGTTAGTCTCTGTACCACTGTCAGATGGTGACCTATAGATTAAACCCACAATCATAGACTTTTTGTTCTTTGTTGTTGCATTTTATCTCCACACAAATATTCTCTTGGAACTCTGTCACTAATGCAACTTCCTTGACTTCTAATGACCTATGAATATAAAGCAACAATCCTCTACCTACGTCATTGTCAATATTCTTGGAGAAAATATATGGTATGCCAAGGTATGGCAGGTACCATACCTTGGCTCCAGGAACAAATTAAAAAGAAATGAATAGTAGCCGGTGTTAAGACCATTGTGTTTGTATTGTGTTATAGGTATAATGCATAGTTTTCTATGCATGTCGGGGGTTTTGGGGGATTTGACCCCCCCCCCCAACATAAATTCGGCCCAGGATAGGTGTCCCTTATTTTAATCTCTGGGAGTTGGCAACCCTAACCTCGCCATACCTTAGCTTTTGCTGAACTGACGCCACTGTTCCCAACATTTATAAAACGTACTTATTGTTTATGAGAATGCCAAATTATAACACAAGGATTTTGTTTTTTTCTCCACAATATTTGAATATCCACCATTATAAATGGTCAGTTTGCCCTGGCTTTTAGCGTTAATCAGCAGTGTGTGAGTAAGAATGCAGCAAATGCATTTAGCTGACAATAAGAGGTGCGGTAATGGAGTTTTAAGTTTCTTGGCTTGGCTCGTCTGCTGTGCTGTGGACAGCCGTGTGTGTGTGTGTGTGTGTGTGTTTGCACGTGTTTGTGTGTGAATAGCCTGACCACCGTATTGGTTGACCCGATGTAATTGAACGTGAGAGCTTTCTGGCCAACAGCTTGAATGATCCATTCCTTTGTCATGTGGTCAACAAGGTGTGTGTTCAGATCCTTTGCCATGTGTGTTGGGTCAACAAGGTGAGTGGGTTCAACATAATCCAACAACACCACCGGACCTATAGACTCCATTAATATGTCATAGCAGCTTATCTGTGTGTGTGTGATACACGCACGCACGCACGCACGCACGTATGTGCGTGTGCATTAGACTCCTCTGAAGGCACATTCATGTCCAATCATGCATGCAGGCATGGATATATTACACCCACGCACACACACACACACGCACACACGCACACACACACACACACACACACACACACACACACACACACACACACACACACACACACACACACACACACACACACACACACACACACACACACACACACACGCGCGCGCACACACGCACACACTTGATCTGTCCTGTCGTTGATTTATTGATAGTTCTTCTTCAGTGGAAGTGATCTGTAGAAAGGAACAGAGCCAATCACCTACGCTTCCTCTAGCCGCATCTGATACTCTGTGTGTGTGTGTGTGTGTGTGTGTGTGTGTGTGTGTGTGTGTGTGTGTGTGTGTGTGTGTGTGTGTGTGTGTGTGTGTGTGTGTGTGTGTGTGTGTGTGTGTGTGTGTGTGTGTGTGTGTGTGTCAGTCAGACATTCAGAGGATCAGGGAAATCGTATTATTTTCTGTAATAGCCAAAGACATCGAGCATCAATGACACTAGAGGGCGCTATGTCCCCCTGGGTCACAGAGCAATTCGTTCTATTGAAATTCCCCACAGAGATGTTTTAGATCGTGTCATATATGAGATCTGTGTTCTGAAAATAAACAAATCACCCCGGTGGTGATTTTACTCATATGGATATGAAGCATCGACTGACAGTAAAAACTTACAAATTTATCCAAAGAGTGTAAGACAATATTTTCTTTTCATCCAAACACAGACGTTATCAAATGTAACTCAATATCATACATGGACACAAAAAAACATAAAAGTGTTTTTTAAGTCCATACTGCTATTCATAGGGCTGCACATGTGTCATGTGTTTCGCTAGCCAATCACAGTCCTGAATTTGCAAAGTCAGCCAATCACATTACAGCTAGTGGTGATGACACTAGCTGTAATGTGATTGGCTGACTTTGCAAAAGTATAGATTTGCATTGACTGTGGAAGGGTTAGCGTTGTAGACTGCGTTGTAGACTATTGGCCAATCACGGTGCAGGATTGGTCAGTGTCCAAACCTCACTTATAGGGGGCGGTTACACCGGCCCAAAAATACGTCCATGACACAGGGCTAACGGGAGTGACTTCTTTCTATGGATTAGTCAGCCCATGGAGACTTGAATTCAATATTTATATGTTTTTGTCACATTCCTATAAGACAATAATTTGATGACCGGTGGACCGGTAGACAACGGTTCCGGTAGGAGACACAAAGGAGACTCTTTGTGTCTCCTAACGGAGCCGCTGCCGGTCATCAAATAATAGGCTCTATGCACAGCAGCCATTTTGGAGAAAAATTGGGCCTCTTCTTACTTCCTTCCACAGGTGTTACCAATGATACTAATGAAGGCTCTGTTCCATTCTAGTCAGGGTGCTGATATTGTGCATGTTGGCTCACTAGAAATACTAGTGGGTCTCAAAGTGTGGTCCAGGGACCCTCATGGTTCCTTGAGAGGGTATACCTCTGAGAGTGTACAAATGGAACCAAATGGACCCTCCCGGGTCCATTTGGTTCCATTTGTACACTCTCAGAGTTATGGGGGGTCCTTGAAATTAAAAAGTTTGAGAACCAAAATGTGCTACACTAAATGGAACAGAGCCTTCATTAGTACCATTGGTAAAACCTGTGAAGGAAGCAAGGAAGAGGCCCAATTTCTTTCCAATATGGCTGCTGTGCATAGAGCCTATTATTGTCTTAGGAATGAGACAAAAACTGAAAAAAATATCCATGAATTCAAGTCTCCATGGGCTGACTAATCCATAGAAAAAAAGGTCATTTTGGGGGGTGAACTATCTCTTTAAGGACGGCGGTGACTATTACACATCACATCTCTCTCATAATGTAGGGATTAGAAACATGAGATGAACTGAAGGATATGAATGAAGTATTTATTTCATTTGCCTTTGCAAAGGGTATTGTGTGCAGGGTATTCTTTCTTTCTTGTTGTCTGTACTTTTTAAATGCTGGCCCTGGGAGCTGCATGTGCTCCAAGAATTCCTATGACGCGTTCTTGCTATAATGTCTTGTGTGTGTGTGTGTGTGTGTGTGTGTGTGTGTGTGTGTGTGTGTGTGTGTGTGCGTGCGTGTGCGTGTGCATGCGTGCGTGTTTGTGAGAGAGAGGGGGGGAGGGAGGGAGAGAGTAATTCACTCCCTTCCATGCTGGCTTCGTGTCCAAACCTTAATCTCATTAAGACGCTGAACTTTCCAGAATGTCACAATAGACACTCTCACACACACGTGTGCGCGCACACACACACACACACGCGCGCACGCACGCACACACACACACACACACACACACACACACACACACACACACACACACACACACACACACACACACACACACACACACACACACACACACACACACACACACACACACACACACACACACACACACACACACACACACACACACACACACACACACACACACACACACACACACACACAGTGGCGGCTCCACCGGATAGGGCATTCTGTGCTGTAGTTACTTGCAGGGCTGTTTCTTTTAGGATGGATATACACCGTGTATTCATTTCATGTTGCTGCCATGCAGAAACGGGTCTCATCTTTCATCTTATATAGACATGTTGATGTCATTTCTGTTCATACAAAACAGTGTGTTCACTGTCCGCGTGCCGCAAATATTGCCAACACTCAATTTCAATTTAAACATTAATTATACGTTTTGTTCAAATGTATAATATTCTGTATAATGTTGTTGTCGGGCAGAAACCTCTTATCTCCATATTTTGACTTTGTGTGTTTTGTTTTTTTTATTTCGTAAATGAACGTCCTACGTGATCACACTACAGCGTCACACAAAAGCATCAAAAGTAACAGATCCACAAGTTTGAAATGCAGCGCGAAGCGACGCATGTTGAGCTTGTAGATCTGCCATTTTTGCTATTTATTTATTTT
>NC_139955.1:44742162-44994662 GCF_963454915.1 Gymnoscopelus microlampas
CTAACTCCACTCTGTTCAGGAGTTCCTGTGCTTGTTCCACATTGTCCACAGACCTGGCTGAAGCCACGATCCTGCTCTCGTCCACTGATGGCGTTGTTTTGATGGCGATCGTTTAGTTTTTTTTTGGCGTGGCAAATCCTGCTTCCGCCACTGGTTAGTATGACCGTACATACAGTACCGTTGCTCAATGGCAATCAGTGTGTGGACGGTTGTAGGTGGTGTTGATGAGTAGAGGCTGGTGATGTCATTGTTTGTCATTCATCTGAAGTTACTATTCATCGTAGAGAGAGAGAGAGAGAGAGAGAGAGAGAGAGAGAGAGAGAGAGAGAGAGAGAGAGAGAGAGAGAGAGAGAGAGAGAGAGAGAGAGAGAGAGAGAGAGAGAGAGAGAGAGAGAGAGAGAGAGAGAGAGAGAGAGAGAGAGAGAGAGAGAGAGAGAGAGAGAGAGAGCACTTTGTTTAGCCACTTTGCAATGGATTTGCTGTTACAATAGTTTCAGAATCAGACACTATTGTATGGGGTGTTTATATGAACCAACTGCATATCGTTGTTGTTGTTGTTGGGCAGAAACCTTGTATCTCCATATTTAAAATTCTTATTTTTGTAAATGTGTGCCAGTCTTTTTCCTACAAGTTATGCAACATTTGCGAAAATAGAAAAGTAAAGATGTACAAGCTCTTCAACACGTTTTGCTATTTAAAAAAAAGACGTTGAAGTTAGTGTGTGTGTGTGTGTGTGTGTGTGTGTGTGTGTGTGTGTGTGTGTGTGTGTGTGTGTGTGTGTGTGTGTGTGTGTGTGTGTGTGTGTGTGTGTGTGTGTGTGTGTGTGTGTGTGTGTGTGTGTGTGTGTGTGTGTGTGTGTGTGTGCGCGTGGGGTTGTAATTGTTTAGCAGAGGACAAAAACCTCTGTTGATTTGTTTTCATCTAAAATGTGCTAAAGCCACTGCAGTAGCAATCTGGTATTACCAGGCTACATTTCACTTAAATGTCAGAGCTTAAATCGACACCTATATAAATGCATTACCTAACCTTTTTTTACACCCGGTGCCAGTCGTCTATGTAATCCTGGGCACTACACTCCCCCTGCCAAACAAAGGGAGGCCAGGGCCGAGCTCATGCCTCCTTCAAAGCATGAGAGCCAATTGACCTTCTTGTCACCTGACAGGGTGTAGTGGTAGGAACACGTTATTCCAACCGGTTCCTTTCCCCTCCATCAGGCGCCAGGATTACTGCATGTTTTTTTGTGAGGGTACCTATACCGTAGGGAACCATTTCCTAAGAAGCAGCAATGGTTTTGGACGTAGAAGGTTTCCACCCGACAGTGGCAATATTATGGGAAATAATGTAAATTGCATTGTAATCTTTTCCTATACACACACAACGGTATACATTTCAACCCATTTCCTCACTCCCAGGGTCCCATGTGTGTACAGCACAGCAATAATAACAGTCGCGTACAATCATTTTGTCTCTGGTCGGGTGGGAAAACCTCGTATGTCCAAAGCTGTTACTTTTCAGGATCCAGAGTGAAAAGCATCGAAAGCAGCAGATCTACAAGCTCGAAACGCGTCGCTTCGCGCCGCGTTTCGAGCTTGTAGATCTGCTACTTTCGATGCTTTTCTGGGACGCTGTAGTATGATCAAGTAGGGCATTGATTCTCAACCAGTGGTCCGGGGACCACCAGGTGGTCCTTGAGGATGGTTCCAGGGGGTCCCCAGCAAAAGCAACATTTTATCCATATTGTATACGTTAGCTATTCAAAAATAGCAGATCTACAAGCTCTCAGCGCGTCACTGCGAGCTTGTAAATCTGCTAGTTTTGAACATGCAAGTGTTTGAACTTGCAAGTGAGAATTTAGCAGAATTTTGCTTTTTTTTTAACACAAATCTGCTCTTCTGGGGGTCCCTGGCACAAAACATTTTCAGATGGGGGGTCCGCGGCCAAATGTATATCAATTTAGGGGTCCTTGGCATGAAAAAGGTTGAAAATCACTGGGTAAGTAGGGCGTTCATTTACAAAAAAAGAAGAAAGAAAAACAGCAAAAGTTTAAACTTTTGGAGATAAGTGGTTTCTGCCTCTACAGAGACACTTTGCACACATTACTACGAGGGAATGGGTCCAATATGGAAAAGGTTACAGAATGCAAATACCTCTGAATTCTGGCTTGATGACAAATTTACGGTACATTTAAATTCCACACATAGGCAATCTGGTCTGTAAATTGAGGCAAATACAAATTGGCTTCTTATACAGGAACAAAGCCATGCAGTCTCCCTTTGACTTGCAGAAAGAGGCTTTTTTTTAAGGTATTTCCCTCTATGTTAAGACTATGGAGATGTTAGTTATTTATTCATTAGAACGCTGCTATCCTTCTATCCTCGAGCCTATGTATACCGTCTATCATTCTGCTCTGCAGTAGTGGAAAAAGTACTCACATTGTTTTACTTAAGTAAAAGTATCAGTATTGCAATGTAGAAATACTCTGTTACAAGTAAAAGTCCGGAATTCAAAATTCACTTGAGTAAAAGGTATTGGTATCAAACGACGCGTTGTGAGCTTGTAGATCTGCTATTTTCAGAGCGCAACACCCGAGCGTAACCAAACATAAAATGACTTGTCTTTTAGTTCTACTGGATCTCTTCTCCACTATAGAGCCTCACTAACATCTTAGTCTAGTTTTTATTTGTTGACGACATTGTCAATATATTTAGTCTTAGTTTTAGTCATAATAGCTTACCTTTTTATTTAGTTTTCGTCAGTTAAAAAAGGTAGTAGATGAACATTTGTCGTCATGGTTTTAGTCGACAAAATCAACACTATTCAGGAGTCCAGAGTTGATGTTGGCTAGACCGCATTCTCACATCACATTGACTTGGCCTTCCTTAGTAGACAAAATTGGTACCTGTTTATTTCTTTCTTATTACTTTCTTTTTTTCCCTTCTCATTTTTTTTCTCCCCAATTCACACATTTCTGTGTTGGCATTTTATCACTGCGCCACCCGAGTGCCCTCTATTACTCGTTTTGTACTGGGTGAGACCTGGAAAAAAGCATATCCTGATTCACTACAAGTCCATGTAAACTTTTATCTTAAACTTCAGCCCTGGACTCTGTGAAATGTTGCAAGATACTAAGTAAGAAAGGGGGCAAAGTCTGCTAGTATCCAAGCAGGAATGGAAGGATTAAGTGGCCTGTACTTGGTTTGATCGATTTCTCCCCCCCTTCTTATTTTTTGGAAAAATAATGTACAGTACTCTATGTACAAACTCATCTTCACCTCCAGCCATGGGCTATGGGGAAATAGAATAGCAAGTTGGTTAATGTAACGCATTTCACAAGTTTTCAAAAAAACATATTTTTGAAAATAGCAGATCTGCAAGCTCACAACGCGTCGCTTTGCGACGCGTTGTGAGCTTGTGGATCGGCTATTTTCAAATAGCCAAAGTATAGGGGCTGAAGTGGTTAATGCATGTCTTGTAATGACAATCCAAATCAGTAACTATAAACTAAAGTTTTCAAATAATTGAAGTGGAGTAAAAAGAAAGTACACTATTTCCCTCTAAGTTATAGTGTAGAGTAGAGTACATGTACTTAGTTACTTTCCACCACTGTGCGTAACTGAAACTATAAATCGTGCCTCCATTATGCGGACTGCCCATTGATCCGAAGGACCATTATTCTGAAACCCCGATAGTTTTTTTTGGGAAAAAAAAATGTCCCACTGGGTCCAAAGGCCCCATTAGTCCACTGACCCGTTGTGCCAGAAAAACACATGAAAAAAACACAAAAAAAACAACCTCATTCTGTTCAGTGAACTGTCCGTGTATTTGTCCATGAAAAGATATAGCCGATCTGCAAGCTCACAACGTGTCACAATGTGACACGTGGTGAGCTTGCCAATCGGCAATTTTCACTATTTGAAATCGATCTTAAAGCAGTCGTTCTCAAACGTTTTCGTGTCAACGACCCCCAAATTGATATATATATTTGGCCATATGTGGACCCCCATCTGAAAATGTTTTGTGCCATGCAGGGACCCCCAGAAGGGAAGAAAACATCAAAATGATTCAAATATTTCCCAAATGATTTGATATTTTTCAAAGGTTAAAACAAATAAATGCAGATCTACAAGCTGGCGCTGTGAGCTTGTAGATCTGATATGTTTGAATAGCCAACGTATAAATGGATAAAGTGGTTAAAATGATTAAAATGACGCGCGCACACACACACACACACACACACACACACACACACACACACACACACACACACACACACACACACACACACACACACACGGTGTGTGTTTGGGGTCTGACCGGTACTGCATCATTGACCCTGAGGAGGGAGGGGGAGAGAGAGAGAGAGAGAGAGAGAGAGAGAGAGAGAGAGAGAGAGAGAGAGAGAGAGAGAGAGAGAGAGAGAGAGAGAGAGAGAGAGAGAGAGAGAGAGAGAGAGAGAAAAATTGGTGGCGGTGATGCAACATCCTTTAAGTTTAACCCATTAAGACCTGAAGCCGATTCTACAAATGTCTTCTAAATCCCAACAGTATTCTGAAAAAAAACGTATGTTTCTATATCAGTGGTGCTCAATCTTTTTCATGTCAAGGACCCCCAAAATTATATGTATTTGGCCGCGGACCCCCATCTCAAAATGTTTTGTTCCAGGGACCCCCCCAGAAGCAAAGATTTGAGTTAAAAATGTTCGCTTTAAAAGAATATATATTCAAAGATGTGCACACATTTTCACGATTTTTGAATAGCCAAATTGCACACTAATGCTTTTTAGCTCAAATCAAAAAGTGACACAGATGCGTCCCAGGTCTTAATGGGTTCAACCAGGACACATGCCCCCCCGACCCTCAAAGGGAAAAGGTTTTCACCCGCGAGGTAACTTTCACGGGCGCAGCCAGGCTGAAGGCAGCATATACCGGCTAAAATGCACGGCTTTGCCACCTCCCCAATATTTCCAGAGGCAAAATATTGTCACTCCACTAATTTGAAAACTTTGGTTACTTTGCAATTATCATCATTATTGTTTTATAAAACATACATTCGCCACTTTAGCCCTATTTTTATACATAAGCAATTTTGAAAATAGCAGATCTACAAGCTCACAACGCGTCGCGATGCGACACGTTGTGAGCTTGTAGATCTGCTATTTTCAAACATTTTAGTACTTTTACTTTTGGTACTTTAAGTACATTTTGATACCAATCCTTTTTTTACTTTTACTCAAGTACATTTTTAATTCCGGACTTTTACTTGTAACGGAGTATTTCTATATTGCAGTATTGATGCTTTTAAAGCAAAAATATGTAAAATATCTTAGTACTTTTTCCACCACTACTCTCCATCCACCTCTCTCCACTTTTCACAAATTACCGTGTGTGTGTGTGTGTGTGTGTGTGTGTGTGTGTGTGTGTGTGTGTGTGTGTGTGTGTGTGTGTGTGTGTGTGTGTGTGTGTGTGTGTGTGTGTGTGTGTGTGTGTGTGTGTGTGTGTGTGTGTGGTCCACTCGGAACGGCTGCCCTAAGTATTTAGGGCGATTAAGTGTGTAGTCGGGGAATCAGCCTGGCGTGTGTGTGTGTGTGTGTGTGTTGTTCTATAGTTGCACCGTGGGCACCTCTGGGCTATCATCATGCAAATCTAAACAGAATGGGTAGAATAAGAAAAGCAGCCGTTTTCATTATGAGACGCTGTTTGCAAACAGAAAAACAAGGTTGTTTCGCAGGTTTTTTGAAAACTCAATTATTTAGCAGCTTAAACCGCTTCATTTCAGAGAGAAATAGGAACGGGGCCAAGCGTGTGTGCTTATGTTGAGATTTAAAGAGAGAGAGAGAGAGACTGTGTGTGTGTGTGGGTGTGTGTGTGTGTGTGCATCTATACTTCAAGGCCAAATGTCCCTATAAACATTTTTATGGGCGAAAAGAAACGTGAAAAATGTGTGCAAATCTTTGAATATATACATATATTGTTTTTTAAGCAAACATTTTTAACTTAAATCTTTGCTGCTTCTAAATCCTATGTTTTTTTTTTTGTTGGAAAAAACATGTATCTTCTCAAACGTGTTTCATGTCAAGGACCCCCGAAATTATATGTATTTGACCACGGACCCCCATCTAAAAAAAAAAATGTTCCAGGGAAGCACAGATTTGAGTTAAAATGTATATATATATTCAAAGATTTGAGTTAAAATGTATATATATATTCAAAGATTTGCATAACTTTTCCACAATTTAAAAAAAAAATACAAGATCTGCAAGTACATCTCCAAATGGAGCCCACTGCGATGATCTGGTGTAGACTTTAGATTTGATACTCAGAGAATGAAGATCCAAACGGTACTTACATGTACGCATAAGGGCTCCGATTGGAGCCCGTCGCGAAGATCAGATCTAACTAACGTGTAGCGTTGTAGCCGCCATATGGTTCTTAGCCTCCGTTGAGTCCATATAGTCCAGGGGCCAACACTGATATTCAACACAAATTGGTACCACCTAAGGTGACCGTAAAGTTTTTGTATTTTTGTCTTCCTACATGTCTCTAGTTTATATTTTGGTATGATAACCCTTCCAATCTTGTAGCTTAATGGCAGTTATCACTACCTACCGGCTAATGTATCCGGTAGGAGACACAAAGTAGAGTCTTTGTGTCTCCTACCCCGGGCATCAAATTATTGCGACAAAAAACAAATATATCCATGTATTCAAGGCTTCATGGGGTGTGCAATTGATAGAAAATACATATTTTTTTGGGTGAACTCCTCCTTTAAGTTTTTCAGGGGGACTCTCTACCCATTCAGCTATGACCACCCTAGACCGAAGGAGGGTCAACTTTTACAAGCTTATGGAAAGCAGTCTTTTTGCAAACACCAAAAATCTGAGATGTTATCAATTGCACACCCCATGAAGCCTTGAATACATGGATATATTTTGTTTTTTGTCGCAATAATTTGATGCCCGGGGTAGGAGACACAAAGATTCTACTTTGTGTCTCCTACCGGATACATTAGCCGGTAGGTAGTGATAACTGCCATTAAGCTACAAGATTGGAAGGGTTATCATACCAAAATATAAACTAGAGACATGTAGGAAGACAAAAATACAAAAACTTTACGGTCACCTTAGGTGGTACCAAAATATGGCCTGGCCCCTGGACTAATAAGGTTCTCATGTGATGGACGATACTGGTCCATGCCCATAGCAGTTGATACCATGTTTAGTACCGGGAAAGCAGCTGTCATTTTGGATTTCTCTGGCTATTCAAAAAATAGCAGATCTACACGCTCGTAGCGCGGCACTCCTATACCACTGCCCGTGGTGGAATAACTCACATTTTTTATGTGAGATGTGGACTTAACTGTAGGCAAAGCTAGGCGACCGCCTGGGGCCTCAAGAGTTAGGGGGCCTCATGAAAAAAAAAAAAAAGCTACAGGTATTGTGTGTGCCTACTTTAAATGTTTAAAGGATCCCGTGTTAGTAAAGCCTGATAGAAGTATCAAACTCCCAAAATGCACTAGAATACTATTGAGACATTTAGATCGTGTCAAAGGTCATGTCTTACCTAGACACAGGATCTGACACAAATTTTGACCTGATGGTCAAGATTACATTGATTTTGTCTCAATGGTAAACATGTCAAATAGTGCAGCCTTATTAAGACCTGGAACGCAACTTTAGATTTCTTTGGCTATTCTTAACGGGTTAAGTATTTTGAAAACAAGACCTCCAGTACTTTAACTCAAGTGTACATTTGGGGTTGAGTACTCCACTGATAACTGGGGTTTCCCCCTTCATGATCCCAGGATAAACCCTAGTCATGTTGGTGACCTCATGGCCTTCCGTCTTGGCCGAAGTTACCACACACACACACACACACACACACACACACACACACACACACACACACACACACACACACACACACACACACACACATTTTCTCTTTCTGAAGGCGCTAGTAGCTTTTTTTTTCTAATTATGGAACTTTATCCTGTTTCGCTTTAAAGCTTTTGCTGTTGTTTACAATGTCGTTCACCTTCAGTGAACATACAGCCATTTTTTTCCCAGAGAATAATGGATCAGACTTCGCTGGGCCCCTGCCTCCCCTCCCTGGGTGCTATCTGTTACTCAGATGACATTTTAATCAGTGAGGGAGTACATTGGGAACATCACGCTCTCACAGAAACAACTTCCAGTAAACCTTATTAGAGTCTTTCTTGTTCTCAGTGGTAAACGTAATCTCTACCACTGTGCTCCAGCGGTGGAAAAAAAAAGTACTCAAATGTTTTACTTAAGAAAAAAGTATCAATACTGCAATGTAGAAGTAGGCTACTCTGTTACAAGTTAAAAGTCGGGAAATCCAAATGCACTTGAGTAAAAGTACAAAAGCGTTGGTTTAAAAAAAATGTACTTAAAGTACCAATGGTAGAAAGTAGTCGTTATGCAGAATGTCCCATTTCAAAAGTTTGCGTATGTATAAAATGTATAAACAATATATAGAAAATAGCAGATCTACAAGCTCACAATGCGTCACATCGCGACACATTGTGAGCTTGTAGATCTGCTATTTTCAATTGGCCGAAAGGTATATAGGGCGTCGCAGTTGCGGCCACTTCCGGGTTCCACTGCAAAATTCTCAATGCATTTTTCCCATTGACATTTTCAAAAATATTGATATCAATTATTTTAAGCCTAGAATCAAGCCATCCAGGGTCCTGGTGAATCATGACCATTAAACATTTTTTTCTGTGATTTAAAAAAAAAATACTCCAGTAAAGTAAAAAATACCTCAAAATGGACTTGTGCTTGAATAAATGTACTTAATTACTTTACACCACTGAAAAATGAGGTGTCTGCATGTATCCCCTCCTAAGTAACGGGAGAAGTGGGTGCTACAGGGGACAACTCGACACGTTACTGAGGTCTGCAATCGAACCTGGGACCTCTAACCATTCCGCTGTGGTCACCCATGTCTCCCTGAACCACCCAGCCAGTGTTTTTTTGTTAGTTGATAGGTTGATACAACCCTTCAACCAGTCGACTGCAGAGAAAGCAGAAAGACACAGGTTGTTATACAATACAAACTTGCATTGACAGTTTGCTCATTATTTACAGAGGCTCTCCAGTGAGTGTAAGTAAGTATATATCCAGCATCTCCTGAGTCCAAACCCACCTCCTGCATTCTCAGATGTCATCCTACTTTTTAGGAATATAGCAGCAGTGGCGTTGTTATCAATATTACTTTCTTAGCCCATTAATACCTGGAACGCATCTGTGTCACTTTAGATGTCTTTCTCACTTTAGATCTACATGCTCATAGCGCGGCACCGAGTGCCGCGCTATGAGCATGTAGATCTGCTATTTTTGAAAAATCGTGAAAAATATTTTTTTATATTTTTTTCCGAAAAATTGTTAGGATTTAGATTAGACGCGGCCTCAGGTCTTAAAGGGTTAGGCAGGAAGCTCTCCTATCTCTACCAGCGGTTTATAGGAGAAGCTGGAGAGCGTGATGCGTGAGCTGGAAGATCCCTGCCGATACGGGGAGGAATAAGGAGAGATATGCCACATGGAAATGCTTGACAACAGTGAGCTTATTAACCCATTGAGACCTGAAGCCGATTCTACATGTCTCCTAAATCTCAACAGTATTCTGGAAAAACGTATGTTTCTATATCAGTGGTGCTCAATCTTTTTCATGTCAAGGACCCCCAAAATTATATGTATTTGGCCGCGGACCCCCATCAAAATATTTTGTTCCAGGGACCCCCCAGAAGCAAAGATTTGAGTTAAAAATGTTCGCTTTAAAAATATATGTATTCAAAGATTTGCACACATTTTCACGATTTTTCAAAAATAGCAGATCTACAAGCTCGTAGCGCGGCACTCGGTGCCGCGCTACGAGCTTGTAGATCTGCTATTTTTTGAATAGCCCAAAGTGTAAAATAATGCTTTTTAGCTCAAGTCTAAAAATGACACAGTTCCAGGTCTTAATGGGTTAATCCATAAAGACCGGGAACCGCGTCCGTGTCATTTTAGATTTGAGCAATAACCGTTGTTTTATACTTTGGCTATTCAAAAATAGCAGATCTACAAGCTCATACAAGCTCATGCGATCTAAGAGCGTGTAGATCTGCTGATTTTTAGAATAATCTTGAACATTTGTGTAATACATAACGTAAATGTTTGCTTCTGGGGGGTCCCTGGAACAACATATTTTGATGGGGATCGGCGGCCAACTACAGAATTTTGGGGGTCCTTGAGTGGTTTGAGAACCACTGAAATAGTACCATACGTTTTTTTAAAAAAAGGGAAAAAAAAGAAAATGTTAGGATTTAGAAGACATTTGTAAAGATTTGCACAGAATTTCATAATACAAATAAATAAATAAATAGCAGATCTACAAGCCCGTGCCGCGCTATGAGCTTGTACAGTATATCTGCTATTTTTTTAACAGCCCAAAGAAATCTTAAAATGACACAGATGCGTCCCCAGATTTAATGGTTTAACCCATTAAGACCTGGAACTGTGTCATTTTTAGATTTGAGCTAAAAAGCATTATTTTACACTTTGGGCTATTCAAAAATAGCAGATATACAAGCTCATAGCGCGGCACCGAGTGCCGCGCTACGAGCTTGTAGATCTGCTATTTTTGAAAAATCGTGAAAATGTGTGCAAATCTTCTGAATATATATATATTTTTAAAGCGAACATTTTTAACTCAAATCTTTGCTTCTTGGGGGTCCCTGGAACAAAATATTTTGATGGGGGTCCGCGGCCAAATGTATATAATTTTGGGGGTCCTTGACATGAAAAAGATTGAGCACCACTGATATAGAAACAGACATTTTTCAGAAAACTGTTGAGATTTAGGAGACATGTAGAATCGGCTTCAGGTCTCAATGGTTTAAAAGATGTCATTTAGATAGAAGTGGAATCCTTTTTTTTTCTTTTTTTTTTGTGACTGACCTTGTAGAGAGGAGGTGAAACCGTCAGCACGATCCATTTCAACAATGCAGGCGTGATGGCAAATTGCCTGCCTTGTCAGTCCATTCACAGAGATACAACAGGCATACTGTGGGTATAATACTGTAGCATTTCAACAGGCATAAAGACATACAGTATGGGCGGGAGACGGCGAGACGCTTATGTGCTTCGGAAACAGAGAAAGAAGGTGTCTATTCACTGTGGTACCCATCCACTAGAGCAGTGTTTTAGTAGTAAGATAGTAGTATTTTA
Source organism: Gymnoscopelus microlampas (assembly GCF_963454915.1). Taxonomy (NCBI): domain Eukaryota; kingdom Metazoa; phylum Chordata; class Actinopteri; order Myctophiformes; family Myctophidae; genus Gymnoscopelus; species Gymnoscopelus microlampas. The sequence continues at coordinate 44,753,396 of NC_139955.1, forward strand.
ATATAGTAGTATTTTAGTAGTAATATAACCGTATTTTATACTTTGGCTATTCAAAAATATCTACAAGTAGATCTGCTATATATATATTTTATTTATCTTGACAATGTGTGCAGATCTTTGAACATATGTTTTTTTAAGTGAACATTTTTAACCCATTGAGACCTGGAACTGTGTCATTTTTAGATTTGAGCTAAAAAGCATTATTTTACACTTTGGGCTATTCAAAAATAGCAGATCTACAAGCTTGTAGCGCGGCACCGAGTGCCGCGCTACGAGCTTGTAGATCTGCTATTTTTTAAAAATCGTGAAAATGTGTGCAAATCATTGAATTTATATATTTTTAAAGCGAACATTTTTAACTCAAATCGTTGCTTCTGGGGGGTCCCTGGAACTAAATATTTTGATGGGGGTCCGCGGCCAAATACATATCATTTTGGGGGTCCGACATGAAAAAGATTGAGCACCACTGATATAAAAACACACGTTTTTCAGAATACTGTTGAGATTTAGGAGACATGTAGAATCGGCTTCAGGGCTCAATGGGTTAAGTATCTAGAGGGTTCTAGTATGTCCTACTAATGAGTTTTGTGTTAATTACACACAGAGAGGTGAGCGTGCTGTTTATTGTTCTAGCAAAAACATAAGAAGCTCTTATGCACACATGCAGTGTAATTACAGGTGGTAATAGCTCGGTGTGTGTGTGTGTTTGTGTGTTTGTGTGTGTGTGTGTGTGTGTGTGTGTGTGTGTGTGTGTGTGTGTGTGTGTGTGTGTGTGTGTGCACACGCACGCACGCACGTGTGTTGGTGTGTGTTGGTGTGTGTGTGTAAGATCTTAATCAGACTTAAGAGGATAATAGCACAGGAGGGTACAGGCCAATCTGAGAGAGAGAGAGAGAGAGAGACACACAGAGAGACAGAGAGACAGAGACAGACAGACACCAAATAAAGATGTTCCATATAAGCGCTTGAGTGGTGGTAAGTATACTGAGTACATGTACTGTACTTAAGTACAATTTTGAGGTATTTTTTTACTTTACTTGAGTATTTCCGGTTTCCAATACTTTTTACCTCTACTCACACTGCATATGAGCTTGTAGATCTGATATGTTGATGTTTGAATAGCCAAAGTATAAAAAATAATGGCCCTGTTTTAGGCACAAATGCGTTCCAGGATTGAATGGGATCAAAATAATGTCCGTACAGACAGAAGGTAAAAGGGAAAGACGTTGACTTGATCCGGAGTCATATTAAATCCCTCAACCATCCAGTCCTCATGAAACTTTGTGATTGATTTCCACATCAAGCAAAAGGAAAAAGTTTTGCTTCCATTCTAGATCAGTAAACAAACACCGGATGGGAAAAAGTGTGAAAAGATCTAATCACCCCCACATCCCCTTGTAAACGGTCGACCCAAAACCTTTAATCGGAATGAGAAAAAATGATGGAAATCCATCCATTTATCCCCCAGCTAATGTACTCTCAGGGCCACGCGTTTGCTGAGATCACAAATGAAAGTGTCAGATGTACAATCATACCGTTGCTGTCGGGGGGGAAAAAAAACCTCTCATCTCCATATTCCATCTGATACTTTTGATATGTTTTTTTTTCATTTGAATCCTGAAAAGTAAGTACGTTTTAGACACATGAGGTTTCTATGCAGACGATATGATATTTTATATCCAGAGAATGTTACTAATAGCCACTAGGGGTGTGCCGATACACTAATTTCACGAAACGATACGATATTGGGCTCACAACTTCGATACGATTTCGATACGATACGCACTTTTTTTATTATGAAAATATATGGGGGAGAAAAAAAGCAAATGCAAACAAATAATTCTGTTTTTGCATTATTCAGACATGCAGACTTGTAGTTTTCAGCTACAATAGCCGTTTTGAATCCAAATAGGGCAATAGTGTGACATCTGACCCGAAAAAAAAACCCAACATGTTGTCACCCTTTTCACCTCGGGGCTGTTTGCATGCCTGATTATTATGATTGTTTTTTCAAAACAATATATTTTTTTTCCAAAACGATACATATCGTCACGAAAACGTCGCAATATATCGCGGGACAATGCATCGGCACACCCCTACTAGCCACAGATATGCAAACAAAAAACTGGTTATTTGCACAGAGAGAGAGAGAGGAGATGGACCCCCCCTGTGGTCTCACCGTGGGGGTCTACAGGCAATAGAACAGACTTGGTTCTCAACCAGTGGTCCGGGGACCACCAGTGGTCTTTGAGGGGATTCCAGGTGGTGGGGCGGCCATAGCTGAATGGTTAGTGAGCCCGCCAAGGGAGCCAGAGGCCCTGGTTGCCCCAGGTTCGATGCCAGGCCAGATGTGTCGATGAAATTAAATTTGTCCCTGAGCAAAGACTCCCCTAATTGCTCACAGGTTCTCATTGGAAACAAGACCGCAAGGACTTTCATGAACGACCTGTTAAAAGGAATTATCCTTATCCCCAGCTAAATGATGGAGAGTTGGTAACCAAATGGACCCTTATAGACTCAAGACCCAACTCTTGAGTGTGAAACGAAAGTGAGAGTGTAAAATGAATTGAGAGTGTAACAATTGAGAGCGTAAAATTCCGCTCTCAAGTGTTAAATTAGTGTTAAACATCTGCATTACTAAATTAAAGAATTGTGATCAACGTTATCTCTCCTAATGGTACCAACCTCAATATAGCATGGATGGAATTGTGGAGAATATATATTTTTGGGGGGGTCTGAGAGGCTAAATCTCATCAAAACGGTGGTTCCGTGGCTCAAATGGTGAATAAATAATGGACCTTGGTATGAAAAAGGTTGAAAACCACAGGCAATAGAAGGAGAAAAAGGAAAGCGGTATTTTTTTTTTGGGACATCAATTACTTGCAGAAGGTTATACTGTAACTATGGACGGGGGCAGTAAAAAAAAAGATGATGGCAGAGAGAGAGTCTCTCACCAGCCAAAGAGCAGAGCTTAACCCATTAAGACCTGGAACTGTGTCATTTTTAGATTTGAGCTAAAAAGCATAATTTTACACTTTGGGCTATTCAAAAATAGCAGATATACAAGCTCATAGCGCGGCACCGAGTGCCGCGCTATGAGCTTGTAGATCTGCTATTTTTTTGAAAAATCGTGAAAATGTGTGCAAATCTTTGAATATATATGTTTTTAAAGCGAACATTTTTAACAAGTCTTTGCTTCTGGGGGGTCCCTGGAACAAAATATGTTGATGGGGGTCCGCGGCCAAATACATATAATTTTGGGGGTCCTTGACATGAAAAAAATTGAGCACCACTGATATAGAAACATACGTTTTTCAGAAAACTGTTGGGATTTAGGAGACATGTAGAATCGGCTTCAGGTCTCAATGGGTTAACCCAATAAGAGCCAAGGCCGATTCCACAAAAAAAAAGTCTTCTAAATCCCCACAGTTTTCTGAAAAGTTGCTATCAGTGGTGCTCAAACTTTTTTTTCATGTCAAGGACCCCCATGATTATATGTATTTGGCCCCCCTCCCATCTCAACATATTGCATTCCAAGGAAGGAAAGAAGCAAAGATTTGAGTGAACACATTTCGTATTAAACATGTTCACGATTTGTTCAAAAATAGCAGATCTAAAAGCTCATAGCAAGCTCGTAAGCTTGTAGATCTGTGCTATGAGTCTGTATCTGCATTTTTTTTATAGAATAGCCGACGCTAAAATCTACAATGACCCACAGAAGCTTCAGCGGTTTATAAGCTATTCGCCTCTGTGTGATTCAGATTTATTTGGCTATTGAAAAAATAGCAGATCTACAAGCTCATAGCACGGCATGATAGCCGTGCTATGAGCTTGCTGTGTTATCTTTATAGCTATGCTATAAAGCATATCTTTGAGTACATATTTTCTTTGAAACAACATTTTTTAACTCAAATCTTTGCTTCTGGTGGAGGTCCTTGGAACAACATATTTTACCAAATGTTCGCTTTAAAAATATATATATTCAAAGATTTGCACACATTTTCACTATTTAAAAAAAAAAATAGCAGATCTACGTGCTCACAGCTCTGCACTCGGTGCCGCGCTGTGAGCTTGTAGATCTGCAATTTTTTTATAGCCCAAAGACATGTAAAATTGACAGTGATGTGTTCCCGTATTGAATGGGTTAATAGCTTAACGTGACGATAGGGGGGGGAGAAATGGACATTTTCCTCCTAGCCTGCAGAGTCGGGGCATAATTAGCTTAACCCATTAAGACCGGAAATGCATCTCTGTCTTTTTTTGTGTATTTCTTTTGCTATTCAAAAAATAGCAGATCTACAAAATGATATGTATTTGGCCGCGGACCCCCATCTCAAAATATGTTGTTCCAGGGACCCGCCAAAAAGAAAAAAAATGTGAGTTAAAAAATATATATATATATATATATATTAAAAGATTTGCACAAATGTCCACGATTTTTTAAATAATAGCAGATCTACAAGCTCATAGCGCGGCACTCGCTATGAACTTGTATATCTTGCTATTGTTCAATAGCCTCGGTGTAAGACAATGGTTAAAGTGATTACACGGATATGCGTTCCCGGTCTTCATGGATTAATGTGACGGAGTCGCCGTGCGTCGCAATGAAGATGAACAATAAAAGGAAAGCACTTTGCCAGGTTTATGGGATTTGCCTGTCGCTTTTTTTATCCAAAGGAGAAGGGGATAATTCCTCCAGGTACTGTACTGTACTGTACGTACGGGTAAATGGAAAACAAAAAGCCGATTAAATTAAGTTACAGAGTCATTATGGAAAACGTATTGTGTACTGTTTGCATAATGTGTAACTGGGGAAACAATAGTGGAATATACCCGAGGCCTGAATTCATATGGTGATTGGGTTGTTAAGACATTCAATCCGGGAAACGCGTCCGTGTCACTTTTTAGATGTATTTGGCTATTCAAAAATAGCAGATATACAAGCTCGTATAGCGCGGCACCGAGTGCCGCGCTATACGAGCTTGTAGATCTGCTATTTTGTTTAAAAAAATCGTGAACATTTGTGCAAATCTTTGAATATATGTTTTTTTTAAAGGAGGTTTTTAACTCAAATCTTTGCTTCTGTATTCTAAATCCTAACAGTTTAAACAAATAAAACTTCTGTTGCTTTAATATCTGTGTTTTATGTCAAGAACCACCCAAAATGATATGTAATTGGCCACGGACCCCCATCTCAAAATATGTTGTTCCAGGGACCCCGCAGAAGCATAGATTTGTGTAGAAAATGTTCTTTTTAAAAAGTATATATATATATATATATTCAAATATTTGCACAAATGTTCAAGATGTTTTGAAAAATAACAGATCTACAAGCTCATAGCTTGTTTGAACAGATTTTTTTTTGAATAGCCCAAAGCATAACATATGGATAAAGTGGTTAGACCGATGTGTTCCCGGTTTAAATGGGTTATGTCGTGAGTGGAGATGAGAAATGGTTGTTCATAAGTGGTAGTGTGCGGTAGTACGAGAAAGAGGTTGTGACTAGTTAGTGGATTATTTTGTGTTCTTAAAGGATGGGGGGGAGGGGGGCTTCACAAGAGCAACGGCACAAAACCAAACCAACCAGGGCTCTCTCAACCTGTTCTGGCCCACTTGAACATCTCAAGAGCTTTACTTTATGCGTTAATCTATGTGTTTATTTCAGTGGTGGACAGTAACAGAGTAAATGTACTTGAGTACTGTACTTAAGTACAGATTCTGAGGATCTGTCCTTTACTTGAGTGTTATATATTTTTGATACTTATTACTCTTACTTGAGTACATTTCCAAGACACACATTTTACTTTTGCTCGAATGTATTTCTAAGAAGGTTGTTCTTCTTTTTTCTTCCCTAAAATGCTCTCACACTATAGCCGTATTTCTGGCTTCCCCCTCCGCTCGCCTATTTGTTACATCTTGTATTAGGAGTAAAAGTAGTTTACTATTGTAGTTGTGGTTCCTCAGTCATTTCTGTGTTTTTACAGGTCTTTCTGCAGGCTTTGTATAACGTAGTGGTTCTACAAGCAAGGGTCCCTGGAACAACATATTTTGATGGGGATTGGCGTTCAAAAACACATCATTTTGGGGGGGGGGGGCATCCCCTGATACCGTGTGTGTGTGTGTGTGTGTGTGTGTGTGTGTGTGTGTGTGTGTGTGTGTGTGTGTGTGTGTGTGTGTGTGTGTGTGTGTGTGTGTGTGTGTGTGTGTGTGTGTGTGTGTGTGTGTGTGTGTGCACACATAGTGTTTCTTCCTGTCAGTCTTGTCAGTCTCTCCTGGCCCTCCGTTCCCCCCAGAGGGACCCAGCCCGTCCGTCTCTCTGTCGTTTCCTCTCCATCTCCAATAAGGGCCGTGTATAGAGGCTGACGTTCCTATCAGGCACATCAGTGGGCAGCCTTCCACACTTTCTGCTGCCTGACTGCCTGGCAGAGGTTAACAAGTAATCAACTCAGTATAGGCTACTCCACCGAGTGCCGCGCTACGAGCTTGTAGATCTGTTTATTTTTTTTTTTGGGGGGGGGGGGGGTCGAATCGTGAAGATTTGTGCAAATATATATTCAATTATTTATATATTTGAAGCGAACATTTGTAACTCAGATCTTCGCTTCTGGGGGGGGGGGGGGGGGGGATCTGGGGGGGGGGGGGAAGATAGCAGATCAAAAATAGCAGATCTACAAGCTCGAGCTTGTAGATCTGCTATTTTTGAATAGCAGATCTTGAATAGCCAGAGAAATCTTAAAAATATACACAGATGCATTCCGGGTTTTTAACCCATTAAGACCTGGAACGCATCTGTCATTTTTTTATTTGAGCTAAAAAGCATTATTTTACACTTTGGCTATTCAAAAATAGTGAAAATGTGTGCAAATCTTTGAAAATGTACATTTTTTAAAGCGAACATTTTTAACTAAAGTCTTTGCTTCTGGGGGTCCCTGGAACAACATATTTCTGAGCCCGCCTAGGGAGCCAGAGGCCCTGGTTGCTCCAGGTTTGATTCCAGGCCAGGCCAGCATATGTGTCGAAATGTGTCCCTGAGCAAGACTCTTAACCCCTAATTGCTCACAGGTTCTCATTGGAAACAAGACCGCAAGGACTTTCATGAACGACCCATAATATATGCCATAATCAACAAGAATACTATAAGATACTACTAATGCTAAGATAAGAAGGCTTTGGCTTTTTTAATAACACAACTAGTAATGACACATCTCTCTCTCTCTCTCTCTCTCTCTCTCTCTCTCTCTCTCTCTCTCTCTCTCTCTCTCTCTCTCTCTCTCTCTCTCTCTCTCTCTCTCTCTCTCTCCCTGTCTGCTGTAGGCAGCAAAAAGCACAGACACATTTCAGAATTTAGCCTTTTTATTAACTGATAAACAACATTTACACAGGGAATGAATTAACAACCTAGAGGTTTGTAGCTGTCGGTGCAGGATGGCTGATCTTAGGAACAGAGAAGCAGTCGCGGTGCACACGTTGCAATATATCACCACAGGCCCACTAGCCTATAAACAACATGACCATTGATGTGGAAATCCTGGCTAATAATTCATGGACTCCGGTCTAATATTCTAGCAGAATTTAAACTCTCAAAAGATCAGATGATGGGGGGCCGCGGTGGCGCAGTCGGTAGCGATGTCACCTCACAGCTAGAAGGTCCTGGCAGTGGTGTAAAAGTAACTAAGTACATTTACTCAAGTACTGTACTTAAGTACAATGTTGAGGTACTTTTACTTTACTGGAGTGAGGCAAACAAAATATCAGGCAAATATTGTACTTTTACTCCACTACAGTTAATTGAAAACTTTAGTTAGTAGTTACTTTGCAGATATACATTATTACATTATAAAACATACATTAACCACTTATTAACCACCTATTGTATACCTAGGCTATTTGAAAATAGCCGATCTGCAAGCTCACAACGCGTCGCATCGCGACGCGTTGTAAGCTTGTAGATCTGCTATTTTCAAACATTTTAGTGCCTTTACTTTTGGTACTTTAAGTACATGTTTTATACCAATACTTTTGTACTTTTAGTCAAGTACATTTTTAATTTTAATTCCAGACTTTTACTTGTAACAGAGTACTTCTACATTGCAGTATTGATGCTTTTACTTAAGTAAAACATTTGAGTACTTTTTCCACCACTGATGGGGGCACGGTGGCGCAGTCGGTAGCGCTGTCGCCTCACAGCTACAAGGTCTTTTCGATTCCCGCCGGGGACGCTGTGGGGGCGTGTTCTCTCCTCGGCGTCATCAGTGACCATACCCTAGGTGGGGTTGGCGAAAGGGCCTTTCTTTGTGGAGTTTGCATGTTCTCCCCGTGTCCCCTAGGGTAGTTAATACCCTCACAAAAACAAGCAGTAATCCTGGTCTCTTTATACTGCCTCCCCCTGGTCAGCCGGGGCGCCTGATGGAGGGGAAAATGAACCGGTTGGAATAACGTGTTCCTTCCACACGCTACGTCCTACTCCCCCCTGTCAGGTGACAATAAGGTCAGTTGGCTCTCATGCATTGAAGGAGGCATGCGCTGGGCGGCATGCGCTGGGCTCCCTAAGCAGGCGGGGGGAGTGTAGCGCCCAGGATCACTTAGACCATCGGCACTGGGTGAAAAAACGTTGCAAAATCGTAGGATAAAAAAAACATTATTTAAAAAATAAAGGGCTGTAGTTTCACAGAGACTCACGTTACTGAACAGACACTCCACAGCAACGAGTATACTATCAGAATATAGAGCTGTTTAACACTTGTTTTAACTGAAGAAAATCCCGTACCCTGCCTTTAACCTCAACCAGCTGTGCCCCTATTAGACAGAATCCTCCCTTCACACCAGATATCTCTGTGTAGAAAACACATTGTAAAGCTCTGTTTCTCAGCTCACAGGTTTCAGCAAAACAAGCAGATCAATGCTGGAATTATATAATTATACCATTTTGCTTCGTGGCCATATTTACCGCCCATCAGAGAGAAAGAGAGAGAGCCGGCTCATCAGAACATAATACACACGTATTAGTCACGCTCCACGGACAGTGCATTTGCAATAATAACACAAAAGGCAGGTAGTTTGACTAGATTTGCTTCTAAAATAGGTCTATTTTCTTTTGCTCCCCTGCCCATGCAGTCCCATTATTATTTATATCGTCTCTGTCAGGGTTGAAAACTCACATGTCCAAAAACTGCGGATTACATTTACATCATTGGTTCTCAAAGTGGGGTCCGAGGACCCCCAGGGGTACTTGAGGGGGGGTTCCAGGGGGTCCCCAGCTAAATGATGGACAGGGACCAAATGGACCCTTATGGGTCTGTAACTCTGAGAGTGTACAAATGGAACCAGATGGACCCTTATAGGTCTGTAACTCTGAGAGTGTACAAATGGAACCAAATGGACCCTTATGGGTCTGTAACTCTGAGTGTGTACAAATGGAACCAAATGGACCCTTATGGGTCTGTAACTCTGAGAGTGTGCACATGGAACCAAATGGACCCTAACGGGTCTGTAACTCTGAGAGTGTACAAATGTAACCAAATGGACCCTAACGGGTCCATTTGGTTACATTTGTACACTCTCAGAGTTAAATCAACATTGATTATACAATATGAATTGGGGTCCCAGAGACATACATGCCATTAAATGGGGGTCCGTAGCCTAATGCATGTCAAACAGAGGGTCCTTGAAATTAAAATGGTTGAAAATCACTGCTAGAGAGCCGTAAAAACCTTCTATTATGGGGGTCCCTGGCTTATCTTTTTCAAATGGGGGTCCGCGGGCTAATAATTGTCTATTTGGGGGTCCTTGGCACGAAAAAGTTTGAGAACCACTGCATTACATTACATTACATTACATTACATTAGTCATTTAGCAGACGCTTTTATCCAAAGCTTTTATCTCTCTCTCTCTCTCTCTCTCTCTCTCTCTCTCTCTCTCTCTCTCTCTCTCTCTCTCTCTCTCTCTCTCTCTCTCTCTCTCTCCCCTCCCTCAGAGTTCTTAATGGACAGTCATTCATCTCCTCCGCTGTGGTCCAGACATAATCTAACCCCTGTCTTGTATCAGCCCTATTCATTAGGGCCGAAACTATCAATTATTCTCTGAGATTCTATCCATCCTTTCTGTCTTTTTTCGTATTATTAATAGGAAATTGAGAACACTGCTTTGTATTACATTTTTATTTTTACATTATACCATCAAATAAATGCAAACATATATTAAAAACTCGTATTTGGACACGATTAAAGCTACAATATAACTGATCCAATCTGTATGGTAGAGTATGTTAATACACTACAACTTATACAAACTGTATGGTAGAGTATGTTAATACACTATAACTTATCCAATCTGTATGGTAGAGTATATTAACACATTGGGTGCCAAAACCGGGATTTCGCGTGTTTTCAAAGAGTAGCGGTTGAGTGCCGAACACGGGAAATCTTGTGTTTTCATTTTTTTGTTTTTTTTTGTTTATTTTCCACAAGGGGGGGCTAGCGCAACTTTGAATAACCCACGGTGCCTCTTAAATGGAAGGGACAGATGGATCACTGTGCCAAAAAAATCCTGGCTTCCGTCCGCTCCCATTCTATCTCCTTGATAAAAACCTTCGGATCTCCTTAACTTTTTACAATGGTGAAAACGAGCCATTTTCGGTGCGCGATCACTCCGCAATGGCGGCTCGCGTGAGAGATGTTATTGGTCCAGACGTTAGCCTGAAACAGTGCATGGACCAATAACATCTAGACAGCGCAGTGTTACAAACGGTAAGATCGCTGGCACTAGACATATACCCTGTTTTAATAAAACTCTGGCACGCACCTAATGTGTTAAGACTGGGAACACATCTGTGTCATTTTAGGATTTGTTTGGCACGAGTGTCGCGCTATGAGCTTGTAGATCTGCTACTTTTGAAAAATCGTTAAAAAAAACCTTTCTACCATACAGATTGTCACACACACACACACACACACACACACACACACACACACACACACACACACACACACACACACACACACACACACACCACCACCACCCCATTCTTTCTCCTTTTATCTCCCTGTTCACTTGTCTGTGCTGATGACCTCGTTATTTGCCAGCCCATGTCTTTGGTCTCTCTCGCTCTCTTTCTCTCACTTGCTCGCTCGCTCTCTATCTCTGGCGCTCTCTCTCTCTCTCTCTCTCTCTCTCTCTCTCTCTCTCTCTCTGGCGCTCTCTCTCTCTCTCTCTCTCTCTCTCTCTCTAATGACTGGCTGATGGCTCATATCATATCAGTAGATCAATTGGTCACATACAGTTATATGACTGCTGCTATCTCCTTCAAGAGAGAGAGAGAGAGAGAGAGAGAGAGAGAGAGAGAGAGAGAGAGAGAGAGAGAGAGAGAGAGAGAGAGAGAGACTTGAGTAGGAAGGGAGCAACTTCATTATAATCCAATCCATAATAGTATTACTAGTATGTGAAATGTCCACATTGTTGTCTTTGTTTCTGTCTTTTGTATGGATGTTTTGCCATTGTTTCGGTAGACATTATAAGCTACGGCTTCAGCTTACCCACACTTGTTCAGTCCATGTGTTGTTTTTGCCGTTTGTTGTGACTAACTCTGTACAACCATTCATTCATTCATTCATTCATACATTCATTCATTCATTCATTCATTCATTCATTCATTCATTCATTCATTCATTCATTCATTCATTGCTGCTTGTGCGCCGAACAAGGCACGTTCCCGTCCCTATAAGGCTACCTTTAGGCTGCCGTAAAATCCAGTCAAATCCACTGTTCGCACACTGCATTTGTAAGTGATCTGATGTCACAGAACTGTGTGTTCAGACTGATTTAAACAACGTCAGAATCATAAAACACGGGACGTGATTTTATGATTCTGACGTGCGACATACTGTAGCAGACAAGCGACAACAACAAAAACAAATGCACGCATGCGTGATAAAAGTGCGAGGAGACGTTGAATGTCTCCATCTGTCCACTGCCGCTTGCCATTTCTTCTGTAAAACCTACTGTACACTTACTACACTAATGTTTTGTTTTCATCACACCCCTTGCGCTCTTTAATGGCGTCAGTGGTGCCATCTACAAGCTCACAACGCGTCGCATCGCGACGCGTTGTGAGCTTGTAGATCTGCTATTTTCAAACATTTAGTACTTTTACTTTTGGTACTTTAAGTACATTTTGATGCCAATACTTTTGTACTTTTACTCTGAATAGATGCCTTTCATACTTGTCTGGTAACAGAGCATTTATATCATGGTACAGTGTGGCTACTTTTACTCGGGTAAATAAACAAGTCCGACTTACTTGCTTCTTCCACCAAACTGGCGTTAAGGTCTTCCAGAAGAAGTGCAGTCTGGTCACGTATGGCCCAGTCTGGCGCCCCCTGTAGAACCCGCCACCCCTGGGCGCTTTGCTCTTGACATGCACAGCATGGGTTAAAGATCAGGTTTTTGGAAAAGCTAAACAGTCTTTTTCTTTCTCTCTCTCTCTCTCTCTCTCTCTCTCTCTCTCTCTCTCTCTCTCTCTCTCTCTCTCTCTCCCTCTCCCTCTCCCCATATGTTCTTACCGTCTGGCTCGCCTTCCAGTTCCTCCATAACCCATTAAAACCGATAAATCATCCGTGTATAACATATATATATATATATATATATATATATATATATATATATATATAGCTAGAAAGTACATACATAAACACAAAAGCAAAGCAAATATACAAGCTCATAGCTTTGTGCCGTGGCTGCGAGCTTGAACATCTATACTATTTGAATTCGGCGTCTTAATGGGTTAATGCACAGCAGGTGTATCGCCCTACGGGTGTCATCGCTGAGAGTCCACTATACTCTCTAACATTACAGGACGGTTTGATGAGCTAATTAATCACTATCACCTGTCATGTGTCAGCGAGAACAGCTTTCTCTCTGCTGCTACTGTTAACCCTCTGTTGGTTGAGAAGGAGAGAACACACACACACACACACACACACACACACACACACACACACACACACACACACACACACACACACACACACACACACACACACACACACACATTCACACCTTTTTTTAATGTATTTCCAGTGGTGTAAAGTTAACTATGTACATTTACTCAAGTAGGCCTCCTGTACTTAAGTACGATTTTGAGCTATACTTTGACTTTACTGGAGTATTTCCAATTGTCTGTACTTTTACTTCTACTCCACTACATCTAGGAGGCAAACATTGTACTTTTACTCCACTACAATTATTTGAAAAACTTTAGTTACTAGTTACAGTACTTTGCAGATATAAATTATTACATTATAAAATGTAACCCGTCGCCATTGGACCACGATGGTGGTCCAATGCCGAATACATATTGGACCTTGATATGAAAAAAAGGTTGAAAACCTGCCGGTATAAAGGCTTCCTCTGTGAGCTCTGATCAAAAGTACAGATGAAAACACCTCTCTGTGGCTTTCATTTATAACAACCACATCAGGAGCGTTAGGCTGAAATGTTAGAGAACACAGAACCGCCATTACACAGACACGCGCGCGCGCACGCACACGCACAGACACACACACACACACGTTTGTATTACTATACTTGTGAGGACCTCAACACTTTAGGACAGCCATGTTATGAATGCCATTTAAACATACAACATAACAACATAATAATTGCCATTTTTAACCGTAAGCCTAAGGCCGAAAAACAGCAGATCTACAAGCCCACAACGCGTCGCGCTGCGACGCGTTCTGGGCTTATAGATCGGCTGTTATTCGGTGCATGACACTGGCGCGCAACTAAGTATAAATCATGTTTAACTCTAATTCCAGTCCCTAAACCTAACCTCTAAATGTCTAATCCTGACCTGAATGTTTTTCTAATTGTAAACGTATCTCTAAAAATGTTCTTTTGTAACTATAAAACAACCATTTGTCTTGTGAGGACCAGGAAAACTGTCCTCACAATGTATATTTCTTCAAATTGTACTATACTTGGTCCTCGCAAGTATAGTAACACAAACACACACACACACACACACACACACACACACACACACACACACACACACACACACACACACACACACACACACACACACACACACACACACACACACACACACACACACACACACACACACACACACACGGTAGTGTAATAACAGCAGTGTTTGTTTTGATCCTGGGCAAATTAAATGTTGGCTCGCACAGCGCTGGCCCTGCGTTCTGTTCCCATGACAACCTGCTAGGCTAGGGTAATTGCCCACCTGCGGAGAAACTTATGCAACAGTGTATTGTTGATGATGCTCTATTTTACTCCCCTCTCCTCTGTTCCTCTCCTCTTTCTGTTCCTCTTTCTGGTCCTCTCTTCTCCTTTCCTCTCCTCCTCTATGCACGTCTCCTCCCCTCTTTCTTTTCATCTCCCAGTGGTGGAAAGTAACTAAGTACATTTACTTAAGTACTGTACTTAAGTACAATTCTGAGGTATTTGTCCTTCACTGGAGTATTTCCAGTTGTCTGTACTTTTGCTTCTACTCCACTACATCTCAGAGGACAATATTGTACTTTTGCTCCACTACAATTATTTGAAAACTTTATAGTTACTAGTTACTGTTTTTGTTTTTGATTATTTTACAAAACATACATTAACCACTTCAACCATATACATTTCGGCCATTTGAAAATAGCAGATCTACAAGCTCACAATGTGTCGCGACGCGACGCATTGTGAGCTTGCAGATCGTGATCGATCCTCCATTCCAGAGCTACAGTATGGCTGTTTGAATGAGGCTTGTTTTTTTGAAAAACAGCAGAAAAACTCCAGAAAGCTGAAAAAAAATCATTTAACTCATGTCCAGTTTTTTTTTTTACATTAACCACTTCAACGTTATTATCCCTATTCTGAAGAGAACTTTAGCCAAAAAAAATTTGGCAAAGAGGTGTGGTGTTGGTCTATGAAATCTGTGAGAATACAATCTTATACAGTATGTAGTGGGGGTCCCTGCTTCATCTCTCTCTCAGCTAGGGGGTCCTTGGGCTGAAAACGTTGAAGACCCCTGAACTAGATCATTCGGCCGTCAGTAAACATGAAATGTTTTTTTTTTTGGTGATCACGTGATCACTGGGTGATCTCTTCAGCTTGGGGTATTCTGCATAACAAGTACTTTTACTGTTTGGTACTTTCAGCGGTTCTCAAAGTGGGGTCCGGGGACCCCACTTTGCGGGGTCCTTGAGGAGGTTCCAGGGGGTCCCCATGAAGCTAAATGTATTAATACAGCCTCACAATAATTTGTAACCTCTTTATACATAATTGTCGTTGGCTATATTCGAGAATACGAGATCTACAAGCTCACAGCGCATCACTTTGTGCCGCGCTGCAAGCTTGTACATCTGCTATTTTTAATATTTTAGAAACATCTCGAAAGTGTTTCAAAAAATGTTAATAGTTCATATTTTAACACAAATCTCTTATGGGGGTTTTTGGCATTTGTTCAGATGGGGGTCCGCGGCCAAATACATTCAATCAATGTAGGGGTCCTTGACATGATTTTTTTTAGAGGAAAGTAACTAAGTACATAACTAATGTACTTAAGTAGGGGTGAACGGGGTCGGTTGACGCACCCATTTCTATTTCCCTCCCTGCACAGAGATTAATTAATTTCATGTAACCATACTTTTTTGTGAACAAGAGACACTTGTCCTCTCCCATTACCCGCAGTGCGTTTTAATTTTAGTGAAACGAGTCGAACGCAATCGGTGAGTAAAGTGACGTTGCGCTACTCTCCGCACACGGCCACCAGTCGGGGCGAATGGCGCATACATGGGGGGCGGACGGCGCGGTCAGATGAAATGTCCAATAACAAGCACATAAGTTACATTTCTGGCATCTAACTCTCATTGATGCTTCAGTAGAATCCTCCGAGCAAATGACCATGCTGATAGTCAAATAAATGTATCATGTTAATGTCGCCTCTGTCTGTTTCCTCAACTTTGTGCCAAAACATGTGCCGTTCGTCCCTCCCTGTCTGTAATGCACCGAGTGGCGTAATGCGCCGTTCGTCCCTCCCTGCCCTCCCCGGATGTTTTGCTAGCTAGCACAAAAGCTAATGAATATTTTTCAATGGAACCTTCACTGAGAGTTAGCCCACAGATTAGCCTAACAGACAAAATCCATTTACAATCTGCACCAAATAAACACAGCAGTACAAATGGAAAACACTCAAATAGGGTATTTTTTTACTACAGTGTGGAAATACACAAAAGTGGCTTCAACTCTGCCAATTTTGATCAGAACTGGGACAAAATTTGTGTCTGATGTTTATGACCGAAGACGAAGAGGGTGACGTCGCCGGATGTGACGATTTTTTAGTGTAGCATGAAAAAAGGTCCGTGCGTCAACCGTCCCCCTGCGTCAACCGACCCCATTCTCCCCTACAATTTTGAGGTATTTTTTAATTTAATTGAGTATTTCCAAGTTTCTGTACTTTTACTCTGTTACATCTCAGAGGCAACTATTACACTTTTACTCCACTACAATTATTTGCAAACTTTAGTTACTAGTTACTTTGTAGATTTTGATTATTATCCCAAAACATACATTAACCACTTCAGCCCTACTATGTATATACATTTTAGACATTTGAAAATGTGTTGCGATGCGACGCATTGTGAGCTTGTAGATCTGCTATTTTCAAATGATTTTAATGCATTTGAAAACTTGAAATGGGACATTCTGCATAATGAGTAATTTCTACTGTTAGTACATTTTGATCAATATGTCTGTACTTTTACCCAAGTACATTTTGAATTGCAGACTTTTACTTGTAACAGAGTATTTCTATATTGTAGTATCGATTCTTGATAACTTAAGTAAAAACAAAAATGGGAGTACTTTTTTCCACCGCTGTTTAAAAGTCTTAACTAACCCTTACGGGTCCATTTGGGAGAGAGAGAGAGAGAGAGAGAGAGAGAGAGAGAGAGAGAGAGAGAGAGAGAGAGAGAGAGAGAGAGAGAGAGAGAGAGAGAGAGAGAGAGAGAGAGAGAGAGAGAGAGAGAGAGAGAGAGAGAGAGAGAGAGAGAGAGAGAGAGAGAGAGAGAGAGAGAGGGAGAGGAAAAACAGTAGAGTCAGCAGTTGCAGCTTTAGTCTGCGTGGGTTTAGGCTTCAGCTGTGTCTCTGTTAATATGGCAGCAGAGCCACGAGTGACACGAGGCAACAGGGAACAAGTGTCTGACTTAATATATTAAACCCTCTCTTGTCGGGTGGAAACCTCATATGTCCACAACTGTTACTTGTCAGGATTCAAATAAAATTAAGGGGGAAAAAGCATCAAAAGCAGCAGATCTACAAGCTCTAAAGGTGTCGTTTCGAGCTTGTAGATCTGCCGCTTGTGATGCTGTGTGTGTGTGTGTGTGTGTGTGTGTGTGTGTGTGTGTGTGTGTGTGTGTGTGTGTGTGTGTGTGTGTGTGTGTGTGTGTGTGTGTGTGTGTGTGTGTGTGTGTGTGTGTGTGTGTGTGTGTGTGTGTGTGTGTGCCGCTGTAGTTATGATCAAGTCAAAACACTAAAGTTAAAATATGGAGATAAGAGGTTTCTGCCTCCACAGAGAGAGAGAGAGAGAGAGAGAGAGAGAGAGAGAGAGAGAGAGAGAGAGAGAGAGAGAGAGAGAGAGAGAGAGAGAGAGAGAGAGAGAGAGAGAGAGAGAGAGAGAGAGAGAGAGAGAGAGAGAGAGAGAGAGAGAGAGAGAGAGAGAGAGAGAGAGAGAGAGAGAGAGAGGCATGGTTTGGGTGAGAGAGGGGAGGGAGGAATAAAGTGTCTGCAAAGTGTACGGTTTAATCACAATGGATGTAGGGAGGAAAGGAGAGAGAGAGAGAGAGAGAGGTGGGCGTGAGGGAGAGAGAGAGAAGGGGGAGGAATGGATGGATTGATGCGGCTTTGCTGACGCAGCAGATTTGGATAACGCCACGATAAAATCTCAATGACACAGCACTGCATTCTGTGGTGCAGGGCGTGCAACAATCCAGCAGTACACACACACACACACACACACACACACACACACACACACACACACACACACACACACAATGCACTTACATATGCACGTAAGCAAATATAAATGGTAATAAAACAATATTGAACAGATGAAAGAGTGTAAGCGGAGCGAGCACACTGCTCGTCTACAGTGCCACACGCACGCGCGCGCACGCACACACACACACACACACACACACACACACACACACACACACACACACACACACACACACACACACACACACACACACACACACACACACACACACACACACACACACACACACACACATACACACAGAGGCACACACACACACACACACACACACACACACACACACACACACACACACACACACACACACACACACACACACACACGCACACACAGGTTTGCATTACTATACTTTTGAGGACGTGAATCATGTCTAACTCTTAATTTCCAACCCCTAAACCTATATATGTCTCATACTGAACCTATATATTTTTCCTGTATGAACCATAAATATTTCCTCACAACGACTGTTTCTCAAATTCGCCTACTTCTGGTCCTCACAAGTAAAGTAAAACACACACACACACACACACACACACACACACACACACACACACACACACACACACACACACACACACACACACACACACACACACACACACACACTCACCACGTAACACATCCCTCACAATGTGTGCATTAAAGTAAACACAGTCGCTTACTCTTTCTCTCTCTCTCTCTCTCGCCCAGACTTTCAATGCTGCCTCGTTGTATTCTGTCTTCTCTTTTATCTCCTCTGCATCGGTGCTTTTTTAGGCTATTGGAAAAAAGCAGATCTACAAGCTCTGCTTTTTTAGGCTATTGGAAAATAACAGATCTACAAGCTCTGCTTTTTTAGGCTATTGGAAAAAAGCAGATCTACAAGCTCACAACGCGTCGCATCGTGACGCGTTGTGAGCTAGTAGATATGCTATTTTCAAACATGTTTGTACTTTTACTTTTGGTACTTTAAGTACATGTTAACACCACTACTTTTGTACTTTTACTCAAGTGCATTTACAATTCTGGACTTTTACTTGTAACAGAGTATTTCTTTATTGCAGTATTGATACTTTTACTTAAATATCTGAGTAATTTTTCCACCGCTGATCACTACCAGAGTGATTTTCTTTGGTTAAAATAAGTGTTAAATAGCTCTATATTCTGATAGTACTCATTGCTATAGAGTGTTTGTTCAGTAAAAAGAGTCTCCTTGTCTCTCCAGCTCTTTATAAAACGGAAAATGCATTTTCGTTTCAGTTTCATTTCCAATTGTATCCAATCAGGACAGAGAACTCAATCAGGATATAGATTAAACAAGTTAAATTGGAAGTGATGACACTAAGAAATGAGCAGGCACACTTGGAACTGGAGCACTATAAAAATGAAGCTTAAAAATGGGTTCTTTCTCCTGATTGGCTGAGATTCTGACACCTACCGGAAAATGTATTTTCTGTTTATTAAAGAGCTGGAGAGACGGGGAGACTCCTGTTACTGAACAAACACTCTATAGCAATGATTACTATCAGAATATAGTGCTTTAACCTTTTAACAAAATACTTTTTGTTTTAACCCAAAAATATCACTTACCCTACCTTTAAATGAAATGAAGATGATGAACTTTGTAATCTCGTTTATATGTTTGTGTAGGATTGTGTTATTGTAAATGTATGATCGCTATAAAAAGTAATTATTGCCGGCATTTTACCTCTACCACTGCACCTGCATCCACTGTTTCTTCTTAACCTCAGAGAGAGAGAGAGAGCCTTAACCTCAGAGAGAGCGAGCGAGCGAGCACATGGCTTCATTATATGGTATTTACTGTCATCTCCCAGTAGTTCTTAGCCCATTGAGACCTGAAGCCGATTCTACATGTCTCCTAAATCTCAACAGTTTTCTGAAAAAACGTATGTTTCTATATCAGTGGTGCTCAATCTTTTTCATGTCAAGGACCCCCAAAATGATATGTATTTGGCCGCGGACCCCCATCAAAATATGTCGTTCCAGGGACCCCCCCCAGAAGCAAAGATTTGAGTTAAAAATGTTCGCTTTAAAAATATATATATTCAAAGATTTGCACACGATTTCACGATTCTTCAAAAAATAGCAGATCTACTAGCTCGTAGCGCGGCACTCGGTGCCGCGCTACGAGCTTGTAGATCTGCTATTTTTGAATAGCCCAAAGTGTAAAATAATGTTTTTTTAGCTCAAATCAAAAAATGACACAGTTCCAGGTCCTAATGGGTTAAGCGGTCTAATGACCAGTCTTTTGTCACCGTCTCCAGCTATAACGTTTCGCCCAGCGTTGCGATCGCACCAGAAAGTCGCCGCCCGCCGAACCGCAAAATAAGTGCAATAATGGTCATTATTGACCGTTCTGTAATCGTTCTGCTGGCTGCGAGCCTTGAGGTTCAATTGGCCGCCTTATAACGGCACAATTCTACCTTGTTATTGGAACGTTAGGGGCTTGATAGAGTTTCTGAGCTCTCACCAAAAAAAAAAAGATTTATAAATGGTGAATGGTAAATGATGCATAAATAGCACCTTTGTCCAAGGCACTTTACAATGTGCATTACATTCGCCCATTCACACACATTCACACACACACACACACACACACACACACACACACACACACACACACACACACACACACACACACACACACACACACACACACACACACACACACACACACATGCATACACCGACGGCAGAGGAGACCATGCAAGGCACCAACCTGCTCATCGGGAGAAATTAGGGGTTCAGTGACTTGCTCAGGACATTTCAACACTAAACACTTCTCATCCTTAAACACTGGGGGCATTTTTTTTTTCATACGGATAATTTGTTTGTTTTAAAAAACCTTATAAAGCAGGGGTCTTCAACGTTTTCAGGCCAAGGACCCCCTAGCTGAGAGAGAGATGAAGCAGGGACCCCCTCTATATTGTATAAAAAATATGTTTCAGATTGAACTTTTTTTTTGTTTACTTGGTCTGCTCTTTTATCCCTCTACACCAAACACCTCTTTGCCCAAAAAAATAGCCGATCTACAAGCTCACAACGCCTCGCAGTGCGAGGCGTTGTGAGCTTGTAGATCGGCTATTTTTTGGGGCTAAAGTTCTCCTTGGAAAAAGGGATGCTAGGGTTCAAGTGGTTAAGGTAAAAAAAAAAAAAAATCATATCACACAAAGATTTGGCGGACCCCGTGTAGTAACTCTGAGGACCCCCTAGAGGTCCCGGACCCCCTGTTGAAGACCCCTGTTATAAAGTCAATGCCAAGCTTTCGCATCAACAACAAAGTTTTGCAGAGCTGGTGACTGCTACATAAGCATCCCTATATTCTGGGGGGAACATTCACCGAAAATAGCCGATCTACAAGCTGACTACGGTACACGTCAGCTTGAAAGATCTACCAAAGAAAGATCTGCATCCACTTGTAGCTTTTTTACGTTTCATTCAGTCAGTCAATAGTGTCGCGGTCTGACTGATCTACCTCTCAACTAATGATTCATGAGAGAACACCATAATAAGAGCATGTGTCCTTATCAGCCAGGTACTCACACATAAACAACAAACAGAACCCTTTCATTCATACGAACATGGAAATACTTTCAACGTGCCTGCTTGCAGTGTTGATTTTGACAGGAAATGTTGATTTAGTTTTAGTCATAGTCCTTTGATTAAAGTCCTTTGATTAAAATTCCATTTCGTTTTAGTCATATTTTAGTCATCTGAAATGTTTTAGTTTTTGTCTAGTTTTAGTCGACTAAATATCAAAGACTATAGTCGACTAAAATGTCTGTTGGCGGTGCCTTGATGGCGTCGTGATGGCAGATTTTACACTTGGTTGCATGCTGAAAATAGCCGGTGCAACATAATGTATCCCATCAAACATCAAAATGCGTAAATGCAGTATGGCTCATATTATTACGTGATCTACAACTGAGCTTGTAGATCTGCAATTTTTTGGGGGAAAAGCGTGGGTCTTTGAATACATATATATGTTTTTAAAGTGAACATTTGTAACTCAAATCTTTGCTTCTGGGGAGTCTACAAAATCTTCTAAATCCATTTTTTGTTGCGTATGTTGCTATATATCAGTGGTTCTCGAAAATGATATGTATTTGGCCTTGGACCCCCCCCCCCCATCTGAAATTATGTTGTTCCAGGGACCCTGCCCCAGAAGTTGTAACAGAGTTAAAAATGTTCGCTTCGAAAACTCTATACATATATTCAGAGAATTTGCACAAAGTTTCACGATTTTTCCAAAAAATAGCAGATCTACAAGCTCATAGCACGGCTCCGTGCCACGCTATGAGCTTGTAGATCTGCTCACCCCACCCCAACCAACCAGCTGGCAGTGTGCTCTTTAACATCACATGAGACACGCCCACACAGTTATGCTTTTGCGTTGCATAATATTTCATATTGTTTCTCATATCTCCATAATTCAGCTTTTGTGTGTTGTTAGCTGCTTCGTCATACATGAGTGTCACGCAAAAAAGTAATGAAAATAGCAGATCTACAAGCTCACAATGCATCCGTCCTGCACTGATGAAGCAGGCAGCCAGAGGTTGAATGAAGGAGTTGATGAGATGAAACAGATGACTTGTGACATCATGCATGACTTGTGACATCATGCTAGCATTTAGAGTGGCCTTGAGTGAGGCACTGAACTGCTCAGCTGCTCAGTGGCCAACAGTATAGTTGTACTGGTCAGCTCCCAGGTTTTAATGAGTCTGTGTGTTTTTATGTGCAGGGTATTGTTGAAAATGAGCATGTGTGCTCAGCTACTACACTGGGTCAAAAAATAACAACATAATATATATAATAATAAAACAAAATCTCTCTGTCGCGTCTCAATTTTTAATTCAATTCAAAGGGGCTTTGTTGTCATGAGAAAGCATGTTTACACTGCCAAAGCAGGGGTGGAACACATGTATGCACAATTCAATGGGAATTAAGACATGTGTAAACAAAGCTGTTTTGCATTGCAACTTTGGGAAAACAATATTATACAGGAACTGTTCTGTGAGAAATAGTTATACATCTACATAGGAAAGGTTAGCTTGGTATAAACCTTTGAAACAAACGACAGCAGCATCCCTGTGCACTCACTCACACACTCGTACACACACACACACACACACGCATGCACGCACACACACGCACAGGCACAGTTCTCCTCTTCTTTCATTCTTATGTCAGTTAGTGAGGGTGATTAGATTTCAGTACTTCTTTGCTGGCATTATACTGCAGCGTGGCTGTCTGGTTAGCACATGAGATAAGGTCAAACATTCTATTGTGTACTGCAGTTAGCTCATACTGTACAGCAGGCTCAGTGGCGTGCACAGACATTTTGAGGGGCAGGTGCTCAAGTAAATTATCCTTTTTTTTGTTTACTTGGTCTGCTCTTTTTTCCCTCTACACCTATACCTCTTTGCCAAAAATAGCCGATCTACAAGCCCACAACGCCTCGCAGCGTTCTCGTCAGAAAGGGATGCTAGGTTTCGAGTGGTTATGGGGCGGCAGTGGCTCAGGGGTAGAGTGGCCGGGTAGAGTGAACTGGAAAACCGCAAGGTTCCCAGTTCGATCCCGGGCTGGGGCGCTCCCCTAGAGTTAGTGTCGAAGTGTCCTTGAGCAAGACGCTGAACCCCTAATTGCTCCCGATGAGCAGGTTGGTGCCTTGCATGGTTTCCTCCGCCATCGGTGTATGAATGTGTGTGTGAATGGATTAATGGCACAATCAATGTAAAGCGCTTCGGATAGAAGCGCTATATAAATGCAACATTTACCATTTTTACCATTTAAAAAGAAAAAAACATATCACATAAAGATTTGGCGGACCCCCTGTAGTAACTCTGAGGACCCCCTGTTGAAGACCCCTGCTGTAAACTGAAAAAAGGGCACTTCTGGTCAAGAGGGCAAAGGGCAGGTGCTCTAGCACCACCTAGAGTCTATCTGTGCACGTCCCTGAGCAGGCTCTGCATGCATGCTGTACACAAGAAAAATATTGTCACTGTCGGCAGTGGTGTAAAGTAACTAAGTACATGTACTCAAGTACTCTAGTTAAGTACGATTTTGAGTTATTTTTTACTTTGCTATTTCCAATTGTATGTACCTTTACTTCTACTCCACTACATCTCAGAGGCAAAGATTGTACTTTACGCCACTACAATTTGAAAACATGAAATGGGACATTCTGCATAATGAGTACTTTTACTTTTGGTACATTTTGATACCAATATGTGTTTAGTTTTACTCTTTTTTTTTTTTTTAATTCCAGACTTTTACTTGTAACAGAGTACTTCTTCATTGCAGTATTGATACTTTTAAGTTAAACATTTGAGTACTTTTTCCACCACTATGAGAGGAAATTTGGAGCAATAATGTGCAAATGAGGTTTCTATAGAGACATGAATAACAAGAGGACGTAGAGACACTCTCACACATGATGACATGGAGAGAGTTGTTAATTGTACATGTAAATGGCAGCAGGACATGTAGAATGGTAAATGGAAGCAGGACATACATTCTTCATACAAGAAAGAAGGAGGACAAAAATAATAAAGAAATGTTTATTTGCTCATCAAAAACAGTGATAAAACAACAATGCAATATAACAACTAGATGTAATGAAGTTAAACATACCATGATGACAGGTATGGTATCTATAGCAGCAATCAGGAATACACAAGAAGTCAGAAGGCGTACATAGCCTATATAAAGCAATTTGTACTAACTGGCTTCAACACCAGACCCCAGCTTACCTGTGCTTGTCTAATCATTACTTGAAAATGACACTGAAAATGTGTATTAACACATTATTAAATAGTGGTCTTCAAGAGACAGAGTACAGAAACCTTAGTTGTTTTTTTTGTGTCCTATAAAATTGGCACTTTGGCTACCACTGTGTGGTCGCCTCCTGAAGATCACTATTTAGTGTATTCTGCCGTGGGTCACCACTACGAGGACTTTGGTGCGAGTATCATTCTCGTGCACAGTGTTCACACACTAGTGTCCAAACATCTACAATGGCAATGCTAATATACATGTAATAGGTTCATAACAGCTCAGCAGACTGAACAACTGCTTACAAGAACAACATTGGGTCATCATGATGCATGTTTCTGATCACTTTCTAATGAAACGCTTGTCACACTGTTCACAATCATGTTTCATTGATATGTGTGCATGACATTTTAGGATGCCTAACTGAGTACAATTAATTCCACATTGACCAAATTAGGATTTCTCTCCAGTGTGAATTCTCTGGTGAGTTTTAAGGTGGGACATTTGAGAGAAGTGTTGTCCACACTGATTACACCCATAGGGTTTCTCACCAGTGTGAATTCTCTGGTGTGTTTTAAGGGTTGTCATTCGAGAGAAGTGTTGTCCACACTGATCACATCCATAGGGTTTCTCACCAGTGTGAATTCTCTGGTGTGTTTTAAGGCTGGACATTAGAGAGAAGTGTTGTCCACACTGGTCGCATCCATAGGTTTTCTCTCCAGTGTGAATTTTCTGGTGTGTTTTAAGGCTGGATATTTGAGAGAAGTGTTGTCCACACTGATCACAGCCATATGGTTTCTCTCCAGTGTGAATTCTTCGGTGTGTTTTAAGGTTGGACATATGAGAGAAGTGTTGTCCACACTGTTCACATCCATAGGGTTTTTCTCCAATGTGAATTCTCTGGTGCGTTTTAAGGTTGGACATCTCAGAGAAGTGTTGTCCACACTGATCACATCCATAGGGTTTCTCTCCAGTGTGAATTCTCTGGTGTTTTTTAAGGGAGGACATGTCAGAGAAGTGTTGTCCACACTGATCACATCCATAGGGTTTCTCTCCAGTGTGAATTCGTTGGTGTTTTTTGAGGCTGGACATCTCAGAGAAGTGTTGTCCGCACTGATCACATCCATAGGGTTTCTCTCCAGTGTGAATTCTCTGATGTCTTTTAAGTTTGTACATGTCATTGAAGGGTTGCCCACACTGATCACAGCGGTGTTGTCTTGGTTTGGCCAAGCTTCTTTGTTCGTTCTCTGCTGGATTGCAGAAAGGTAAAGGAAATATGGTTTGAGAGGTGGGAATGGAGTATAAATGTACAACATAATTACATTAAGCTGTTCCCTAGAATGAATATATCGATATAGCAAACAAGCAACAAGCTGACAACAAATGAGACACAGTTAAATAAATAATATACAAGATAAATAATATACAACAAAGCTAGAGGTCAAATTAAAATGAAAAACAAAAATTATAAAAATAATAAGATTGAGACAAGTAGTGAGACTGCTTAATTTAAAACTTGAAAACTAAAGTAATAAAACATTTGTATAACAGAGCAGGGAAAACAAAACTAGAGAGGTAGAGAAAGTAACATACCATTTTCTTTTGGTCCCTCCTGTTCAGCTGAACTGTCCCTGTTTGGGTTGAGAGAGTCCATCTTCCACTGAATTCTGGAGTCAGTCACAGTCAGATCTGATCAGAAATGATTGATATCCTGGAGGAGTTGTGGATACATTACAACTACACACTCTTCTTATACTACAGAGCCTGGGGTGGAGCCAGTGACTGCTTTGAATGATTGGACAAAGAGAACAATACAACCATCTCTCCACCAATCACAACCTAACATACTTCTACATGCCCCTCCCCCAGACATGCTCCATCCATGCTACCTTCTAGTAACTGTTGACTTTCTGTTACAAGAGCATCCATTTGTGGATTCATTCATTTGTAATCTTCATGTAATTCAAATGTGTCTTAATTCCGATAAGATTAATATAAGATATCTGAATATAACACCCTTTATATATAAATGCATTCATTATAAAATGCATGAACAGTAAACAGACAATCAGTATCTTCAGACTTCAACAATGTTGTATTCACTCATTAATGAATATATGACTCCAAATAACAGGCTTTTGTGGATTAACATGGTCATATTTTGTTTCTAGAAGAACCCTTTGGAATGTTAAAGTTGCACACACGTATCCATGGACTATTTAGTGGAAATCAAGGAAGGGCAGCCATGTGAGAGCTTCATTTTCAAAGTTACATGAGTTATATCAGTGCTCTCCTTCTATGTTAGTCTTTAGTGGTGGTATGCTACTAGAGAATGACACATGATTGCTTACAAGTTATCATACATAGTTCACCTCAAACTATCTCTGATTTGAAAAGTAACATTTATACCACGTTGAGAACCATTGGAATATATAAGTACAAGGTATGTTATTGCTTCCCTAACACCAATTGTGTTCCATGTGATTACATTAAATTGTCAGAAACACAGTAAACCAACACTTTGCAAGCTGCACCTTGACTTTAAAAAAGTACAAACAAGTCAAAGGACACCGCCTACATAAGTAGTCCATTGTGAATGTGTAGACTCTCACACATGAGGAAATTGATAGAGTTGTTCATTGTACATGTAAATGGCAGCAGGACATGTAGAATGGATATAGCAGTGTCATTTACAGACAAATACATGTGTAGTTTGTGGTTGGTTTGCTTGGTTTACTCACAACCAACAGACATAAACACACTGTTTTTATGGTTAAGTTTTTAGGGTTAAGAGAACTTTAAACTCTATTCTGTATTTAACCGGGAGCCAGTGCAAAGAGGCCAATGAATGAGTGATATGATCTCTTCTTTTGGTTCCTGTCAGTATGCGCGCAGCGGCATTTTGGACTAGCTGCAGGCTATTTAGGGACTTACTTGGGCAGCCTGATAATAAAGCGTTGCAATAGTCCAGCCTAGAAGTAACATTTAACAACTCTAGTCATGTCCTTGTGTGGATGAGTCTCTCTCATCTCGATCTTGCTATTCAAGCAGAGCCATTAAGATAGAAAGGCCATTCAAGTTCCTATTTCACACCATTGCTCAAAATTCCTTCAGAACAATACAACCTGGTGTGGTCAAGGAATAACTGCTTTCTATATTCTGTTCATAGTCTTCATTGTACATCACAGCATCTTCATTTATTTGGCAAACATCTTGTGTTCTCTAGAATTACAAGGTCTTTAGAAATATCTCTTTTGGCTTGTGAATGATGCTTAGCTGTCTTTAGAAAATTATCTATATCCATGCAAATGTGGCCATTGATCACATGATGTGTCACTGTCTCACCAGGTGGCCCTGGTGTGTGAACAACTGACAGGAATAATTTGACTCCAAATAACAGGCTTTTGTGGATTAACATGGTCATATTTTGTTTCTAGGAGAACCCTTTGGAATGTTAAAGTTACACACGTATCCATGGACTATTTAGTGGAAATCAAGGAAGGGCAGCCATATGAGAGCTTCATTTTCAAAGTTACATGAGTTATATCAGTGCTCTCCTTCTATGTTAGTCTTTACTCTTTAGTGGTGGTATGCTACTAGAGAATGACACATGATTGCTGAAGTTATCATACATAGTTCACCTCAAACTATCTCTGATTCGAAAAGTAACATTTATACCACGTTGAGAACCATTGGAATATATAAGTACAAGGTATGTTATTGCTTCCCTAACACCAAGTGTCTTCCATGTGATTACATTAAATTGCCAGAAACACAGTAAACCAACACTTTGCAAGCTGCACCTTGACTTTAAAAAAAAGTACAAACAAGTCAAAGGACACCGCCTACATAAGTAGTCCATTGTGAGTGTATATAGGGTCCACTGTTATAGTTTGGAAGTAGTCACAGTATAGTAGTAGTAGTAATCATTCAATTGTTTAATCATTTACTATTGTGTGTGTAAACCGTTCTTGGCCTCAGCAAATAAGGCACACTGTGCATTTGACAAACTATCCAGAATATTTTATTTAGAAGTAATGAACTAGACTATTATGAATTCTAAAATGTGTGGACTACATAGGGGGGACCACGGCAACTTGGTTTACTCACAACCAACAGACATAAACACACTGTTGTTAGAGTTAAGATATATTTGACACAAACATAAACTAAATCACAATATAGAAGTAGGTGTAGTGTATTCTCAAGCGTTTTCGTCAACACAAAATATGTATTAGGATACTATGCAACTAAATGTACCAGTAATTCTCTGATGGAATTCAATAACTCAAACTCCTATATTAGTCCAGGCGTTTCGGGCCAGAATCGTGCACTTTACGATACAAGCATGAAATTTGGCACACAGTTAGAGCATGCCATAAGGAACATTTTTGGCTATAGGGCCATCGCAGATTTGTCCTGTGGTAACCATGGCAGCCATTTTCCAAAATGGCCTCCATTTGCTGTTATTTTACCAATAACTCAGGTGCTAGACCACCTAGGATCTTGATTCTGGTGACTAATCCTACATTTTCAAGGATGAGGAATACAGCGGTACTATTTACAACATTCTACTACCTAACTACATATATCTGGCATTCAGTTAATTAAATAATAATAAACCCATCAAAATATGTAATGATGTAGTACAGTAGATGTTTTCAAACTGACACGTGAGAGTCAAGAATGCAGTACTTCACTGTTTCTTTTATTAGTAGTAGTATTGCATAATTATTTTCAATGGACTATAAGACACAACAAAGGCAGAGTACTCATGAGTCATAGCCTAATCTAATGGCATATAGACCAATTATTTGTTTACCAACATTGAGACTGGACGCACAGGTGATTGTTTCACGCAATCAATTCTCAACCTGTTGTTATTTCAGCACACCCCAACCCCCTCTTGTGTGTCCTAGCGAGACCTGATAGAATGAGTTTCATTGCGCGCATACTGGTTCCGCGCAGACTGGTTCTTATCAGTGTGACGTCGTCTGTTAAGGGGTCTATTCAATAAAGCCAGATAATCTACACAATGTTAGTTGCACAGTCCACCACAGTAGCAAAGGGCAGTACACTGAAGTGCTGCCTTAACACATCTGCATTGTCCACTGCATCCCTTTTTGCAACCACAGCGGAGGAGTTCCGAAAGGCCAGGCTCGCTTCTGTGTGGTCCAGTGCACTTCCCATCCTCCTGTCAAAATTAGAATCAGCTTTATTGTCAGATCACAGGTTTACAAGTGTAAAGAAGTGGATTAAATTATTTGTATTCACCTGACCTGTCTCCTTCCTCTTCGACCCCCATTCACCTGGGGACGGGAGTTCAGGGGCTGCAACCATCGCCTGTCCCCAACAGTGGCCAGCTTGGTAGGCTGCCCTCTTTGTATGTTGAATCAGTGCAGCTCGTGTTGGGGGGAGTCCATCAATTGTTCTGCCCTTCTGGGTGAATAGCTGCTTCCGTGCCTGATTCACTGATGCCTGGCCGCTAGTGCGGTCATAGAGCAATAGCACAAAACGCTCCAGAGGCTCCATCCAGTCATCTATTTTGTCTGGGATGGCAGCTAAGGAACTGAAGGCACGTGTGACGTCACCATAGGTTTTCCAGGTCTCCCATGCCGTCTTCTTGCCTCTGCCTCCAAAAGATGACACTGTGTCACATCCAGTAAAGGCATGGAACATGGGTAAGGCTAAGCATCGATCTGGGCCTAATGCCCTTGCCATCTCATGAGCTGCTAAGTTACGGAAACTTTTCCCAGTTCCAAAAGCAACCCACAGCTCAGTCAAGTGGAGGCGTTGGGCTGACGTTACTGCCAGGACCAGCACATCCGTGTCTACTGTGCGTATTGTCACCTTGCTATACCCTTTCTTCACAGCATCTTCTAGGTCTAATATGACACGAGTATCAGCCTCCTCATGTACTGTAGTTAGTTAGGTAGTTACTAGCATGTTGTGAATAGTACCACTGTATTCCTCATCCTTGAAAATGTAGGATTAGTCACCAGAATCAAGATCCTAGGTGGTCTAGCACCTGAGTCATTGGTAAAATGACAGCAGGTGGTGGCCATTTTGAAAGATGGCTGCCATGGTTACCACAAGACAATTCTAAATAGTACCACTGTATTCCTCATCCTTGAAAATGTAGGATTAGTCACCAGAATCAAGATCCTAGGTGGTCTAGCACCTGAGTTATTGGTAAAATAACAGCAGATGGAGGCCATTTTGGAAAATGGCTGCCATGGTTACCACAGGACAAATCTGCGATGGCCCTATAGCCAAAAATGTTCCTTATGGCATGCTCTAACTGTGTGCCAAATTTCATGCTTGTATCGTAAAGTGCACGATTCCATCAAAATATGGCCCGAAACGCCTGGACTATATAGATAACTAGAAGTTCGGGCCGCAATGCGGCCCGAACGTCTAGCGTGACGCGTCGTTCACTTTGCAGTGCCACCTTACAGGCACCTCACAGTGTGAGAGAGTTTTGTGCTCTCCTAAATCCACGGCAGGCTTTGAAAGTACCCACTTCAGAAAGAGGTGACGTGCATCACCTCTCCAATGACCAAAACCCACTATGGAAGCCGTCGAACTGGTGCGATCTGACGGCATCCTAGAATTTATAGGTAGGATTTGATGTCATGCGTGATGTCATGCTGTCGTGAGATTACGTCACACTGGCGTGAATCTCCTAAATCCACGGCAGGCTTTGAAAGTACCCACTTCAGAAAGAGGTGATGTGCATCACCTCTCCAATGACCAAAACCCACTATGGAAGCCGTCGAACTGGTGCGATCTGACGGCATCCTAGAATTTATAGGTAGGATGTGATGTCATGCGTGATGTCATGCTGTCGTGAGATTACGTCACACTGGCGTGATGTCAGATTACGTCACACTGGCGTGATGTCAGATTACGTCACACTGGCCACATACAACGTTCGTACATACTGACAACCGACATGGCGCAGGATTCAAATTGTATATATATAGATACATCAGCTCATTGAATGTGTATATTATCCCCTCTATATATTTGGAATTCAATTACAATGTGAAGTCAATCTTTAGATTTATTCCACTTTTTTTTACAGAGTGTATAAATCTGGTCAGTTCATGCATATCAATGCATCCCGGGTGTCTATGGGCCTGTTCACCAGTTGCATTGTGGGTGATCACAAGTGGACATCTCTTAATACAGATGTAAAAGCACTGAAAGAGGACAACAATCACCTCCCCTCTCAGAGGGGAAAAGAATGGTGAACATGTTTGACACCTCTTTGTTTGAACTGATCAAAGCTATGATCATGATGAGTCAGGCTATAAACATACAGCAAAGAGAAGATGTCACTGTATGTCTCACTTAAACACTTTGGTAGATTTAACACATGCTTTATGAAGTCTTAATACATGTTAAAGAGACGTCCTATACATTATATTATTTTGTTCTGAAGGAATTTGGAGCAATCATGTGCAAATGAGGTTTCTATAGAGACATGAATAACAAGAGGACGTAGAGAGAGACTCTCACACATGAGGATATGGATAGAGTTGTTCATTGTACATGTAAATGGCAGCAGAACATGTAAAATGGATATAGCAGTGTCATTTACAGACAAATACATGTGTAGTTTTGGGTTGGTTTACTTGGTTTACTCACAACCAACAGACATAAACACACTGTTGTTAGGGTTAAGTTCAGAACATGTATTGCGTGGCTGTCTGGTTAGCACATGAGATAAGGTCAAACATTCTACTGTGTACTGCAGTTAGCTCATACTGTACAACAGACTCTGCATGCATGCTAGCTAAAAAGTATGACCCCTAATGAAACGCTTGTCACACTGTTCACAATCATTTTTCATTGATGTGTGCATGACATTTTAAGATGCTTAACTCATTGAGTGCCATTAACGTGTTTCACATGTTTTTACCGCTATGGTGCCAATGACGTGTTTGACGTGTTTTTGATTATTATTATTTTTTTTTTTAACATGTTCAGAACCTAAGATATCATCAACTGAAGATTTGCAACTCCATCCACTCCTTTTTAGCGTATAACTGAAAAAGGCTGTATATCTGGCAATTATGGCACTCAATTGTACTACCTATGAGTGTGTAAAAGAACAAAGACAAATAAACAAAACGTTAAAAAAAGCTAAAAAGTATATACACAAGATAAATATTGTCTCTGTCAGCAGTGGTGTAAAGTAACTAAGTACATGTACTCAAGTACTCTAATTGAGTACCATTTTTTGTTATTTTTTACTTTACTGGAGTATTTCCAATTGTATGTACCTTTACTTCTACTCCACTTCATCTCAGAGGCAAAAATTGTACTTTTACTCCACTACAATTATTTGAAAACTTAGTTACTAGTTAGTTAGTGGATTTTGATTATTATTGCAAAACATGTATTAACCATTCCAGTCCTATATATATTTCGGACATTTGAAAATGGCAGATCTACAAGCTCACAATAGGTTGTGCTGTGACACATTGTGAGCTTGTAGATCTGCTATTTTCAAAAGATGATTTTGAAAACTTGAAATGGGACATTCTGCACAATGAGTACTTTTAATGTTGGTACATTTTGATACAAATATGTGTGTAGGCTACTTTTACTCAAGTATTTTTTTTTATTCCAGACTTTTACTTGTAACAGAGTACTTCTACATTTTTACCTTTACTTAAGTTAAACATTTGAGTACTTTTTCCACCACTGCCCTCCTCCCCGCCTGGATCCCCTCCTCAGGCCCAGAACACAGGCCAGTTGTGTTCGTATAGATGCTTGACAAAGCAGGAAGCGCCGCCATGGATTCAAACCCACAATAATAATACAAACCTACAAATTAACTAGTGCAATCACACATACACAGAGTATAACAAACAGTTAGTTTTTTCACCAAAGCTGCTTCTAACTGGTTCTGTTGTTCTGAAGGAATTTGGAGCTATCATGTGCAAGTGAGGTTTCTATAGAGAAATGAATAACAATAGGATGGATAGTTGTACGAAAATGGCAGTAGGACATGTAGAATGGTTAATGGCAGCAGGACATGTAAATTATTCATACAGAAAAGAAGGAGGACCAAAATAATAAAGAAAGGTTTATTTGTTCACCCAAGACAGTGATAACACAACAATGCAATAAAACAACTACGTGTTAAACATACCATGATGACAGGTATGGTATCTATAGCAGCAATCAGGAATATACAATAAGTCAGAAGGCATACATATATAAGCAATGTGTACTAACCAGGGCAGGAATTTCACGGCGGCCACGGCGGCCATGGCCGTCGTTGCCCCTCTCATTGGCCGTGTGCCCCTCGAATAATGACATGCCTTCACGGCCACAGTGGCCGTGGTGCCCCAGATGCGCCCAGCAACTGATTTCACAGTTTTTCCTCTGCACGATTTTCCTGTCAATACGTTTTTTTTTTTAGACACCAGTCCCTTTGGTTGAGCTGCGCAGCTACAACATGCACAGTGGTAGGTAGGTTTGATTTTGAGCCTCCTATGAACCTTCGGAATCCCGCAACACCGTGTAATAGACACAAAAGCATTACCGGGCCAAACCGGAGATAAATCTAACGCAGCCTGTTGAATGGTAGGTTTGATTTCTAGCCTGAGAGAGAGAGAGAGAGGATTCCGTAGTCCTACAGACCGATGTGCCCCGATGTTTTTTTCAACAGCAAAATATAGATGAATACATCTAATAAAATACAGCGAAATCCCCAAATTACGAGTCTTAATATAAAGCAAGCAACAGAATAACTGCAGACAAATTAAAAGTTTAGGCTATCAATATTATACAAAAGAGTGACCTCACGCTCTGATGGACAAGAAATATATATTCCTTTTGCAAACCACATCCATAATATCTGTTCGTTTGTCAACAATGTTCTAATTGGGAAGTTTATTTCAACAGCTAGAATGTGACAGTTTTAGTCCGTTTGTTGGTGCGCAACACAGCCCTCGTTAAGTGAATTACTTTCACCTGCAGCGCAGTGTGTGGAGTGTGCGCAACAGGGCATATCTCCGCCAAGCCAGGGTGACCTACCCAGGCTCATGAAATTCATATGCAGGCATAGTAGCCAATTAGAATGAAATCTGCAAAAACTGACTCATACAGAACCATATGTTGGCTATATATTATGGCTGTGGGGTGGAAATCTTGTATGTTCCTTTTTTATTATTATTTAAAAACAATTTAAAATCGTGATAATAGCCAATCTACAAGCTGTAATTATTAATAATTAAGAAATAGGCCTACTATATTTTAAAGAGTGAAAAATCAACTAAAGTCATTATTAGTGCAAGTTCAATCACATTTCATTTGAATGAAAATAACTTGTGGGGAAAAGACAAAATCTCTAACCAGAGGTCTTCAACAGGGGGTCCGCGAAGGTACTGCAGGGGGTCCGCGAAATTGTTGTTTGATTCAAAAATATTTTTGTTTTTAAAAACTTTAAAAACTTTTTTTCATTATTTTTTTTTTTTCAAAAAATGTAAATTTGTCTTTAAACATAACATGACATATTTTAATAGCTTAGTAATGAATGCACAATAACATGGTATGTTTATACATATTTTGTAGAGAAAGATCAGTGGTGTCAGTTCAGCAAAAGCTAAGGTATGGCAAGGTTAGGGTTGCCAACTCCCAGAGATTAAAATAAGGGACATCTATCCTTTTTTTTAGGGGGTCAACCCCCCCAAAACCCCTGAAATGCATAGAAACTATGCATTATACCTATAACACAATGCAAACACAATGGTCTTACACCTGCATTAGGCTACTATTCATGATTTTATTTCTCTTTTTTTTTCTGGAGCCAAGGTATGGCACCTGCCATGCCTTGCCATATCCAATTGACGCCCCTGAGAAAGGTCCTTTTGCACACCTACTGGGTCAACCTGTGCGTAGGAGCAGGACATTTCTTCATGTGTATTTATATAAAACACAATTTTATACATAAATATATGATATATATAGTAGCCTACCCCCTACCTACCCTACGAGGTAGGGGGTCCCTGCTCCATCACCCCATCAGTTTGGGGGTCCCTGCCCTGAAAAGGTTGAAGACCCCTAATCTGTGAATCTAATGTGATTAATGTGACCCCTACTTCAGTCAATGAAGTCCAGGGCTGAATGTGACATATTGAGACCTATATAACCAAATATTGGTAATTTGCCAACACATTATTTTGTGAAATAAATGGGTTATATTTCACAGATAGTTATACAATTCTTATTAAAATACAATCATCCTTAACCTTCAAGTTAAATGCATTATTTCCGTGGACTTAAAAAACCTTTTTGGACTTAAAAAACGTTTTATTTTGTGGATGGCCTTCCTGCCCTGGCATTTGGCCTTTGTGCCCTCCAAAAAATTACAACACCAAAGGCCAAGTGGCCTTGCCCCTAAAATGACGAAATTCCAGGCCTGGTACTAACTGGCTTCAACACCAGACCCCACCTTACCTGTGCTAGTCTAATCATTACTTTGAAAATGAGTGTTATCACTCACACAGACAGAGTACAGAAACCTTAGTTTTTTCTGTCCTATAAAACTGTCGCTACCACTGTGTGGTTGCCTCTTGTAGATCACTATTTAGTTTATTCTGCCGGGGGTCCTCGTGCAGTTTATGCGTCCCTGTGCACAGTCTTCACACACAAGTGTTCAAACATCTACAATTGAAATGCTAATATACATGTAATATGTTCATAACAGCTCAGCAGACTGAAAAGAACAACAATGGGTCATCATGATGCATGTTTCTGACCCCTTTCTAATGAAACGCTTGTCACACTGTTCACAATCATTTTTCATTGATGTGTGCATGACATTTTAAGATGCTTAACTCGTTGAGTGCCATTAACGTGTTTCACATGTTTTTACCGCTATGGTGCCAATGACGTGTTTGACGTGTTTTTGATTATTATTTTTTTTTTTTAACATGTTCAGAACCTAAGATATCATCAACTGAAGATTTGCAACTCCATCCACTCCTTGTTTAGCGTATAACTGAAAAAGGCTGTATATCTGGCAATTATGGCACTCAATTGTACTACCTAGGAGTATGTAAAAGAACAAAAACAAATAAACAAAACGTTTAAAAAAATAAAAAAGTTCTGGTACTCAATGAGTACAATTAATTACAAATTGACCAAATTAGGATTTCTCTCTAGTGTGAATTCTCTGGTGTTGTTTAAGGCTGGACATTTGAGAAAAGTGTTGTCCACACTGGTCACAACCATAGGGTTTCTCTCCAGTGTGAATTCTCTGGTGTGTTTTAAGGGTGAACATTCGAGAAAAGTGTTGTCCACACTGATCACATCCATAGGGTTTCTCTCCAGTGTGAATTATCTGGTGTATTTTAAGGGCGGTCATTTGAGAGAAGTGTTTTCCACACTGATCACATCCGTAAGGTTTCTCTCCAGTGTGAATTCTCTAGTGTATTTTAAGGGAGGACATTAGAGAGAAGTGTTGTCCGCACTGGTCACATCCATAGGGTTTCTCTCCAGTGTGAATTCTCTGGTGTATTTTAAGGGAGGACATTAGAGAGAAGTGTTGTCCACACTGATCACATCCATAGGGTTTCTCTCCAGTGTGAATTCTCTTGTGTGTTTTAAGGGTGGACATTAGACAGAAGTGTTGTCCACACTGATCACATCCATATGGTTTCTCTCCAGTATGAATTCTCTGGTGTCTTTTAAGGGAGGACATCTCAGAGAAGTGTTGTCCACACTGCTCACATCCATAGGGTTTCTCTCCAGTGTGAATTCTCTGGTGTCTTTTAAGTTTGGACATGTAATTGAAGCATTGTCCACACTGATCACAGCAGTGTTGTGTTGGTTTGGCCAAGCTGCTTTGTTCATTATCTGCTGGTAGCGCAGGGAAGCCAGACTGATGATGATTCAACACTGGATTGCAGAAAGACAAAGGAAATATGGTGGAGGTGGGAATGGAGTTTAAATGTACAACTTAATTACATTAAGCTGTTCCCTAGAATGACTATATAGATATAGATAGATATAGAGAGATAGCAAACAAGCAACAAGCTGAGACAACAAAGGAGACACAGCAAAAATAAAGATAAATAATATGCAACAAAGCTAGAGGTCTCATAAAAATGAAACACAGATTATATAAAAATAATAAGATTGAGACAAGTAGTGAGACTGCTTAATTTAAAACTTGAAAACTAAAGTAATAAAACAGTTGTATGACAGAGCAGGGAAATTAAAACTAGAAATGTAGAGAAAGTAACATACCATTTTCTTTGGGTCCCTCCTGTTCAGCAGAACTGTCCCTGGTTGGGTTGAGAGAGTCCATCTTCCACTGAATTCTGGAGTCCACAGTCAGACCTGATTAGAAATGATAGATATCCTGGAGGAGTTGTGGATAAATCACAACTACACACTCTTCTTATACTAGAGAGCCTGGGGTGGAGCCAGTGACTGCTTTGAATGATTGGACAAAGAGAACAATACAACCATCTCTCCACCAATCACAACCTAACATACTTCTACATGCCCCTCCCCCAGACATGCTCCATCCATGCAACCTTCTAGAAACTGTTGAATTTATGTTACAAGAGAACCAAGAGCATCCATTTGTGGATGAATTCATTTGTAATCTTCATGCAATTCAAATGTGTCTTCATTCCGATAAGATTAATATAAGATATCTGAATATAACACCCTGTATTTATAAATACATTTATTATAAAATGCATGCACAGTAAACAGACAATTAGTATCTTCAGACTTGAACAATGTTGTATTCACTCATTAATGAATATATGAGTGAATATGAAATCATTCTCTCATCAGAGTCAGGTCTTAAGATGGGATGTACAATGTTCTGCTTATTAACCCTTGTGTCGTGATGAGAGGTCAAGGTCTAGCAGCTGACCAAATGAGATGTTTTATTGTCAAATGTTTTCTGTCAAAGTTATTTCCATTGAAGTATATTTAAGTGTTTTCTATGTTCTAAACCCTGGTGGTGTGGGCTGCTTTGTAATGTAATTAAGTTACCATAAACACATTACATAAATAGTTAACCTCAAACTATCTCTGATATGAAAAGTAAAATATACATCTAATTTCAACTTTT
Organism: Gymnoscopelus microlampas; assembly: GCF_963454915.1. NCBI lineage: Eukaryota > Metazoa > Chordata > Actinopteri > Myctophiformes > Myctophidae > Gymnoscopelus > Gymnoscopelus microlampas. Next base: position 44,792,359 of record NC_139955.1, read on the forward strand.
TCTGTACCGGTCATCACTGCTAACCATTCCTCATGTCCTGCTTTCATTTACATTCACAATAAACAACTCTAGTCATGTCCTTGTGTGGATGAGTCTCTCTCATCTCAATATTGCCATTCAAGCAGAGCCATTAAGATAGAAAGGCCATTCAAGTTCCTATTTTACACCATTGCTCCAAATTCCTTCAGAACAATACAACCTGGTGTGGTCAAGGAATAACTGCTTTCTATATTCTGTTCATAGTCTTCATTGTACATCACAGCATCTTATTTATTTGGCAAACATCTTGTGTTCTCTAGAATTACAAGATCTTTAGAAATATCTCCCTCGCCCACTTCACACCTTCACTGCAACATTCCTTTTGTCTTGTGAATGATGCTTAGCTGTCTTTAGAAAATGACCTATATCCATGCAAATGTGGTCATTGATCACATGATGTGTCAATGTCTCACCAGGTGGCCCTGGTGTGTGAACAACTGACAGGAATAATTTGACCCCAAATAACAGGCTTTTGTGGATTAACATGGTCATATTTTGTTTCTAGAAGAACGTTTTGGAATGTTAAAGTTGCACACATATCCATGGACTATTTAGTGGAAATCAAGGAAGGGCAGCCATATGAGAGCTTCATTTTCAAAGTTACATGAGTTATATCAGTACTCTCTTTCTCTGTTAGTCTTTAGTCTTTAGTGGTGGTGGGCTACTAGATAATGACATATGATTGCTGAAGTTATCATACATAGTTCACCTCAAACTATCTCTGATTTGAAAAGTAACATTTATACCACGTTGAGTTGAACTTGGTTTACTCACAACCAACAGACATAAACACACTGTTGTTAGGGTTAAGTTCAGAACATGTATTTGACAGAAACACAAACACTAAATCATAATGTAGAAGTAGTTGTAGTGTATTCTCAAGAGTTTTTGGCATCACAAAATATATTTATTAGGCTACTATGCAACTAAATGTACCAGTGATTCTCTGATGGAACTCAAACTTCTTCATAGATAATACATCAGCACATTGAATGTGTATATTATCCCCTCTACATATTTTGAATTAAATTGCAATGTGAAGTCAATCTTTAGATTGATTTCACTTTTTTACAGAGTGTATACATCTGGTCAGTTCATGCATATCAATGCATCCCGGGTGTCTATGGGCCTGTTCACCAGTTGCATTGTGGGTGATCACAAGTGGACATCTCTTAATACAGATGTAAAAGCACTGAAAGACGACAACAATCACCTCCCCTCTCAGAGGGGGAAAGAAGGGTGAACATGTTTGACACCTCTTTGTTTGAACTGATCATGATGAGTCAGGCTATAAACATACAGCAAAGAGAAGATGTCACTGTATGTCTCACTTAACCACTTTGGTAGATTTTACACATGATTTATGAAGTCTTAATACATGTTAAAGAGATGTCCTATAAATCATATTATTTTGTTCTGAATGAATTTGGAGCAATCATGTGCAAATGAGGTTTCTATAGAGACATGAATAACAAGAGTACGTAGAGAGAGACTCTCATACTGGACATGGATAGAGTTGTTCATACATGTAAATGGCAGCAGGATGTAGAATGGATATAGCAGTGTCATTTACAGACAAATACATGTGTAGTTTGGGGTTGGTTTACTTGGTTTACTCACAACCAACAGACATAACAACATTTGAATATGTTTTCCGCCACTGCCCTCCTCCCCGCCTGGATTCCCTCCCCAGGCCCAGAACACAGGCCAGTTGTGTTTGCATTGATGTGTGCATGACATTTTAAGATGCTTAACTCATTGAGTGCCATTAACGTGTTTCACATGTTTTTACCGCTATGGTGCCAATGACGTGTTTGACGTGTTTTTGATTATTATTATTTTTTTTTTTAACATGTTCAGAACCTAAGATATCATCAACTGAAGATTTGCAACTCCATCCACTCCTTTTTAGCGTATAACTGAAAAAGGCTGTATATCTGGCAATTATGGCACTCAATTGTACTACCTATGAGTGTGTAAAAGAACAAAGACAAATAAACAAAACGTTAAAAAAAGCTAAAAAGTATATACACAAGATAAATATTGTCTCTGTCAGCAGTGGTGTAAAGTAACTAAGTACATGTACTCAAGTACTCTAATTGAGTACCATTTTTTGTTATTTTTTACTTTACTGGAGTATTTCCAATTGTATGTACCTTTACTTCTACTCCACTTCATCTCAGAGGCAAAAATTGTACTTTTACTCCACTACAATTATTTGAAAACTTAGTTACTAGTTAGTTAGTGGATTTTGATTATTATTGCAAAACATGTATTAACCATTCCAGTCCTATATATATTTCGGACATTTGAAAATGGCAGATCTACAAGCTCACAATAGGTTGTGCTGTGACACATTGTGAGCTTGTAGATCTGCTATTTTCAAAAGATGATTTTGAAAACTTGAAATGGGACATTCTGCACAATGAGTACTTTTAATGTTGGTACATTTTGATACAAATATGTGTGTAGGCTACTTTTACTCAAGTATTTTTTTTTATTCCAGACTTTTACTTGTAACAGAGTACTTCTACATTTTTACCTTTACTTAAGTTAAACATTTGAGTACTTTTTCCACCACTGCCCTCCTCCCCGCCTGGATCCCCTCCTCAGGCCCAGAACACAGGCCAGTTGTGTTCGTATAGATGCTTGACAAAGCAGGAAGCGCCGCCATGGATTCAAACCCACAATAATAATACAAACCTACAAATTAACTAGTGCAATCACACATACACAGAGTATAACAAACAGTTAGTTTTTTCACCAAAGCTGCTTCTAACTGGTTCTGTTGTTCTGAAGGAATTTGGAGCTATCATGTGCAAGTGAGGTTTCTATAGAGAAATGAATAACAATAGGATGGATAGTTGTACGTAAATGGCAGTAGGACATGTAGAATGGTTAATGGCAGCAGGACATGTAAATTATTCATACAGAAAAGAAGGAGGACCAAAATAATAAAGAAAGGTTTATTTGTTCACCCAAGACAGTGATAACACAACAATGCAATAAAACAACTACGTGTTAAACATACCATGATGACAGGTATGGTATCTATAGCAGCAATCAGGAATATACAATAAGTCAGAAGGCATACATATATAAAACTATGCATTATACCTATAACACAATGCAAACACAATGGTCTTACACCTGCATTAGGCTACTATTCATGATTTTATTTCTCTTTTTTTTTCTGGAGCCAAGGTATGGCACCTGCCATGCCTTGCCATATCCAATTGACGCCCCTGAGAAAGGTCCTTTTGCACACCTACTGGGTCAACCTGTGCGTAGGAGCAGGACATTTCTTCATGTGTATTTATATAAAACACAATTTTATACATAAATATATGATATATATAGTAGCCTACCCCCTACCTACCCTACGAGGTAGGGGGTCCCTGCTCCATCACCCCATCAGTTTGGGGGTCCCTGCCCTGAAAAGGTTGAAGACCCCTAATCTGTGAATCTAATGTGATTAATGTGACCCCTACTTCAGTCAATGAAGTCCAGGGCTGAATGTGACATATTGAGACCTATATAACCAAATATTGGTAATTTGCCAACACATTATTTTGTGAAATAAATGGGTTATATTTCACAGATAGTTATACAATTCTTATTAAAATACAATCATCCTTAACCTTCAAGTTAAATGCATTATTTCCGTGGACTTAAAAAACCTTTTTGGACTTAAAAAACTTTTTTATTTTGTGGATGGCCTTCCTGCCCTGGCATTTGGCCTTTGTGCCCTCCAAAAAATTACAACACCAAAGGCCAAGTGGCCTTGCCCCTAAAATGACGAAATTCCAGGCCTGGTACTAACTGGCTTCAACACCAGACCCCACCTTACCTGTGCTAGTCTAATCATTACTTTGAAAATGAGTGTTAACACTCACACAGACAGAGTACAGAAACCTTAGTTTTTTCTGTCCTATAAAACTGTCGCTACCACTGTGTGGTTGCCTCTTGTAGATCACTATTTAGTTTATTCTGCCGGGGGTCCTCGTGCAGTTTATGCGTCCCTGTGCACAGTCTTCACACACAAGTGTTCAAACATCTACAATTGAAATGCTAATATACATGTAATATGTTCATAACAGCTCAGCAGACTGAAAAGAACAACAATGGGTCATCATGATGCATGTTTCTGACCCCTTTCTAATGAAACGCTTGTCACACTGTTCACAATCATTTTTCATTGATGTGTGCATGACATTTTAAGATGCTTAACTCGTTGAGTGCCATTAACGTGTTTCACATGTGTTTACCGCTATGGTGCCAATGACGTGTTTGACGTGTTTTTGATTATTATTATTATTTTTTAACATGTTCAGAACCTAAGATATCATCAACTGAAGATTTGCAACTCCATCCACTCCTTGTTTAGCGTATAACTGAAAAAGGCTGTATATCTGGCAATTATGGCACTCAATTGTACTACCTAGGAGTATGTAAAAGAACAAAAACAAATAAACAAAACGTTTAAAAAAATAAAAAAGTTCTGGTACTCAATGAGTACAATTAATTACAAATTGACCAAATTAGGATTTCTCTCTAGTGTGAATTCTCTGGTGTTGTTTAAGGCTGGACATTTGAGAAAAGTGTTGTCCACACTGGTCACAACCATAGGGTTTCTCTCCAGTGTGAATTCTCTGGTGTGTTTTAAGGGTGAACATTCGAGAAAAGTGTTGTCCACACTGATCACATCCATAGGGTTTCTCTCCAGTGTGAATTATCTGGTGTATTTTAAGGGAGGACATTAGAGAGAAGTGTTGTCCACACTGATCACATCCATAGGGTTTCTCTCCAGTGTGAATTATCTGGTGTATTTTAAGGGCGGTCATTTGAGAGAAGTGTTTTCCACACTGATCACATCCGTAAGGTTTCTCTCCAGTGTGAATTCTCTGGTGTATTTTAAGGGAGGACATTAGAGAGAAGTGTTGTCCGCACTGGTCACATCCATAGGGTTTCTCTCCAGTGTGAATTCTCTGGTGTATTTTAAGGGAGGACATTAGAGAGAAGTGTTGTCCACACTGATCACATCCATAGGGTTTCTCTCCAGTGTGAATTCTCTTGTGTGTTTTAAGGGTGGACATTAGACAGAATTGTTGTCCACACTGATCACATCCATATGGTTTCTCTCCAGTATGAATTCTCTGGTGTCTTTTAAGGGAGGACATCTCAGAGAAGTGTTGTCCACACTGCTCACATCCATAGGGTTTCTCTCCAGTGTGAATTCTCTGGTGTCTTTTAAGTTTGGACATGTAATTGAAGCATTGTCCACACTGATCACAGCAGTGTTGTGTTGGTTTGGCCAAGCTGCTTTGTTCATTATCTGCTGGTAGCGCAGGGAAGCCAGACTGATGATGATTCAACACTGGATTGCAGAAAGACAAAGGAAATATGGTGGAGGTGGGAATGGAGTTTAAATGTACAACTTAATTACATTAAGCTGTTCCCTAGAATGACTATATAGATATAGATAGATATAGAGAGATAGCAAACAAGCAACAAGCTGAGACAACAAAGGAGACACAGCAAAAATAAAGATAAATAATATGCAACAAAGCTAGAGGTCTCATAAAAATGAAACACAGATTATATAAAAATAATAAGATTGAGACAAGTAGTGAGACTGCTTAATTTAAAACTTGAAAACTAAAGTAATAAAACAGTTGTATGACAGAGCAGGGAAATTAAAACTAGAAATGTAGAGAAAGTAACATACCATTTTCTTTGGGTCCCTCCTGTTCAGCAGAACTGTCCCTGGTTGGGTTGAGAGAGTCCATCTTCCACTGAATTCTGGAGTCCACAGTCAGACCTGATTAGAAATGATAGATATCCTGGAGGAGTTGTGGATAAATCACAACTACACACTCTTCTTATACTAGAGAGCCTGGGGTGGAGCCAGTGACTGCTTTGAATGATTGGACAAAGAGAACAATACAACCATCTCTCCACCAATCACAACCTAACATACTTCTACATGCCCCTCCCCCAGACATGCTCCATCCATGCAACCTTCTAGAAACTGTTGAATTTATGTTACAAGAGAACCAAGAGCATCCATTTGTGGATGAATTCATTTGTAATCTTCATGCAATTCAAATGTGTCTTCATTCCGATAAGATTAATATAAGATATCTGAATATAACACCCTGTATTTATAAATACATTTATTATAAAATGCATGCACAGTAAACAGACAATTAGTATCTTCAGACTTGAACAATGTTGTATTCACTCATTAATGAATATATGAGTGAATATGAAATCATTCTCTCATCAGAGTCAGGTCTTAAGATGGGATGTACAATGTTCTGCTTATTAACCCTTGTGTCGTGATGAGAGGTCAAGGTCTAGCAGCTGACCAAATGAGATGTTTTATTGTCAAATGTTTTCTGTCAAAGTTATTTCCATTGAAGTATATTTAAGTGTTTTCTATGTTCTAAACCCTGGTGGTGTGGGCTGCTTTGTAATGTAATTAAGTTACCATAAACACATTACATAAATAGTTAACCTCAAACTATCTCTGATATGAAAAGTAAAATATACATCTAATTTCAACTTTTTCTGTACCGGTCATCACTGCTAACCATTCCTCATGTCCTGCTTTCATTTACATTCACAATAAACAACTCTAGTCATGTCCTTGTGTGGATGAGTCTCTCTCATCTCAATATTGCCATTCAAGCAGAGCCATTAAGATAGAAAGGCCATTCAAGTTCCTATTTTACACCATTGCTCCAAATTCCTTCAGAACAATACAACCTGGTGTGGTCAAGGAATAACTGCTTTCTATATTCTGTTCATAGTCTTCATTGTACATCACAGCATCTTATTTATTTGGCAAACATCTTGTGTTCTCTAGAATTACAAGATCTTTAGAAATATCTCCCTCGCCCACTTCACACCTTCACTGCAACATTCCTTTTGTCTTGTGAATGATGCTTAGCTGTCTTTAGAAAATGACCTATATCCATGCAAATGTGGTCATTGATCACATGATGTGTCAATGTCTCACCAGGTGGCCCTGGTGTGTGAACAACTGACAGGAATAATTTGACCCCAAATAACAGGCTTTTGTGGATTAACATGGTCATATTTTGTTTCTAGAAGAACGTTTTGGAATGTTAAAGTTGCACACATATCCATGGACTATTTAGTGGAAATCAAGGAAGGGCAGCCATATGAGAGCTTCATTTTCAAAGTTACATGAGTTATATCAGTACTCTCTTTCTCTGTTAGTCTTTAGTCTTTAGTGGTGGTGGGCTACTAGATAATGACATATGATTGCTGAAGTTATCATACATAGTTCACCTCAAACTATCTCTGATTTGAAAAGTAACATTTATACCACGTTGAGAACCATTGGAATATATAAGTACAAGGTATGTTATTGCTTCCCTAACATCAAGTGTCTTCCATGTGATTACATTAAATTGCCAGAAACACAGTAAACCAGCACTTTGCAAGCTGCATCTTGACTTTAAATGTTTATTCCAAACAAGTCAAAGGACACCGCCTACATAAGTAGTCCGGTGTGAGTGTATATAGGGTCCACTGTTATAGTTTAGAAGTAGTCACAGTATAGTAGTAGTAGTAATCATTCAATTGTTTAATCATTTACTATTGTGTGTGTAAACAGTTCATGGCCAGGTTCTTGGCCTCAGCCAATAAGGCACACTGTGCATTTGACAAATTAATTAAATTAAAATGTATTATTTAAAAGTACTGAACTAGACTAATATTACTTCTAAAATGTGTGGACTACATAATCAACATCAGTTTTTGGACTTGGAACTCTTTAGGAGCAACATGGGACCACGGCAACTTGGTTTACTCACAACCAACAGACATAAACACACTGTTGTTAGGGTTAAGTTCAGAACATGTATTTGACAGAAACACAAACACTAAATCATAATGTAGAAGTAGTTGTAGTGTATTCTCAAGAGTTTTTGGCATCACAAAATATATTTATTAGGCTACTATGCAACTAAATGTACCAGTGATTCTCTGATGGAACTCAAACTTCTTCATAGATAATACATCAGCACATTGAATGTGTATATTATCCCCTCTACATATTTTGAATTAAATTGCAATGTGAAGTCAATCTTTAGATTGATTTCACTTTTTTACAGAGTGTATACATCTGGTCAGTTCATGCATATCAATGCATCCCGGGTGTCTATGGGCCTGTTCACCAGTTGCATTGTGGGTGATCACAAGTGGACATCTCTTAATACAGATGTAAAAGCACTGAAAGACGACAACAATCACCTCCCCTCTCAGAGGGGGAAAGAAGGGTGAACATGTTTGACACCTCTTTGTTTGAACTGATCAAAGCTATGATCATGATGAGTCAGGCTATAAACATACAGCAAAGAGAAGATGTCACTGTATGTCTCACTTAACCACTTTGGTAGATTTTACACATGATTTATGAAGTCTTAATACATGTTAAAGAGATGTCCTATAAATCATATTATTTTGTTCTGAATGAATTTGGAGCAATCATGTGCAAATGAGGTTTCTATAGAGACATGAATAACAAGAGTACGTAGAGAGAGACTCTCATACTGGACATGGATAGAGTTGTTCATACATGTAAATGGCAGCAGGATGTAGAATGGATATAGCAGTGTCATTTACAGACAAATACATGTGTAGTTTGGGGTTGGTTTACTTGGTTTACTCACAACCAACAGACATAACAACATTTGAATATGTTTTCCGCCACTGCCCTCCTCCCCGCCTGGATTCCCTCCCCAGGCCCAGAAGACAGGCCAGTTGTGTTTGTATAGATGCTTGTCAAAGCAGGATGCACTGCAATGGATTCAAACCCACAATAATAATACAAATCTACACATTAATTAGTACAATCACACATAAACAGAATATAACAAACAGTTGTTTCTTCACCAAAGCTGCTTCTACCTGGTTCTGTTGTTCTGAAGGAATCTGGAGCAATCATGTGCAAATGAGGTTTCTATAGAGAAATGAATAACAAGAGGACGTAGAGAGACACTCTCACACATGAGGATATGGATAGAGTTGTTAATTGTACATGTAAATGGCAGCAGGACATGTAGAAAATGGCAGCAGGATATGTAAAGTCTTCATACAAGAAAGAAGGAGGACAAAAGTAATAAAGAAAGGTTTATTTGTTCAGTAAAAACTGTGATAACACAACAATGCAATATAACAACTAGGTGTAATGAAGTTAAACATACCATGATGACAGGTATGGTATATATAGCAGCAATCCGGAATACACAAGAAGTCAGAAGGCATACATATATAAAGCAATTTGTACTAACTGGCTTCAACACCAGACCCCACCTTACCTGTGCTTGTCTAACCATTACTTTGAAAATGTGTGTTAACACTTTATTAAATAGTGGTCTTCAAGAGACACAGTACAGAAACCTTAGTTTTTTGTTTCCTATAAATAATTAAAATTGGCACTTTGGCTACCACTGTGTGGTCGCCTCTTGAAGATCACTATTTAGTTTATTCTACCGTGGGTCACCACTACGAGGACTTTGGTGCGAGTATCATTCTCAATCGTGTTCAAACATCTATAATGGCAATTGGCAAAAAATACATAATAGGTTCATAACAGCTCAGCACTGAACTGCTTCAAAAAAACAATGGGTCATCATGATGCATGTTTCTGATTACTTTCTTATGAAGTGCTTGTCACACTGTTCATTATGAGTGCATGACATTTTAGGATGCTTAACTGAGTAAAATTAATTCCACATTGACCAAATTATGATTCCTCTCCATGGTGAATTCTCTGGTGTTGTTTAAGGCTAGACATTTGAGAGAAGTGTTGTACACACTGGTCACATCCATAGGGTTTCTCTCCAGTGTGAATTTGTCGGTGCCTTTTAAGGGTGGACATCGCAGAGAAGTGTTGTCCACACTGATCACATCCATAGGGTTTCTCTCCAGTGTGAATTCTTCGGTGTGTTTTAAGGTTGGACATTTTAGAGAAGTGTTGTCCACACTGATCACATCCATAGGGTTTTTCTCCAGTGTGAATTCTCTGGTGTGTTTTAAGGTTGGACATTTGAGAGAAGTGTTTTCCACACTGATCACATCCATAGGGTTTCTCTCCAGTGTGAAATTTTCGGTGCCTTTTAAGGGTGGACATCTCAGAGAAGTGTTGTCCACACTGATCACATCCATAGGGTTTTTCTCCAGTGTGAATTCTCTTGTGTGTTTTAAGGGTGGTCATATCAGAGAAGTGTTGTCCACATTGTTCACATCCATAGGGTTTCTCTCCAGTGTGAATTCTCTGGTGTGTTTTAAGGGTGGACATTCGAGAAAAGTGTTGTCCACACTGATCACATCCATAGGGTTTTTCTCCAGTGTGAATTCTCTGGTGTGTTTCAAGGGTGGACATTAGAGAAAAGTGTTGTCCACACTGATCACATCCATAGGGTTTCTCTCCAGTGTGAATTCTCTGGTGTGTTTTAAGGTTGGACATTTGAGAGAAGTTTTTTCCACACTGATCACATCCATAGGGTTTCTCACCAGTGTGAATTATCTGGTGTGTTTTAAGGGAGGACATGTCAGAGAAGTGTTGTCCACATTGTTCACATCCATAGGGTTTCTCCCCAGTGTGAATTCTCTGGTGTGTTTTAAGGGTGGACATTAGAGAGAAGTGTTGTCCACACTGGTCACATCCATAGGGTTTCTCTCCAGTGTGAATTATCTGGTGTTTTTTAAGGGTGGACATTAGAGAGAAGTGTTGTCCACACTGATCACATCCATATGGTTTCTCTCCAGTGTGAATTCTCTGATGTGTTTTAAGTTTGGACATGTAATTGAAGCGTTGTCCACATTGATCACAACTGTGTCGTCTTGGTTTGGCCAAGCTTCTTTGTTCATTGTCTGCTGGTAGCACAGAGAAGCCAGACTGATGATTCAACACTGGATTGCAAAAAGACAAATGAAATATGGTTATGGGGTGGGAATTGAGTCTAAATGTAGGCCTACAACATTACATTAAGCTGTTCCCTAGACTGAATATATGGATATATATATATATATATATATATATATATATATATATATATATATATATATATATATATATATATATATATATATATATGTATATATATATATATATATATATATGTATATATATATATATATATATATATATATATAGCAAACAAGCTGAGACAACAAAGGAGACACAGCAAAACTAAAGTAATAAAACATTTGTACGACAGAGCAGGGAAAATAAAACTAGAGATGTAGAGAAAGTAACATACCATTTTCTTTGGGTCCCTCCTGTTCAGCAGAACTGTCCCTGGTTGGGTTGAGAGAGTCCATCTTCCACTGAATTCTGGAGTCCACAGTCAGATCTGATCAGAAATGATTGATATCCTGTAGGAGTTGTGGATAAATTACAACTACACACTCTTCTTATACTACAGAGCCTGGGGTGGAGCCAGTGACTGCTTTGAATGATTGGACAAAGAGAACAATACAACCATCTCTCCACCAATCACAACCTAACATACTTCTACATGCCCCTCCCCCAGACATGCTCCATTCATGCAACCTTCTAGAAACTGTTGACTTTCTGTTACAAGAGAATCAAGAGCATCCATTTGTGGATTCATTCATTTGTAATCTTCATGCAATTCAAATGTGTCTTAATTCCGATAAGATTAATATAAGAGTTCTGAATATAACACCCTGTATTTATAAAAGCATTTTTATAAATGCATGCACAGTTAACAGACAATCAGTATATTCAGACTTCAACAATGTTGTATTCACTCATTAATGAATAAATGAGCAGTGGTGGAAAAAGTATCAATACTGCAATATAAAAATACTTCTGTTACAAGTAAAAGTCCAGAATTAAAAATGTACTTGAGTAAAAGTACAAAAGTATTGACATAAAAATGTACTTAAAGTACCAACAATAAGAGTACTAAATGTTTGAAAATAGCCTAGGTATAAAATAGGGCTAAAGTGGTTAATGTATGTTTCATTATATCATCATTTATGTCTGAAAAGTAACTCAAGTTTTCAAGTAAATGTAGTGGAGTAAAAGTACAATATTTGCCTCTGAGATGTAGTGGAGTTGAAGTAAAAGTATTGGAAATTGGAAATACTCAAGTAAAGTACAAATACCTCAAAATTGTACGTAAGTACAGTAATTAAGTAAATGTACTTAGTTACTTTCCACCACTGTATATGAGTGGATATGAAATAATTATCAGAGTCAGGTCTTAAGATGGGATGTACAATGTTCTGCTTATTAACCCTTGTGTCGTGATGAGAGGTCAAGGTGCAAAAGCTGACCAAATGAGATGTTTTATTGTCAAATGTTTTGTGTCAAAGTTATTTTCATTGAAGTATATTTAAGTGTTTTCTATGTTCTAAACCCTGGTGGTGTGGGCTGCTTTGTGAATGCAATTAAGTTACCATAAACACATTACATAAATAGTTCAACCCAAACTATCTCTGACAGTGCAGGTCTAAACCCTAGTGGTGGTGTGCTACTAGAGAATGACACATGATTGATGAAGTTACCATACATAGTTCACTTCAAACTATCTCGGATTTGAAAAGTAACATTTAAACCACATTGAGAACCATTGAAATATACAGGCCGTTAAAGGTCCTCAGTTGTACATGTTATGATTGTTCCAAATTCCTCCAGAACAATACAACAGGGTGTGCTGAAGGAACAACTGCTTGCTATATTGTGTCATTGTGCATAACAGCCTCTTGATTTATTTTGCAAAACATATTATGTTCTATATATAAGTACAAGGTATGTTACTGCTTCCCTAACATTAAGTGTCTTCCATCAGATTACATTAAATTGCCAGAAACACAGTAAACCAACACTTTGCAAGTAATGTAAATGCACTGAAAGACGACGACAATCCCTCCCCTCTCAGAAGGGGGAAAGAAGGGTGTACATGTTTGACACCTCTTTGTTTGAACTGATCAAAGCTATGATTATGATGATCATGACGAGTCAGGCTATAAACATACAGCAAAGAGAAGATGTCACTGTATGTCTCACCACTTTGGTAGATTTAACACATGCTTTATGAAGTCTTAACACATGTTAAGAGGTGTCCTATACATTGTATTATATTGTTCTGAAGGAATTTGGAGCAATCATGTGCAAATGAGGTTTCTATAGAGAAATGGCAACAGGACATGTAGAATGGATAGCAGTGTCATTTACAGACAAATACATGTGTAGTTTGGGGTTGGTTTACTTGGTTTACTCACAACCAACAGACATAAACACACTGTTGTAATGGTTAAGTTCAGAACAGAACAGAACATGTTTTTGACAGAAACACAAACACTAAATCATAATGTAGAAGTAGTTGTAGTGTATTCTCAAGACTTTTTTGTCATCACACAAGGTTCTATTTATTAGGCTGGTACAAGGAGGCCGATTTGTGCAAAACATATTTTTTGACATTACTCCTACAGGTTTTGTCCAAAACGGTACACAGTATCTCTATAGCCAGTTTTTCATATTCCATCCTGATTGGATAAAAATGGCTTCCAAGTTTTCAGGAGTGCTCCGTTTTGAACAAAATGCCTCAAATCATGAACACAGCATGCATTTTCCGTGAAATTTTGCACGCATATTTCCACTATGCCGAGGTAGAAATGCCACATAATTTAAAAAAAAATCAGCTTCATGGTGGTGCTATAACAGGCCGATTCATATTTTTACCTATAACTGCACCGCAGTACTTACACATCTGTGTAAAACTTTGTATGCACACTCCCTAGAGGTCAAGGTAAAACCTTTGCCCTGCATTTTTCACATCTGCCTTTTATAGCACCACATGTTTTTAGATAACTCCTAACATTATCAAAATTTCACGCAAATATGTACACATGATCTCCATAGTCATGTGATCAAGACATTGTGTGTTTTATTTTTCATATTCCATCCTCATTGGCTAAGATTGACATCTAAAGTTTGCAGTAGTGGCTTGTTTTGAACGAAATTCCGCAAATCATGAACAGCTAGCAGCTGCTAGCATTTTCTGTGATAAATAGTTATACATCTACATAGGAAAGTTTAGCTTGATATAAACTTTTGAAACAAAATTACAGCATTATTGTCGCGCACACACACACACACACACACACACACACACACACACACACACACACACACACACACACACACACACACACACACAGTTCTCCCCTTCTTTCATTCTCATGTCAGTTAGTGAGGGTGATTAGATGTCTGGTTAGCACATGAGATAAGGTCAAACGTTGTACTGTGTACTGCAGTTAGCTCATACTGTACAACAGGCTCTGTATGCATGCTAGGTAAAATGTAAAAAAGAAAACTATTGTCACTGTCGGCAGTGGTGCAAAGTAACTAAGTACATGTACTTAAGTACTCTAGTCGAGTACAATTTTAGTTTTTTTGTTATGTTTTACTTTACTGGAGTATTTCGAATTGTATGTATTTTTACTTTTACTCCACTACATCTCAGGGCAAATGTTGTACTTTTACGCCATTACATTTATTTGAAAACTTTAGTTACTAGTTAATTAGTAGATTTGGATTACTATTGCAGAACATACATTAACCACTCCAGCCCTATATATATATTGCTCAAGTACATTTTTTTATTCCAGACTTTTAATTGTAACAGAGTACTTCTTCATTGTAGTATTGATACTTTTACTTCAGTTAAACATTTGAATATGTTTTCCACCACTGCCCTCCTCCCCGCCTGGATTCCCTCCCCAGGCCCAGAACACAGGCCAGTTGTGTTTGTATAGATGATTGTCAAAGCAGGATGCACCACAATGGATTCAAACCCACAATAATAATACAAATCTAAACATTAACTAGTACAATCACACATAAACAGAGGATAACAAACAGTTGTTTCTTCACCAAAGCTGCTTCTACCTGGTTCTGTTGTTCTGAAGGAATTTGGAGCAATCATGTGCAAATGAGGTTTCTATAGAGAAATGAATAACAAGAGGATGGATAGTTGTTAATTGTACATGTAAATGGCAGCAGGACATGTAAATTCTTCATACAAGAAAGAAGGAGGACAAAAGTAATAAAGAAAGGTTTATTTGTTCAGTAAAAACAGTGATAACACAACAATGCAATATAACAACTAGGTGTAATGAAGTTAAACATACCATGATGACAGGTATGGTATCTATAGCAGCAATCAGGAATATACAAGAAGTCAGAAGGCATACATCATTTAAAGCAGTTTGTACTAACTGGCTTCAACACCAGACCCCACCTTACCTGTGCTTGTCTAATCATTACTTTGACAATGTGTGTTAACACATTAAATAGTGGTCTTCAAGAGAAAAGGTACAGAAACCTTAGTTGTTTGTGTCCTATAAAATTGGCCCTTTGGCTACTGTTACTAGTCTATTGTGCCGTGGGTCACCACTACGAGGACTTTGGTGTGAGTATCATACTCGTGCACAGTGTTCACGCACTAGTGTCCACACATCTACAAAGGCAATGCTAATATACATGTAATAGGTTCATAACAGCTCAGCAGACTGAACAACTGCTTAAAAGACCAATAAAACAAATTAGGATTTATCTCCAGTGTGAAGTATCTGGTGTCTTTTAAGGCTGGACATTTGAGAGAAGTGTTGTCCACACTGGTCGCATCCATAGGGTTTCTCTCCAGTGTGAATTCTCTGGTGTGTTTTAAGGCTGGACATTTGAGAGAAGTGTTGTCCACACTGATCACATCCATATGGTTTCTCTCTAGTGTGAATTCTCTGGTGTGTTTTAAGGGTGGACATCTCAGAGAAGTGTTGTCCACACTGATCACATCCATAAGGTTTCTCTCCAGTGTGAATTCTCTGGTGTGTTTCAAGTGTGGACATTTGAGAAAAGTGTTGTCCACACTGATCACATCCATAGGGTTTCTCCCCAGTGTGGATTCTCTGGTGTCTTTTAAGGTTGGACACTAGAGAGAAGTGTTGTCCACACTGATCACATCCATAGGGTTTCTCACCGGTGTGAATTCTCTGGTGTGTTTTAAGGGTGGACATCCCAGAGAAGTGTTGTCCACACTGATCACATCCATAGGGTTTCTCTCCAGTGTGAATTCGCAGGTGTTTTTTAAGGCTGGACATTAGAGAGAAGTGTTGTCCACACTGATCACATCCATATGGTTTCTCTCCAGTGTGAATTCTCTGGTGTTTTTTAAGGCTGGATATTTGAGAGAAGTGTTGTCCACATTGATCACATCCATAGGGCTTCTCTCCGGTGTGAATTCTCTGGTGTTTTTGAAGGGAGGATATATGAGAGAAGTAATGTCCACACTGATCACATCCATAGGGTTTCTCTCCAGTGTGAATTCTCTGGTGTGTTTTAAGGCTGGACATTTGAGAGAAGTAATGTCCACACTGATCACATCCATAGGTTTTCTCTCCAGTGTGAATTCTCTGGTGTTTTTTAAGTTTGGACATGTAATTGAAGCATTGTCCACACTGATCACAGCTGTGTCGTCTTGGTTTGGCCAAGCTTCTTTGTTCACTCTCTGCTGGTAGCATAGGGAAGCCAGACTGATGATTAAACACTGGATTGCAGAAAGACAAAGGAAATATGGTTGAGAGGTGGGAATGGAGTATAAATGTACAACTTAATTACATTAAGCTGTTCCCTAGAATGAATATAGATATAGATATAGCAAACAAGCTGAGACAACAAAGTAGACACAGCAAAAATAGTATAAGAGTATAATAATATACAACAAAGCTAGTGTCAAATTAAAACGCACAAAATATAAAAATAATAAGATTGACACAAGTAATTTTGAACTTGAAATTAAAACTAGAGAGGTAATATACCATTTTCTTTGGGTCCTTCCTGTTCAGCAGAACTGTCCTTGGTTGGGTTGAGAGAGTCCATCTTCCACTGAATTCTGGAGTCCACAGTCAGATCTGATCAGAAATGATTGATATCCTGGAGGAGTTGTGGATAAATTACAACTACACACTCTTCTTATACTAGAGAGCCTGGGGTGGAGCCAGTGACTGCTTTGAATGATTGGACAAAGAGAACAAACAACCATCTCTCCACCAATCACTACCTAACATACTTCTACATGCCCCTCCCCTAGATATGCTCCATCCATGCTACCTTCTAGAAACTGTTGACTTTCTGTTATAAGAGCATCCATTTGTGGATGAATTCATTTGTAATCTTCATGCAATTCAAATGTGTCTTAATTCCGATAAGATTAATATATGATATCTGAATATAACACCCTGTATTTATACATGCATTTATTATAAAGATGCATAAACAGTAAACAGACAATTAGTATCTTCAGACTTGAACAATGTTGTATTCACTCATTAATGAATATATGAGTGAATATGAAATAATTATCTTATCAGAGTCAGGTCTTAAGATGGGATGTACAATGTTCTGCTTATTAACCCTTGTGTCGTGATGAGAGGTCAAGGTGCAACAGCTGACCAAATGAGATGTTTTATTGTCAAATATTTTCTTTCAAAGTTATTTTCATTGAAGTATATTTAAGTGTTTTCTATGTTCTAAACCCTGGTGGTGTGGGCTGCTTTGTGAATGTAATTAAGTTACCATAAACACATTACATAAATAGTTCACCTCAAACTATCTCTGATATGAAAAGTAAAACATAAATCTAATTTCACCTTTTTCTCTAACAGTCATAGCTGCTAACCATTTCTCATGTCCTGCTTTCATTTACATTTACAATAAACAACTCTAGTCATGTCCTCGTATGGATGAGTCTCTCTCATCTCAATATTGCTATTCAAGCAGAGCCATTAAGATAGAAAGGCCATTCAAGTTCCTATTTTACACCATTGCTCAAAATTCCTTCAGAACTATACAACCTGGTGTGGTCAAGGAATAACCGCTCTCTATATTCTGTTCATAGTCTTCATTGTACATCACAGCATCTTAATTTATTTGGCAAAAATCTTGTGTTCTCTACAATTACAAGATCTTTAGAAATATCTCCCTCACCCACTTCACACCTGCACTGCAACATTAATTTTGTCTTGTGAATGATGCTCAGCCTTTGTCTTTAGAAAATGACCTATATCCATGCAGATGTGGTCATTGATCACATGATGTGTCACTGTCTCGTGTGAACAACTGACAGGAATAATCTGACCCCAAATAACAGGCTTTTGTGGATTAACATGGTCATATTTTGTTTCTAGAAGAACGTTTTGGAATGTTAAAGCTACAAACGCGTACCCATGGACTATTTAGTTAAATCAAGGAAGGGGAGCCATCAGAGAGCTTCATGATCAAAGTTAAATGAGTTATGTCAGTGTTGTCCTTCTATTTTAGTCTGTAGTCTGGCCTGATGATCTACTATTAGTGTTATTGTTGTTGTAATTGTTATTATTTTAAAGTCCTACATATGTGTAAGACTTAACAACTGTGTCTCTCACATAACAGAGTCTAAACCTTAGTGGTGGTGGGCTACTAGAGAATGACACATGATTGATGAAGTTATCATACATACTTCACCTCCAAATATCTCAGATTTGAAAAGTAACATTTAAACCACATTGAGAACCATCGGAATATATAGGCCATTAAAGGTCCTTAATTTTACATGTTATGATTGTTCCAAATTCCTTCAGAACAATACAACAGGGTGTGCTGAAGGAACAGCTGCTTGCTATATTTTGTCATTGTGCATAACAGCCTATTGACTTATTTTGCAAAACATATTATGTTCTATACTAGAGGTAAGGCCGCCCTACGGGCACCCTGCCCCCTAGCCAACAAAATTGTGGGATACAAATGAAAACATTGTGAACCCCTTTCAAAGAGCCGTTGTAAAGACTGGCTCATTTATGGCTCATGTGTATATTATATATATTTTAAAAATATATTTAAATGTGTATGTATTCATATGTCATAATAGTATGTATATTTATATTGTAGATATAATGTATATGTTAAATATTTGTTATGTACTGCAATACAGCATAACATTATAATATAATAATGTTAAAGGTCCTCAGTTGTACATGTTATGATTGTTCCAAATTCCTCCAGAACAATACAACAGGGTGTGCTGAAGGAACAACTGCTTGCTATATTGTGTCATTGTGCATAACAGCCTCTTGATTTATTTTGCAAAACATATTATGTTCTATATATAAGTACAAGGTATGTTACTGCTTCCCTAACATTAAGTGTCTTCCATCAGATTACATTAAATTGCCAGAAACACAGTAAACCAACACTTTGCAAGTAATGTAAATGCACTGAAAGACGACGACAATCCCTCCCCTCTCAGAAGGGGGAAAGAAGGGTGTACATGTTTGACACCTCTTTGTTTGAACTGATCAAAGCTATGATTATGATGATCATGACGAGTCAGGCTATAAACATACAGCAAAGAGAAGATGTCACTGTATGTCTCACCACTTTGGTAGATTTAACACATGCTTTATGAAGTCTTAACACATGTTAAGAGGTGTCCTATACATTGTATTATATTGTTCTGAAGGAATTTGGAGCAATCATGTGCAAATGAGGTTTCTATAGAGAAATGGCAACAGGACATGTAGAATGGATAGCAGTGTCATTTACAGACAAATACATGTGTAGTTTGGGGTTGGTTTACTTGGTTTACTCACAACCAACAGACATAAACACACTGTTGTAATGGTTAAGTTCAGAACAGAACAGAACATGTTTTTGACAGAAACACAAACACTAAATCATAATGTAGAAGTAGTTGTAGTGTATTCTCAAGACTTTTTTGTCATCACACAAGGTTCTATTTATTAGGCTGGTACAAGGAGGCCGATTTGTGCAAAACATATTTTTTGACATTACTCCTACAGGTTTTGTCCAAAACGGTACACAGTATCTCTATAGCCAGTTTTTCATATTCCATCCTGATTGGATAAAAATGGCTTCCAAGTTTTCAGGAGTGCTCCGTTTTGAACAAAATGCCTCAAATCATGAACACAGCATGCATTTTCCGTGAAATTTTGCACGCATATTTCCACTATGCCGAGGTAGAAATGCCACATAATTTAAAAAAAAATCAGCTTCATGGTGGTGCTATAACAGGCCGATTCATATTTTTACCTATAACTGCACCGCAGTACTTACACATCTGTGTAAAACTTTGTATGCACACTCCCTAGAGGTCAAGGTAAAACCTTTGCCCTGCATTTTTCACATCTGCCTTTTATAGCACCACATGTTTTTAGATAACTCCTAACATTATCAAAATTTCACGCAAATATGTACACATGATCTCCATAGTCATGTGATCAAGACATTGTGTGTTTTATTTTTCATATTCCATCCTCATTGGCTAAGATTGACATCTAAAGTTTGCAGTAGTGGCTTGTTTTGAACGAAATTCCGCAAATCATGAACAGCTAGCAGCTGCTAGCATTTTCTGTGATAAATAGTTATACATCTACATAGGAAAGTTTAGCTTGATATAAACTTTTGAAACAAACACACACACACACACACACACACACACACACACACACACACACACACACACACACACACACACACACACACACACACACACAGTTCTCCCCTTCTTTCATTCTCATGTCAGTTAGTGAGGGTGATTAGATGTCTGGTTAGCACATGAGATAAGGTCAAACGTTGTACTGTGTACTGCAGTTAGCTCATACTGTACAACAGGCTCTGTATGCATGCTAGGTAAAATGTAAAAAAGAAAACTATTGTCACTGTCGGCAGTGGTGCAAAGTAACTAAGTACATGTACTTAAGTACTCTAGTCGAGTACAATTTTAGTTTTTTTGTTATGTTTTACTTTACTGGAGTATTTCGAATTGTATGTATTTTTACTTTTACTCCACTACATCTCAGGGCAAATGTTGTACTTTTACGCCATTACATTTATTTGAAAACTTTAGTTACTAGTTAATTAGTAGATTTGGATTACTATTGCAGAACATACATTAACCACTCCAGCCCTATATATATATTGCTCAAGTACATTTTTTTATTCCAGACTTTTAATTGTAACAGAGTACTTCTTCATTGTAGTATTGATACTTTTACTTCAGTTAAACATTTGAATATGTTTTCCACCACTGCCCTCCTCCCCGCCTGGATTCCCTCCCCAGGCCCAGAACACAGGCCAGTTGTGTTTGTATAGATGATTGTCAAAGCAGGATGCACCACAATGGATTCAAACCCACAATAATAATACAAATCTAAACATTAACTAGTACAATCACACATAAACAGAGGATAACAAACAGTTGTTTCTTCACCAAAGCTGCTTCTACCTGGTTCTGTTGTTCTGAAGGAATTTGGAGCAATCATGTGCAAATGAGGTTTCTATAGAGAAATGAATAACAAGAGGATGGATAGTTGTTAATTGTACATGTAAATGGCAGCAGGACATGTAAATTCTTCATACAAGAAAGAAGGAGGACAAAAGTAATAAAGAAAGGTTTATTTGTTCAGTAAAAACTGTGATAACACAACAATGCAATATAACAACTAGGTGTAATGAAGTTAAACATACCATGATGACAGGTATGGTATATATAGCAGCAATCCGGAATACACAAGAAGTCAGAAGGCATACATATATAAAGCAATTTGTACTAACTGGCTTCAACACCAGACCCCACCTTACCTGTGCTTGTCTAACCATTACTTTGAAAATGTGTGTTAACACTTTATTAAATAGTGGTCTTCAAGAGACACAGTACAGAAACCTTAGTTTTTTGTTTCCTATAAATAATTAAAATTGGCACTTTGGCTACCACTGTGTGGTCGCCTCTTGAAGATCACTATTTAGTTTATTCTACCGTGGGTCACCACTACGAGGACTTTGGTGCGAGTATCATTCTCAATCGTGTTCAAACATCTATAATGGCAATTGGCAAAAAATACATAATAGGTTCATAACAGCTCAGCACTGAACTGCTTCAAAAAAACAATGGGTCATCATGATGCATGTTTCTGATTACTTTCTTATGAAGTGCTTGTCACACTGTTCATTATGAGTGCATGACATTTTAGGATGCTTAACTGAGTAAAATTAATTCCACATTGACCAAATTATGATTCCTCTCCATGGTGAATTCTCTGGTGTTGTTTAAGGCTAGACATTTGAGAGAAGTGTTGTACACACTGGTCACATCCATAGGGTTTCTCTCCAGTGTGAATTTGTCGGTGCCTTTTAAGGGTGGACATCGCAGAGAAGTGTTGTCCACACTGATCACATCCATAGGGTTTCTCTCCAGTGTGAATTCTTCGGTGTGTTTTAAGGTTGGACATTTTAGAGAAGTGTTGTCCACACTGATCACATCCATAGGGTTTTTCTCCAGTGTGAATTCTCTGGTGTGTTTTAAGGTTGGACATTTGAGAGAAGTGTTTTCCACACTGATCACATCCATAGGGTTTCTCTCCAGTGTGAAATTTTCGGTGCCTTTTAAGGGTGGACATCTCAGAGAAGTGTTGTCCACACTGATCACATCCATAGGGTTTTTCTCCAGTGTGAATTCTCTTGTGTGTTTTAAGGGTGGTCATATCAGAGAAGTGTTGTCCACATTGTTCACATCCATAGGGTTTCTCTCCAGTGTGAATTCTCTGGTGTGTTTTAAGGGTGGACATTCGAGAAAAGTGTTGTCCACACTGATCACATCCATAGGGTTTTTCTCCAGTGTGAATTCTCTGGTGTGTTTCAAGGGTGGACATTAGAGAAAAGTGTTGTCCACACTGATCACATCCATAGGGTTTCTCTCCAGTGTGAATTCTCTGGTGTGTTTTAAGGTTGGACATTTGAGAGAAGTTTTTTCCACACTGATCACATCCATAGGGTTTCTCACCAGTGTGAATTATCTGGTGTGTTTTAAGGGAGGACATGTCAGAGAAGTGTTGTCCACATTGTTCACATCCATAGGGTTTCTCCCCAGTGTGAATTCTCTGGTGTGTTTTAAGGGTGGACATTAGAGAGAAGTGTTGTCCACACTGGTCACATCCATAGGGTTTCTCTCCAGTGTGAATTATCTGGTGTTTTTTAAGGGTGGACATTAGAGAGAAGTGTTGTCCACACTGATCACATCCATATGGTTTCTCTCCAGTGTGAATTCTCTGATGTGTTTTAAGTTTGGACATGTAATTGAAGCGTTGTCCACATTGATCACAACTGTGTCGTCTTGGTTTGGCCAAGCTTCTTTGTTCATTGTCTGCTGGTAGCACAGAGAAGCCAGACTGATGATTCAACACTGGATTGCAAAAAGACAAATGAAATATGGTTATGGGGTGGGAATTGAGTCTAAATGTAGGCCTACAACATTACATTAAGCTGTTCCCTAGACTGAATATATGGATATATATATATATATATATATATATATATATATATATATATATATATATATATATATATATGTATATATATATATATATATATATATGTATATATATATATATATATATATATATATAGCAAACAAGCTGAGACAACAAAGGAGACACAGCAAAACTAAAGTAATAAAACATTTGTACGACAGAGCAGGGAAAATAAAACTAGAGATGTAGAGAAAGTAACATACCATTTTCTTTGGGTCCCTCCTGTTCAGCAGAACTGTCCCTGGTTGGGTTGAGAGAGTCCATCTTCCACTGAATTCTGGAGTCCACAGTCAGATCTGATCAGAAATGATTGATATCCTGTAGGAGTTGTGGATAAATTACAACTACACACTCTTCTTATACTACAGAGCCTGGGGTGGAGCCAGTGACTGCTTTGAATGATTGGACAAAGAGAACAATACAACCATCTCTCCACCAATCACAACCTAACATACTTCTACATGCCCCTCCCCCAGACATGCTCCATTCATGCAACCTTCTAGAAACTGTTGACTTTCTGTTACAAGAGAATCAAGAGCATCCATTTGTGGATTCATTCATTTGTAATCTTCATGCAATTCAAATGTGTCTTAATTCCGATAAGATTAATATAAGAGTTCTGAATATAACACCCTGTATTTATAAAAGCATTTTTATAAATGCATGCACAGTTAACAGACAATCAGTATATTCAGACTTCAACAATGTTGTATTCACTCATTAATGAATAAATGAGCAGTGGTGGAAAAAGTATCAATACTGCAATATAAAAATACTTCTGTTACAAGTAAAAGTCCAGAATTAAAAATGTACTTGAGTAAAAGTACAAAAGTATTGACATAAAAATGTACTTAAAGTACCAACAATAAGAGTACTAAATGTTTGAAAATAGCCTAGGTATAAAATAGGGCTAAAGTGGTTAATGTATGTTTCATTATATCATCATTTATGTCTGAAAAGTAACTCAAGTTTTCAAGTAAATGTAGTGGAGTAAAAGTACAATATTTGCCTCTGAGATGTAGTGGAGTTGAAGTAAAAGTATTGGAAATTGGAAATACTCAAGTAAAGTACAAATACCTCAAAATTGTACGTAAGTACAGTAATTAAGTAAATGTACTTAGTTACTTTCCACCACTGTATATGAGTGGATATGAAATAATTATCAGAGTCAGGTCTTAAGATGGGATGTACAATGTTCTGCTTATTAACCCTTGTGTCGTGATGAGAGGTCAAGGTGCAAAAGCTGACCAAATGAGATGTTTTATTGTCAAATGTTTTGTGTCAAAGTTATTTTCATTGAAGTATATTTAAGTGTTTTCTATGTTCTAAACCCTGGTGGTGTGGGCTGCTTTGTGAATGCAATTAAGTTACCATAAACACATTACATAAATAGTTCAACCCAAACTATCTCTGACAGTGCAGGTCTAAACCCTAGTGGTGGTGTGCTACTAGAGAATGACACATGATTGATGAAGTTACCATACATAGTTCACTTCAAACTATCTCGGATTTGAAAAGTAACATTTAAACCACATTGAGAACCATTGAAATATACAGGCCGTTAAAGGTCCTCAGTTGTACATGTTATGATTGTTCCAAATTCCTCCAGAACAATACAACAGGGTGTGCTGAAGGAACAACTGCTTGCTATATTGTGTCATTGTGCATAACAGCCTCTTGATTTATTTTGCAAAACATATTATGTTCTATATATAAGTACAAGGTATGTTACTGCTTCCCTAACATTAAGTGTCTTCCATCAGATTACATTAAATTGCCAGAAACACAGTAAACCAACACTTTGCAAGTAATGTAAATGCACTGAAAGACGACGACAATCCCTCCCCTCTCAGAAGGGGGAAAGAAGGGTGTACATGTTTGACACCTCTTTGTTTGAACTGATCAAAGCTATGATTATGATGATCATGACGAGTCAGGCTATAAACATACAGCAAAGAGAAGATGTCACTGTATGTCTCACCACTTTGGTAGATTTAACACATGCTTTATGAAGTCTTAACACATGTTAAGAGGTGTCCTATACATTGTATTATATTGTTCTGAAGGAATTTGGAGCAATCATGTGCAAATGAGGTTTCTATAGAGAAATGGCAACAGGACATGTAGAATGGATAGCAGTGTCATTTACAGACAAATACATGTGTAGTTTGGGGTTGGTTTACTTGGTTTACTCACAACCAACAGACATAAACACACTGTTGTAATGGTTAAGTTCAGAACAGAACAGAACATGTTTTTGACAGAAACACAAACACTAAATCATAATGTAGAAGTAGTTGTAGTGTATTCTCAAGACTTTTTTGTCATCACACAAGGTTCTATTTATTAGGCTGGTACAAGGAGGCCGATTTGTGCAAAACATATTTTTTGACATTACTCCTACAGGTTTTGTCCAAAACGGTACACAGTATCTCTATAGCCAGTTTTTCATATTCCATCCTGATTGGATAAAAATGGCTTCCAAGTTTTCAGGAGTGCTCCGTTTTGAACAAAATGCCTCAAATCATGAACACAGCATGCATTTTCCGTGAAATTTTGCACGCATATTTCCACTATGCCGAGGTAGAAATGCCACATAATTTAAAAAAAAATCAGCTTCATGGTGGTGCTATAACAGGCCGATTCATATTTTTACCTATAACTGCACCGCAGTACTTACACATCTGTGTAAAACTTTGTATGCACACTCCCTAGAGGTCAAGGTAAAACCTTTGCCCTGCATTTTTCACATCTGCCTTTTATAGCACCACATGTTTTTAGATAACTCCTAACATTATCAAAATTTCACGCAAATATGTACACATGATCTCCATAGTCATGTGATCAAGACATTGTGTGTTTTATTTTTCATATTCCATCCTCATTGGCTAAGATTGACATCTAAAGTTTGCAGTAGTGGCTTGTTTTGAACGAAATTCCGCAAATCATGAACAGCTAGCAGCTGCTAGCATTTTCTGTGATAAATAGTTATACATCTACATAGGAAAGTTTAGCTTGATATAAACTTTTGAAACAAAATTACAGCATTATTGTCGCGCACACACACACACACACACACACACACACACACACACACACACACACACACACACACACACACACACACACACACACACACAGTTCTCCCCTTCTTTCATTCTCATGTCAGTTAGTGAGGGTGATTAGATGTCTGGTTAGCACATGAGATAAGGTCAAACGTTGTACTGTGTACTGCAGTTAGCTCATACTGTACAACAGGCTCTGTATGCATGCTAGGTAAAATGTAAAAAAGAAAACTATTGTCACTGTCGGCAGTGGTGCAAAGTAACTAAGTACATGTACTTAAGTACTCTAGTCGAGTACAATTTTAGTTTTTTTGTTATGTTTTACTTTACTGGAGTATTTCGAATTGTATGTATTTTTACTTTTACTCCACTACATCTCAGGGCAAATGTTGTACTTTTACGCCATTACATTTATTTGAAAACTTTAGTTACTAGTTAATTAGTAGATTTGGATTACTATTGCAGAACATACATTAACCACTCCAGCCCTATATATATATTGCTCAAGTACATTTTTTTATTCCAGACTTTTAATTGTAACAGAGTACTTCTTCATTGTAGTATTGATACTTTTACTTCAGTTAAACATTTGAATATGTTTTCCACCACTGCCCTCCTCCCCGCCTGGATTCCCTCCCCAGGCCCAGAACACAGGCCAGTTGTGTTTGTATAGATGATTGTCAAAGCAGGATGCACCACAATGGATTCAAACCCACAATAATAATACAAATCTAAACATTAACTAGTACAATCACACATAAACAGAGGATAACAAACAGTTGTTTCTTCACCAAAGCTGCTTCTACCTGGTTCTGTTGTTCTGAAGGAATTTGGAGCAATCATGTGCAAATGAGGTTTCTATAGAGAAATGAATAACAAGAGGATGGATAGTTGTTAATTGTACATGTAAATGGCAGCAGGACATGTAAATTCTTCATACAAGAAAGAAGGAGGACAAAAGTAATAAAGAAAGGTTTATTTGTTCAGTAAAAACAGTGATAACACAACAATGCAATATAACAACTAGGTGTAATGAAGTTAAACATACCATGATGACAGGTATGGTATCTATAGCAGCAATCAGGAATATACAAGAAGTCAGAAGGCATACATCATTTAAAGCAGTTTGTACTAACTGGCTTCAACACCAGACCCCACCTTACCTGTGCTTGTCTAATCATTACTTTGACAATGTGTGTTAACACATTAAATAGTGGTCTTCAAGAGAAAAGGTACAGAAACCTTAGTTGTTTGTGTCCTATAAAATTGGCCCTTTGGCTACTGTTACTAGTCTATTGTGCCGTGGGTCACCACTACGAGGACTTTGGTGTGAGTATCATACTCGTGCACAGTGTTCACGCACTAGTGTCCACACATCTACAAAGGCAATGCTAATATACATGTAATAGGTTCATAACAGCTCAGCAGACTGAACAACTGCTTAAAAGACCAATAAAACAAATTAGGATTTATCTCCAGTGTGAAGTATCTGGTGTCTTTTAAGGCTGGACATTTGAGAGAAGTGTTGTCCACACTGGTCGCATCCATAGGGTTTCTCTCCAGTGTGAATTCTCTGGTGTGTTTTAAGGCTGGACATTTGAGAGAAGTGTTGTCCACACTGATCACATCCATATGGTTTCTCTCTAGTGTGAATTCTCTGGTGTGTTTTAAGGGTGGACATCTCAGAGAAGTGTTGTCCACACTGATCACATCCATAAGGTTTCTCTCCAGTGTGAATTCTCTGGTGTGTTTCAAGTGTGGACATTTGAGAAAAGTGTTGTCCACACTGATCACATCCATAGGGTTTCTCCCCAGTGTGGATTCTCTGGTGTCTTTTAAGGTTGGACACTAGAGAGAAGTGTTGTCCACACTGATCACATCCATAGGGTTTCTCACCGGTGTGAATTCTCTGGTGTGTTTTAAGGGTGGACATCCCAGAGAAGTGTTGTCCACACTGATCACATCCATAGGGTTTCTCTCCAGTGTGAATTCGCAGGTGTTTTTTAAGGCTGGACATTAGAGAGAAGTGTTGTCCACACTGATCACATCCATATGGTTTCTCTCCAGTGTGAATTCTCTGGTGTTTTTTAAGGCTGGATATTTGAGAGAAGTGTTGTCCACATTGATCACATCCATAGGGCTTCTCTCCGGTGTGAATTCTCTGGTGTTTTTGAAGGGAGGATATATGAGAGAAGTAATGTCCACACTGATCACATCCATAGGGTTTCTCTCCAGTGTGAATTCTCTGGTGTGTTTTAAGGCTGGACATTTGAGAGAAGTAATGTCCACACTGATCACATCCATAGGTTTTCTCTCCAGTGTGAATTCTCTGGTGTTTTTTAAGTTTGGACATGTAATTGAAGCATTGTCCACACTGATCACAGCTGTGTCGTCTTGGTTTGGCCAAGCTTCTTTGTTCACTCTCTGCTGGTAGCATAGGGAAGCCAGACTGATGATTAAACACTGGATTGCAGAAAGACAAAGGAAATATGGTTGAGAGGTGGGAATGGAGTATAAATGTACAACTTAATTACATTAAGCTGTTCCCTAGAATGAATATAGATATAGATATAGCAAACAAGCTGAGACAACAAAGTAGACACAGCAAAAATAGTATAAGAGTATAATAATATACAACAAAGCTAGTGTCAAATTAAAACGCACAAAATATAAAAATAATAAGATTGACACAAGTAATTTTGAACTTGAAATTAAAACTAGAGAGGTAATATACCATTTTCTTTGGGTCCTTCCTGTTCAGCAGAACTGTCCTTGGTTGGGTTGAGAGAGTCCATCTTCCACTGAATTCTGGAGTCCACAGTCAGATCTGATCAGAAATGATTGATATCCTGGAGGAGTTGTGGATAAATTACAACTACACACTCTTCTTATACTAGAGAGCCTGGGGTGGAGCCAGTGACTGCTTTGAATGATTGGACAAAGAGAACAAACAACCATCTCTCCACCAATCACTACCTAACATACTTCTACATGCCCCTCCCCTAGATATGCTCCATCCATGCTACCTTCTAGAAACTGTTGACTTTCTGTTATAAGAGCATCCATTTGTGGATGAATTCATTTGTAATCTTCATGCAATTCAAATGTGTCTTAATTCCGATAAGATTAATATATGATATCTGAATATAACACCCTGTATTTATACATGCATTTATTATAAAGATGCATAAACAGTAAACAGACAATTAGTATCTTCAGACTTGAACAATGTTGTATTCACTCATTAATGAATATATGAGTGAATATGAAATAATTATCTTATCAGAGTCAGGTCTTAAGATGGGATGTACAATGTTCTGCTTATTAACCCTTGTGTCGTGATGAGAGGTCAAGGTGCAACAGCTGACCAAATGAGATGTTTTATTGTCAAATATTTTCTTTCAAAGTTATTTTCATTGAAGTATATTTAAGTGTTTTCTATGTTCTAAACCCTGGTGGTGTGGGCTGCTTTGTGAATGTAATTAAGTTACCATAAACACATTACATAAATAGTTCACCTCAAACTATCTCTGATATGAAAAGTAAAACATAAATCTAATTTCACCTTTTTCTCTAACAGTCATAGCTGCTAACCATTTCTCATGTCCTGCTTTCATTTACATTTACAATAAACAACTCTAGTCATGTCCTCGTATGGATGAGTCTCTCTCATCTCAATATTGCTATTCAAGCAGAGCCATTAAGATAGAAAGGCCATTCAAGTTCCTATTTTACACCATTGCTCAAAATTCCTTCAGAACTATACAACCTGGTGTGGTCAAGGAATAACCGCTCTCTATATTCTGTTCATAGTCTTCATTGTACATCACAGCATCTTAATTTATTTGGCAAAAATCTTGTGTTCTCTACAATTACAAGATCTTTAGAAATATCTCCCTCACCCACTTCACACCTGCACTGCAACATTAATTTTGTCTTGTGAATGATGCTCAGCCTTTGTCTTTAGAAAATGACCTATATCCATGCAGATGTGGTCATTGATCACATGATGTGTCACTGTCTCGTGTGAACAACTGACAGGAATAATCTGACCCCAAATAACAGGCTTTTGTGGATTAACATGGTCATATTTTGTTTCTAGAAGAACGTTTTGGAATGTTAAAGCTACAAACGCGTACCCATGGACTATTTAGTTAAATCAAGGAAGGGGAGCCATCAGAGAGCTTCATGATCAAAGTTAAATGAGTTATGTCAGTGTTGTCCTTCTATTTTAGTCTGTAGTCTGGCCTGATGATCTACTATTAGTGTTATTGTTGTTGTAATTGTTATTATTTTAAAGTCCTACATATGTGTAAGACTTAACAACTGTGTCTCTCACATAACAGAGTCTAAACCTTAGTGGTGGTGGGCTACTAGAGAATGACACATGATTGATGAAGTTATCATACATACTTCACCTCCAAATATCTCAGATTTGAAAAGTAACATTTAAACCACATTGAGAACCATCGGAATATATAGGCCATTAAAGGTCCTTAATTTTACATGTTATGATTGTTCCAAATTCCTTCAGAACAATACAACAGGGTGTGCTGAAGGAACAGCTGCTTGCTATATTTTGTCATTGTGCATAACAGCCTATTGACTTATTTTGCAAAACATATTATGTTCTATACTAGAGGTAAGGCCGCCCTACGGGCACCCTGCCCCCTAGCCAACAAAATTGTGGGATACAAATGAAAACATTGTGAACCCCTTTCAAAGAGCCGTTGTAAAGACTGGCTCATTTATGGCTCATGTGTATATTATATATATTTTAAAAATATATTTAAATGTGTATGTATTCATATGTCATAATAGTATGTATATTTATATTGTAGATATAATGTATATGTTAAATATTTGTTATGTACTGCAATACAGCATAACATTATAATATAATAATGTTAAAGGTCCTCAGTTGTACATGTTATGATTGTTCCAAATTCCTCCAGAACAATACAACAGGGTGTGCTGAAGGAACAACTGCTTGCTATATTGTGTCATTGTGCATAACAGCCTCTTGATTTATTTTGCAAAACATATTATGTTCTATATATAAGTACAAGGTATGTTACTGCTTCCCTAACATTAAGTGTCTTCCATCAGATTACATTAAATTGCCAGAAACACAGTAAACCAACACTTTGCAAGTAATGTAAATGCACTGAAAGACGACGACAATCCCTCCCCTCTCAGAAGGGGGAAAGAAGGGTGTACATGTTTGACACCTCTTTGTTTGAACTGATCAAAGCTATGATTATGATGATCATGACGAGTCAGGCTATAAACATACAGCAAAGAGAAGATGTCACTGTATGTCTCACCACTTTGGTAGATTTAACACATGCTTTATGAAGTCTTAACACATGTTAAGAGGTGTCCTATACATTGTATTATATTGTTCTGAAGGAATTTGGAGCAATCATGTGCAAATGAGGTTTCTATAGAGAAATGGCAACAGGACATGTAGAATGGATAGCAGTGTCATTTACAGACAAATACATGTGTAGTTTGGGGTTGGTTTACTTGGTTTACTCACAACCAACAGACATAAACACACTGTTGTAATGGTTAAGTTCAGAACAGAACAGAACATGTTTTTGACAGAAACACAAACACTAAATCATAATGTAGAAGTAGTTGTAGTGTATTCTCAAGACTTTTTTGTCATCACACAAGGTTCTATTTATTAGGCTGGTACAAGGAGGCCGATTTGTGCAAAACATATTTTTTGACATTACTCCTACAGGTTTTGTCCAAAACGGTACACAGTATCTCTATAGCCAGTTTTTCATATTCCATCCTGATTGGATAAAAATGGCTTCCAAGTTTTCAGGAGTGCTCCGTTTTGAACAAAATGCCTCAAATCATGAACACAGCATGCATTTTCCGTGAAATTTTGCACGCATATTTCCACTATGCCGAGGTAGAAATGCCACATAATTTAAAAAAAAATCAGCTTCATGGTGGTGCTATAACAGGCCGATTCATATTTTTACCTATAACTGCACCGCAGTACTTACACATCTGTGTAAAACTTTGTATGCACACTCCCTAGAGGTCAAGGTAAAACCTTTGCCCTGCATTTTTCACATCTGCCTTTTATAGCACCACATGTTTTTAGATAACTCCTAACATTATCAAAATTTCACGCAAATATGTACACATGATCTCCATAGTCATGTGATCAAGACATTGTGTGTTTTATTTTTCATATTCCATCCTCATTGGCTAAGATTGACATCTAAAGTTTGCAGTAGTGGCTTGTTTTGAACGAAATTCCGCAAATCATGAACAGCTAGCAGCTGCTAGCATTTTCTGTGATAAATAGTTATACATCTACATAGGAAAGTTTAGCTTGATATAAACTTTTGAAACAAAATTACAGCATTATTGTCGCGCACACACACACACACACACACACACACACACACACACACACACACACACACACACACACACACACACACACACACACACACACACACACACAGTTCTCCCCTTCTTTCATTCTCATGTCAGTTAGTGAGGGTGATTAGATGTCTGGTTAGCACATGAGATAAGGTCAAACGTTGTACTGTGTACTGCAGTTAGCTCATACTGTACAACAGGCTCTGTATGCATGCTAGGTAAAATGTAAAAAAGAAAACTATTGTCACTGTCGGCAGTGGTGCAAAGTAACTAAGTACATGTACTTAAGTACTCTAGTCGAGTACAATTTTAGTTTTTTTGTTATGTTTTACTTTACTGGAGTATTTCGAATTGTATGTATTTTTACTTTTACTCCACTACATCTCAGGGCAAATGTTGTACTTTTACGCCATTACATTTATTTGAAAACTTTAGTTACTAGTTAATTAGTAGATTTGGATTACTATTGCAGAACATACATTAACCACTCCAGCCCTATATATATATTGCTCAAGTACATTTTTTTATTCCAGACTTTTAATTGTAACAGAGTACTTCTTCATTGTAGTATTGATACTTTTACTTCAGTTAAACATTTGAATATGTTTTCCACCACTGCCCTCCTCCCCGCCTGGATTCCCTCCCCAGGCCCAGAACACAGGCCAGTTGTGTTTGTATAGATGATTGTCAAAGCAGGATGCACCACAATGGATTCAAACCCACAATAATAATACAAATCTAAACATTAACTAGTACAATCACACATAAACAGAGGATAACAAACAGTTGTTTCTTCACCAAAGCTGCTTCTACCTGGTTCTGTTGTTCTGAAGGAATTTGGAGCAATCATGTGCAAATGAGGTTTCTATAGAGAAATGAATAACAAGAGGATGGATAGTTGTTAATTGTACATGTAAATGGCAGCAGGACATGTAAATTCTTCATACAAGAAAGAAGGAGGACAAAAGTAATAAAGAAAGGTTTATTTGTTCAGTAAAAACAGTGATAACACAACAATGCAATATAACAACTAGGTGTAATGAAGTTAAACATACCATGATGACAGGTATGGTATCTATAGCAGCAATCAGGAATATACAAGAAGTCAGAAGGCATACATCATTTAAAGCAGTTTGTACTAACTGGCTTCAACACCAGACCCCACCTTACCTGTGCTTGTCTAATCATTACTTTGACAATGTGTGTTAACACATTAAATAGTGGTCTTCAAGAGAAAAGGTACAGAAACCTTAGTTGTTTGTGTCCTATAAAATTGGCCCTTTGGCTACTGTTACTAGTCTATTGTGCCGTGGGTCACCACTACGAGGACTTTGGTGTGAGTATCATACTCGTGCACAGTGTTCACGCACTAGTGTCCACACATCTACAAAGGCAATGCTAATATACATGTAATAGGTTCATAACAGCTCAGCAGACTGAACAACTGCTTAAAAGACCAATAAAACAAATTAGGATTTATCTCCAGTGTGAAGTATCTGGTGTCTTTTAAGGCTGGACATTTGAGAGAAGTGTTGTCCACACTGGTCGCATCCATAGGGTTTCTCTCCAGTGTGAATTCTCTGGTGTGTTTTAAGGCTGGACATTTGAGAGAAGTGTTGTCCACACTGATCACATCCATATGGTTTCTCTCTAGTGTGAATTCTCTGGTGTGTTTTAAGGGTGGACATCTCAGAGAAGTGTTGTCCACACTGATCACATCCATAAGGTTTCTCTCCAGTGTGAATTCTCTGGTGTGTTTCAAGTGTGGACATTTGAGAAAAGTGTTGTCCACACTGATCACATCCATAGGGTTTCTCCCCAGTGTGGATTCTCTGGTGTCTTTTAAGGTTGGACACTAGAGAGAAGTGTTGTCCACACTGATCACATCCATAGGGTTTCTCACCGGTGTGAATTCTCTGGTGTGTTTTAAGGGTGGACATCCCAGAGAAGTGTTGTCCACACTGATCACATCCATAGGGTTTCTCTCCAGTGTGAATTCGCAGGTGTTTTTTAAGGCTGGACATTAGAGAGAAGTGTTGTCCACACTGATCACATCCATATGGTTTCTCTCCAGTGTGAATTCTCTGGTGTTTTTTAAGGCTGGATATTTGAGAGAAGTGTTGTCCACATTGATCACATCCATAGGGCTTCTCTCCGGTGTGAATTCTCTGGTGTTTTTGAAGGGAGGATATATGAGAGAAGTAATGTCCACACTGATCACATCCATAGGGTTTCTCTCCAGTGTGAATTCTCTGGTGTGTTTTAAGGCTGGACATTTGAGAGAAGTAATGTCCACACTGATCACATCCATAGGTTTTCTCTCCAGTGTGAATTCTCTGGTGTTTTTTAAGTTTGGACATGTAATTGAAGCATTGTCCACACTGATCACAGCTGTGTCGTCTTGGTTTGGCCAAGCTTCTTTGTTCACTCTCTGCTGGTAGCATAGGGAAGCCAGACTGATGATTAAACACTGGATTGCAGAAAGACAAAGGAAATATGGTTGAGAGGTGGGAATGGAGTATAAATGTACAACTTAATTACATTAAGCTGTTCCCTAGAATGAATATAGATATAGATATAGCAAACAAGCTGAGACAACAAAGTAGACACAGCAAAAATAGTATAAGAGTATAATAATATACAACAAAGCTAGTGTCAAATTAAAACGCACAAAATATAAAAATAATAAGATTGACACAAGTAATTTTGAACTTGAAATTAAAACTAGAGAGGTAATATACCATTTTCTTTGGGTCCTTCCTGTTCAGCAGAACTGTCCTTGGTTGGGTTGAGAGAGTCCATCTTCCACTGAATTCTGGAGTCCACAGTCAGATCTGATCAGAAATGATTGATATCCTGGAGGAGTTGTGGATAAATTACAACTACACACTCTTCTTATACTAGAGAGCCTGGGGTGGAGCCAGTGACTGCTTTGAATGATTGGACAAAGAGAACAAACAACCATCTCTCCACCAATCACTACCTAACATACTTCTACATGCCCCTCCCCTAGATATGCTCCATCCATGCTACCTTCTAGAAACTGTTGACTTTCTGTTATAAGAGCATCCATTTGTGGATGAATTCATTTGTAATCTTCATGCAATTCAAATGTGTCTTAATTCCGATAAGATTAATATATGATATCTGAATATAACACCCTGTATTTATACATGCATTTATTATAAAGATGCATAAACAGTAAACAGACAATTAGTATCTTCAGACTTGAACAATGTTGTATTCACTCATTAATGAATATATGAGTGAATATGAAATAATTATCTTATCAGAGTCAGGTCTTAAGATGGGATGTACAATGTTCTGCTTATTAACCCTTGTGTCGTGATGAGAGGTCAAGGTGCAACAGCTGACCAAATGAGATGTTTTATTGTCAAATATTTTCTTTCAAAGTTATTTTCATTGAAGTATATTTAAGTGTTTTCTATGTTCTAAACCCTGGTGGTGTGGGCTGCTTTGTGAATGTAATTAAGTTACCATAAACACATTACATAAATAGTTCACCTCAAACTATCTCTGATATGAAAAGTAAAACATAAATCTAATTTCACCTTTTTCTCTAACAGTCATAGCTGCTAACCATTTCTCATGTCCTGCTTTCATTTACATTTACAATAAACAACTCTAGTCATGTCCTCGTATGGATGAGTCTCTCTCATCTCAATATTGCTATTCAAGCAGAGCCATTAAGATAGAAAGGCCATTCAAGTTCCTATTTTACACCATTGCTCAAAATTCCTTCAGAACTATACAACCTGGTGTGGTCAAGGAATAACCGCTCTCTATATTCTGTTCATAGTCTTCATTGTACATCACAGCATCTTAATTTATTTGGCAAAAATCTTGTGTTCTCTACAATTACAAGATCTTTAGAAATATCTCCCTCACCCACTTCACACCTGCACTGCAACATTAATTTTGTCTTGTGAATGATGCTCAGCCTTTGTCTTTAGAAAATGACCTATATCCATGCAGATGTGGTCATTGATCACATGATGTGTCACTGTCTCGTGTGAACAACTGACAGGAATAATCTGACCCCAAATAACAGGCTTTTGTGGATTAACATGGTCATATTTTGTTTCTAGAAGAACGTTTTGGAATGTTAAAGCTACAAACGCGTACCCATGGACTATTTAGTTAAATCAAGGAAGGGGAGCCATCAGAGAGCTTCATGATCAAAGTTAAATGAGTTATGTCAGTGTTGTCCTTCTATTTTAGTCTGTAGTCTGGCCTGATGATCTACTATTAGTGTTATTGTTGTTGTAATTGTTATTATTTTAAAGTCCTACATATGTGTAAGACTTAACAACTGTGTCTCTCACATAACAGAGTCTAAACCTTAGTGGTGGTGGGCTACTAGAGAATGACACATGATTGATGAAGTTATCATACATACTTCACCTCCAAATATCTCAGATTTGAAAAGTAACATTTAAACCACATTGAGAACCATCGGAATATATAGGCCATTAAAGGTCCTTAATTTTACATGTTATGATTGTTCCAAATTCCTTCAGAACAATACAACAGGGTGTGCTGAAGGAACAGCTGCTTGCTATATTTTGTCATTGTGCATAACAGCCTATTGACTTATTTTGCAAAACATATTATGTTCTATACTAGAGGTAAGGCCGCCCTACGGGCACCCTGCCCCCTAGCCAACAAAATTGTGGGATACAAATGAAAACATTGTGAACCCCTTTCAAAGAGCCGTTGTAAAGACTGGCTCATTTATGGCTCATGTGTATATTATATATATTTTAAAAATATATTTAAATGTGTATGTATTCATATGTCATAATAGTATGTATATTTATATTGTAGATATAATGTATATGTTAAATATTTGTTATGTACTGCAATACAGCATAACATTATGATATAATAATGTATTATTATATTTAATAATATATATCTTGCTACCATAATTGACGGCCACAGTCATGGAGTGTACACGAGTGTATGTGCTCAATTGCCA
The DNA here is from genome assembly GCF_963454915.1 of Gymnoscopelus microlampas. Lineage (NCBI taxonomy): Eukaryota > Metazoa > Chordata > Actinopteri > Myctophiformes > Myctophidae > Gymnoscopelus > Gymnoscopelus microlampas. The sequence goes on from NC_139955.1 coordinate 44,830,312, forward strand.
AGCAGACACATGGCCCAACTAACTCCACATTTTCCCCCAAAATTCCTCAATATTCTGCCTGTGACACCAGCTGCTTCGCATCCCATCACTGTACTTGCAGGATGTACAATTAATATCAAACGCATCATGCTCCAATACTTATGCAAATCACTTCGCCAACACAAAATTCACGTCCGGGTGTTTCTTTTCACCAGCCAATCACCTTTCACGTTGCCACGTCCGTTGCCACGTCGCGCTGACGTACGCTAAACAAGCGCTGCCGTGCGCACAATGCAAACGAGCCCAAAGGCGCGCAAAAATAAGCCGGCGAGCTTCTAGTTAATATAATATATAACATCAACAATACAATATTTATCATAGCTTTATATTTATAAAGCACTGAAAGAGGACAACAATCACCTCCCCTCTCAGAGGGGGAAAGAAGGGTGAACATGTTTGACACCTCTTTGTTTGAACTGATCAAAGCTATGATCATGATGATCATGATGAGTCAGGCTATAGACATACAGCAAAGAGAAGATGTCACTGTATGTCTCACTTAACCACAATCCATGCAAATGTGGTCATTGATCACATGATGTGTCACTGTCTCACCAGGTGGCCCTTGTGTGTGAGCAACTGACAGGAATAATTTGACCCCAAATAACAGGCTTTTGTGGATTAACGTGGTAATATTTTGTTTCCAGAAGAATATTTTGTATCTACTATTATTGTTATTGTTTTAAGTCTTACATATGTGTAAGACTTTAAAACAATAACAACACAACTGTGTCTCTCACATAACAGACATTGTAGGTCTAAACGCTAGTGTCGGTGTACTACTAGAGAATGACACATGATACAGCCATAAAAGCTCATCTTTTTGGAGGCCAAAAGAGGAGGTAGTACCAGTTTCACGGTAGACAAAATAGCAAGAGGACGTAGAGAGACACTCTCACACATGAGGACACGGATAGAGTTGTTCATTGTACATGTAAATGACAGCAGGACATGTAGAATGGTAAATGGCAGCAGGACATGTAAGTTCTTCATACAAGAAAGGAGGACAAAAATAATAAAGAAAGGTTTATTTGTTCAGCAAAGACAGTGATAACAACAATGCAATATAACAACTAGGTGTAATGAAGTTAAACATACCATGATGACAGGTATGTTATCTATAGCAGCAATCAGGAATATACAAGAAGTCAGAAGGCATACATATATAAAGCAATGTGTACTAACTGGCTTCAACACCAGACCCCACCTTACCTGTACTAGTCTAATCATTACGTTGAAAATGTGTGTTAACACTTTATTGAATAGTGGTCTTCAAGAGACAAAGTACAGAAATATTTTGTGTCCTATAAAATTGGCACTTTGGCTACCACTGTGTACCACTGTGGGTCGCCTCTTGAATATCACTATTTAGTTTATTCTGCCGTGGGTCACCACTACGAGGACTTTAGTGTGAGTATCATTCTCAATCATGTCCAAACATCTACAATGGCAATGCTAATATACATGTAATAGGTTCATAACAGCTCAGCACTGAACAACTGCTTAAAAGAGCAACAATGGGTCATCATGATACATGTTTCTGTCCCCTTTCTAATGAAACACTCGTCACACCATTCATTATGAGTTTAGGCTGCTTAACTGAGTACAATTCTACATTGACCAAATTAGGATTTCTCTCCAGTGTGAATTCTCTGGTGTTGTTTAAGGCCGGACATTTGAGAGAAGTGTTGTCCACACTGGTCACATCCATAGGGTTTCTCTCCAGTGTGAATTCTCTGGTGTGTTTTAAGGGTTGTCATCTCAGAGAAGTGTTGTCCACACTGATCACATCCATAGGGTTTCTCTCCAGTGTGAATTCTCTGGTGTGTTTTAAGGTCAGAGAAGTGTTGTCCACACTGTTCACATCCATAGGGTTTCTCCCCAGTGTGAATTATCTGGTGTGTTTTAAGGGTGGCCATTAGAGAGAAGTGTTTTCCACACTGATCACATCCATATGGTTTCTCCCCAGTGTGAATTCTCTGGTGTCTTTTAAGGGTGGCCATTAGAGAGAAGTGTTGTCCACACTGATCACATCCATAGGGTTTCTCTCCAGTGTGAATTTTCTGGTGTTTTTTAAGGGAGGACATCTCAGAGAAGTGCTGTCCACACTGCCCACACCATAGGGTTTCTCTCCAGTGTGAATTGTCTGGTTTGTTTTAAGGGTGGACATTTGACATTAGACACAGCAAAAAGATAAATAATATACAACAAAGCTAGAGGTCTAATTCAAATGAGACACAGATTATAAAAAATAATAAGATTGAGACAAGTAGTGAGACTGCTTAATTTAAAGCATGAAAACTAAAGTAATAAAACATTTGTATGACAGAGCAGGGAGAATAAAACGTAGAGAGATGTAAAATGTATAAGATGTAGAGAAAGTAACATACCATTTTCTTTGAGTCCCTCCTGTTCAGCAGAACTGTCCCTGGTTGGGTTGAGAGAGTTCATCTTCCACTGAATTCTGGAGTCCACAGTCAGATCTGATCAGAAATGATTGATATCCTGGAGGAGTTGTGAATACATTACAACTACACACTCTTCTTATACTACAGAGCCTGGGGTGGAGCCAGTGACTGCTTTGAATGATTGGACAAAGAGAACAATACAACCATCTCTCTCCACCAATCACAACCTAACATACATCTGCATGCCCCTCCCCCATTCATGCTCCTTCCATGCAACCTTCTACAAACTGTTGACTTTCTGTTACAAGAGAACTAAGAGCATCCATTTGTGGATGAATTAATTTGCAATCTTCATGCAAATGTGTCTAAATTCCCATAAGATGAATATAAGATATCTGAATATAACACCCTGTATTCATAAATGCATTTATTATAAAAATGCATGCACAGTAAACAGACAAATAGTATCTTCAGACTTGAACAATGTTGTATTCACTCATTAATGAATATATGAGTGAATATGAAATAATTCTCTAATCAGAGTCAGGTCTTAAGATGGGATGTACAATGTTCTGCTTATTAACCCTTGTGTCGTGATGAGAGGTCAAGGTGCAACAGCTGACCAAATGAGATGTTTTATTGTCAAATGTTTTCTGTCAAAGTTATTTTCATTGAAGTATATTTAAGTGTTTTCTATGTTCTAAACCCTGGTGGTGTGGGCTGCTTTGTGAATGTAATTAAGTTACAATAAACACATTACATAAATAGTTCACCTCAAACTATCTCTGATATGAAAAGTAAAATCTAGTTTCACCTTGTTCTCTAACGGTCATAGCTGCTAACCATTTCGCATGTCCTGCTTTAATTTACATTTACAATAAACAACACTAGTCATGTCCTTGTGTGGATGAGTCTCTCTCATCTCAATATTGCTATTCAAGCAGAGCCATTAAGATAGAAAGGCCATTCAAGTTCCTATTTTACACCATGGCTCCAAATTCCTTCAGAACGATACAACCTGGTGTGGTCAAGGAATAACCGCTTTCTATATTCTGTTCATAGTCTTCATTGTACATCACAGCATCTTCATTTATTTGGCAAACATCTTGTGTTCTCTAGAATTACAAGATCTTTAGAAATATCTCCCTCGCCCACTTCACGTCCGCACTGCAACATTCCTTTTGTCTTGTGAATGAGGTCATTTATCACATGATGTGTCACTGTCTCACCAGGTGACCTTGGTGTGTGAACAACTGACAGGAATAATTTGATCCCCAATAACAGGCTTTTGTGGATTAACATGGTCATATTTTGTTTCTAGAAGAACATTTTGGAATGTTAAAGTTGCACACACGTATCTATGGACTATTTAGTGGAAATCGAGGAAGGGGAGCCAAAAGTTAAATGAGTTATGTCAGTGATGTCCTTCTATTTTAGTATTTAATCTGGTCTGATTATCTACTATTATTGTTATTGTTTTTGTTATTGTTTTAAAGTTTTACATATGTGTAAGACTGTACAACTTTGTCTCTCTTATAACAGACATTGCCGGTCTAAACCCTAGGGGTGGTGGGCTACCAGAGAATGACACATGATTGCTGAAGTTATCATACATAGTTCACTTCAAACTATCTCGGATTTGAAAAGTAGCATTTAAACCACATTGAGAACCATTGAAATATATAGGCCGTTAAAGGTCCTCAATTGTACATGTTATGATTGTTCCAACCAGTTGCATTGTGGGTGGTCACAAGTGGACATCTCTTATTACAGATGTAAAATGCACTGAAAGAGGACAACAATCACCTCCTCCTCTCAGAGGGGGAAAGAATGGTGAACATGTTTGACACCTCGTTGTTTGAACTGATCAAAGCTATGATCATGATGAGTCAGGCTATAAACATACAGCAAAGAGATGTCACTGTATGTCTCACTTAACCACTTTGGTAGATTTAACACATGATTTATGAAGTCTACTCTTAATACATGTTAAAGAGATGTCTTTTAAATTATATTATTTTGTTCTGAAGGAATTTGGAGAAATCATGTGCAAATGAGGTTTCTATAGAGAAATGGCAGCAGGACATGTAGAATGGATAGCGGTGTCATTTACAGACAAATACATGTGTAGTTTGGGGTTGGTTTACTTGGTTTATAAGTTCAGAACATGTATTTGACAGAAACACAAACACTAAATCATAATGTAGAAGTAGTTGTAGTGTATTCTCAATAGTTTTTGTCATCACACAAGGTTCTATTAACACATTGACTGCCAAGCCCGTAGTCCTACGGGCCGTTAAATCCAACCGTTAAGTGCCAAGCCCGTAGTCCTACGGGCCAAGGTCTTTTTAATGGTTTACATTAGATTAACCCCTCAGGCACTTTGTTGGTTAATCTCTTACATGAAAATTACGTAGAACTAAAAAAAAAAAAAATCTGAACATGTGATCACACAAAACATCATCTAAAGCAGTGATCAGGCTCCCAAACCTAAAGTTTAATCCCAGCGATCTCTCTCTCTCTCTCTCTGCGCTGCAGTAATCAACAAAGCCGCATGGCAGGTTCGTTGTGGAAGCGTGTGCACATCACATTCCACGCTGGTAATGTGCACGCGCATCCATGCACTCTGACTGCCTGTAATCACTGGATATCAGCAGCTGGCTCTATGGGGGAAGGGAGGGTGTGCACGTCAATTGCTCGCACTCGTAATGTAATAAAATAAAAACATCTGAACATGTGATCACACAAAACATCATCTAAAGCAGTGATCAGGCTCCCAAACCTAAAGTTGAATCCCAGCGATCTCTCTCTCTCTCTGCCTCAGCTGGCTGCAGTAATCAACAAAGCAGCATGGCCAGGTTCGTTGGGGAAGCGTGTGCACATCACATTCCACGCTGGTAATGTGCACGCGCATCCATGCACCCTGACTGCCTGTGAATGGAGGGTGTGCACGTCAATGCTCGCACTCGTAACGTGCACCCGCAGCAGCCTTTCCCACACACAGGGACAGATCATAACACAAACACACAGCATGTTACCCCTTTGATAAACTGACTGATCGTGCCGCCAATATTGTTGTTTTGTAAATAAAAAATAAAAACTCTTCTGGATCCAGGTCATTGTGACCTCAGATCAAAGCCACTGTGGAAAAATAACAGGTGTCCTGAGATCGGAAACCTACAAAAAGGGCACGCGCGGAGCCCTCTTTCTGTGCATTTTCAAAAAGTTTAGTAAGAGCCGATCGTCATTGAGAGAGAGAGAGAGATATAGATAGATAGATTGATAGTTTGATAGTAGTAGTAGTAGTAGTAGCAGTAGCAGTAGCAGTAGCAGTAGTAGTAGTAGTAGCAGTAGCAGTAGTAGTAGTAGTAGTAGTAGCAGTAGCAGTATAGTAGTAGTATTAGTAGTAGCAGTAGCAGTAGTAGTATCAGTAGCAGTATAGTAGTAGTATTAGTAGCAGTAGTTGAGAGTTGTGATCGAGTGAACGAGAGATACGAGTGTGAGATACGTAAGTTAGATTGAACGAGAGATACGAGTGTGAGATACGGTGAGTGAACGAGTGAATTGTACGTGAGTTTGTGTGGGAGAGTTATATTGAGTGAAAGAGTGAATTGTTTGTACGTGAGTTTGTGTGTGTGAGTTGATATTTTGAGTGTAGTAAGTGTGAGTGATATATATATAAATCCTACTGAGTTTTATATATATATATATATATATATATTATAGATAGAGAGGGCGTGGAGGTAAGATATAGAGTGCAGTAATAGGAGTATTTATAGGAGAGGTGATCGGCGTTATAGGGAGAGAATAGGAGAAAATAGGTGGTAATAGAGAGGAGATAAAGTTTATATTAGATATAGTGTACTGTGAGAGAGTAGCTATGGTAGGGAAAAAGCGCAAGAACACCCCCGGACCTGGTCAGCAGTCCATGGAGAGGTTCTTGGTTGGGGCTGGTGCAGCAGCCTCCCAAGCTCCGGTGGTTTATCCTCCTCCTGTGGACCTCCAACCAGGGCCGAGTGTCGGCACCCAGGACCGCGAGGACCTGCCCCCCGGCCGTAGGAGCGATCCGAGCAGCAGCATGGTCCTTCGTCCCCGTCCTCCTGCGAGCCCTGACCGGGCCGGGGCCGGTGGCAGTGTTACGGGGAGCGAGTTGGGGTCAGGGGTGGAGGGATCCAACACCGACGCCGACAGTGACAGTAGTGGTGCCTCTGAGGGCTCGGCTTGGGAACCGGCGGCTCTCAGTCGGGGCAACAGTCCTTTTTCCAGTGGTAAGCATACTTTTTTTATATCGTTTTATGTGTTACAAGTTGATTTGATCGAGTTGTATTCGTTACTAGTTCATCTGACCGTGCGTTTAGTTGATTCAATGCAGAAAAGTAAACTATCGTCGTTGCCAGGTTTGCTATATACCATGGTTCACATGACGCTAGTATCTGTTTCAGGGCTAGGTCTGCTAAGCCACACTGGACTTGTTTTTCTGTAAATCTGCTTGGAAATGATGGTAATTGTGGTTGTGATTTTGTAGATGGACTATTTTCACCTTGTTTTAGATATGTTTGAAGTGCCCATGTGGCCTATACTCGGCTATTCGCTTCTTGTGGGCTCGTTTTCATAGACCTGGTTGCTTATTACTTTCCCACGATCTGGCAACATAGACGACAGGCTGTGGCCCGATTTTCGTTACTGTATGTGGCTGCGGTTCTCAACCTGTGGTTCGTTGGCCACAACGGAGCGAGCCTCGCACAACGCCAACTGAATAAAATGAACAGATCTACACGCTTTTTGAGCTTGTAGATCTGTTCATTTTATTCAGTTTTCTTGTAGGGGGAAAATGCCAGCTGCATGCCCCCTCCCTCTGTCTGCACATTATGGCTGTCATAATATAAAAGACATCAAAGCATCCGTTCAGGTCAGGCCACATAATAACAACAACAAAAATCCTGTAGGTCAAAGGGGTTTTGTTTTTGTTATGTTGTTTTTCTGACCTGAACTGAAGCCTTTGATGTCGATCAGGCATGTCTATTTGATCTCATATGTGCCTTTTGTCAGTCGCTCTGTCTGGATAATGTTTGCTAAATGCATAATATTCACCAAAGTATTTGAAATTGTATTGTAGATGCTGAGGAGGAGGTACTGGTGGGTGCTCTGGAACTGGCGTCTGCCATGGATGCAGATGATGATGATGATGATGACGGTAGTAGGGGTGAGTGAATTGTCAATTATAGCACATGAATGAAAAAATGCTAAAACCAGGGTAATGGTAAATGTATTCTCTCATATTTATTTATTCAGTGTATATATGCATGTGGTCTGTGGATGATAAATGCTTTGCTAAAGATGGACATAATATCTAAAAAAAAGTATATGTTATGTTACACAGGGTCGCATGCTAGTGGTGAGGAGGAGGTGGAGGAGGGAGCAGTTGGTGGAGCGGTTGGTGGAGCTGGTCGTGGAGGTAAGAATTATTATCGTGTGTGTGTGTGTGTGTGTGTGTGTGTGTGTGTGTGTGTGTGTGTGTGTGTGTGTGTGTGTGTGTGTGTGTGTGTGTGTGTGTGTGTGTGTGTGTGTGTGTGTGTGTCAAAGAAAAAAGTATTTTATGGTAATGATCTATTTCTATAATTCACAGGTGGTGCCAAGGGCAAGAAGGACAAGGGTCCTCCTCCTGTGTGGCATTCCACAGGATGGTGTCCTCGGGACATCCCCTTCACAGCTGGGACTCCGGGTCCTCAAAACGCCGCTGCTGCTCTGCAGTCTGATGAGCCCGTGGACTTCTTTGAGCTGCTGCTGTCGGATGAGTTGTTGGAGGAAATCCGCACTCAAACCAACCTCTATGCCGAACAGAAGCCGGACAGTGACAAGAAGTATGGCAGAGCAAAGAAGTGGAAAGCGGTGGATCTAGACGAGCTCAAGCGCTTCCTGGGGCTCTTTCTTCTGACAGGAATCAGCCAAAAGCCTGAGATCGCCATGTACTGGTCCACTGATGAGTACGTCGAGGCCGCCGTCTTCCGGAAAGTGATGCCGAGGAACAGGTTCCAGGCCATTTTGAGCAACCTCCACTTCGTGGACAACAGCATCCCCCGCCCTGTACCAGAAAAGCCCGAAGACGTAGACAAACTCTGGAGAGTCCGCCCAATACTGCAGTCCTTGCTGGCCAATTTCCAGGAGATGTACCTGCCGAGCGTGGACATCAGTCTTGATGAGGGAATGCTGTTGTGGCGGGGACGCCTGGAGTTCAAGGTCTATGCCCCACAGAAGCCGGTCAAGTACGGCATCAGGTCGTACATTTTGTGTGATTCAGCAACAGGCTACCTCCACAACATGCTGCCATACTGTAAAAAGAAGCAGACACTACCTGTCATCATAACAACACTCTTAGGCAGTTTAGCTGGATGTGGATATAGGCTCTATATGGACAACCTGTACAATTCAGTGGATACGGCCATTATGCTCCTGAACAAGAAGACATACGTCTGCGGGACCCTGCGTAAGAAGCGAGGACAGCCACCAGCCATCGCAGATGTTACCCCTTCAAAGCTGCCACTGGGGTCCACCATCTCTCGCCACTCCAGGGACGTGATGGTACTGGCATGGCGAGCCAAGAAAACAAAAATCGTCACGATGATCTCCACCTTGCACCCTCATGACATGCTGCCCGTGTCCAGGAAGGAGAAAAAACACAGCAAGAAGGTGGTCGAAGAGAAGCCTGTGTGTGTTATTGAGTATAACAAACACATGAACGGGGTCGACAAGCTAGACCAGAACCTCAGCTATTACATGTGTACCAGGAAAACGAGGAAGTGGACAAAAAGGTTCTTCTTTTATATGCTCCAGATTACCCAGTTCAACGCCTATGTGATCTACAAGGCCAGGCACCCAGCTGGCAAAATTCAGAACTTCTACTCGTTCATCTTGGCAGTAGTGAAGTCCTGGACCACCCGCGGGAACATTGGGGGAGTGGCCCGTCCTCAGCAGGGTAGGAATGAGGCCCCGCCTGCTGAGGAGGGGTCCGAGGAAGAGGATGAAGACGGAGAGGAGGGGTCCGAGGAAGAGCAGGAAGACGGCGCCGCCCGTCCTCAGCAGGGTAGGAATGAGGCCCCGCCTGCTGAGGAGGGGTCCGAGGAAGAGGATGAAGACGGAGAGGAGGGGTCCGAGGAAGAGCAGGAAGACGGCGCCGCCCGTCCTCAGGAGGGTAGGAGTGAGGCCCCGCCTCCTGGGGATCGCCCCGGAGCTGCCCGTCGTCAGGAGGGTAGGAGTGAGGCCCCGCCTCCTGGGGATCGCCCCAGAGCTGCCCGTCGTCAGGAGGGTAGGAGTGAGGCCCCGCCTCCTGGGGATCGCCCCAGAGCTGCCCGTCGTCAGGAGGGTAGGAGTGAGGCCCCGCCTCCTGGGGATGCCCCACGTGTTAGACACCCATTGCCACCAAACGTTGACCCCGAGTCCAGGCTGAATGACAGACTAGATCACAAACTGATCAATTTCCCCAAAGCAAGTTCTGCTAAGAAGTACCCACAAAGGTGTTGTAGGGTTTGTTCCCGATCGAAGCTACCGTCAAAGAAGAAGGACGGGAAAAACATCCGGAGTGAGACAAGCTTTGAGTGCAAGTCCTGTCGTGTGCCCTTGCACCACCAATGTACACATCGGTACCACACTGTAAAAGACTACTAGAGTGGCCTCGAGAGCCGGGTGAAGGGTAGACGCACGTTGATCCGCTCAGGGTGCTGCAAAAAAAAAGAACTTTATTTTTGTTTATTTATTTGCGCTGATTGCACTCAATTTATTGATTTGAATGATTAGTATTTATTATTATTTGATGTAGTTACATTTACTTTGAAAGCACTTTGTGAAGCAGCTGCTACTATGTTGTTCAACCTACCAACCTCAACCTGCCTATTCATACTGCTTCATGCCAGGCAGATATTTTACTTTTATTTATTTATTTTGCTCTAATAGCACCAATTTGTTGTTGTACTCCCTAGAGAAAAAAAAAAGGCAAGCTTGTAGATCTGCAATGAATGTAGTATTGAGATTTTGAATTGTGTGGGCAAAAAGTTTGGAAAATGACGCTCTCGATGAATATATTGATGTTGCACATCACCTTTGAATTATTATTATTTATTATTTGAAAAAAAAAATGAAAAAAAAAAAAATATTGTGAAAAATGTTGTTTGAATTGAGCACTTTGGAGCGAAACAGAGCAATAGATGTACAATCAAAAGCATTTATTTTTTATTTTTTTTATAAACAAGTATTGTTTACATGACTGATGTCAATGAAGGCCCTAAATAAATTTGAAACACTTTTGAAATCAAGTTATGCCTCTAAATGTGTGTCATTTACTAAAACGCTCATATCTCAGCTTCTGAAGAAAAAGGCCTCTTTTTGGTGAATACCAAGCTGTATTCAAACTCCTCTAGCTAAAGAACAGAGCATGGTATCAACTCACTTTCTTTTCCAGATGAAAGAAGAGATTCTAAGCTTTTTTTTGAGATATTCTATGTTTTCATAGTCCTAGTACAAAATGTTCTGTGGGCCCTCAAAAATGAGTCAGAATGGTCAAAAACCTTGGCAGTGGGAGAGCCATTCTAGAAAACCCCTTGGCAGTCAATGTGTTAAGCTGATACCAGGAGGCCGATTTTTGCAAAACATATTTTTTTGACAGTGCTCCAACAGATTTTGTCCAACAATCTCACATATCGGTACACAGTATCTCTATAGTCAGTTTTTCATATTCCATCCTGATTGGCTAAAATTGGCTTCCAAAGTTTGCAGGAGTACACCGTTTTGAACAAAATGCCTCAAATCACGAACACAGCATGCATTTTCCGTGAAATTTTGCACGCATATTTCCACTATGCCGAGGTAGAAACGCCACATGATTTAAAAAAAAAATCATCTTTATGGTGGCGCTATAACAGGCCGATTCATATTTTTACCTATAACTGCACCACAGTACTTACACATCTGTGTAAAACTTTGTATGCGCACTCCCTAGAGGTCAAGGAAAAACCTTTGCCCTGCATTTTTCACATCTGCCTTTTATAGCACCACATGTTTTTAGATAACTCCTAACATTATCAACATTTCACACAAATATGTACACATGATCTCCATAGTCATGTGATCAAGACATTGTGTGTTTTAGTTATCATATTCCATCCTCATTGGCTAAGATTGACATCTAAAGTTTGCAGTAGTGGCTTGTTTTGAACGAAATTCCGCAAATCATGAACGCACCGTCCGATTGTGGTCAAAGTGTGCACACACCTTCACACTATGTTGAGGAACAAATGCCAAACATTGGCCTGTTATAGCGCCACCAGCAGGTCTAATTTAGCAAAACACATGTTTTGCACAAAATGCCTCAAACCATGAAGGCAGTGTTGGGCAGACGATTAACCACATACACTGTATGCCACCAGAGCGCCTGCATTTTGTACTTTTGTTAACCTTTGTGTGACAATAACAATTAGAATGTATAAGCATTTAGCAGACACTCTTAATCCAGCTTAACTTTGGTAGATTTAACAGATGATTTATGACGTCTTAATACATGTTAAGATGTCCTATGAATTATATTATTTTGTTCTGAAAGAATTTGGAGCAATCATGTGTAAATGAGGTTTCTATAGAGAAATGAATGACAAGAGGGCGTAGAGAGAGACTCTCATACATGAGGACATGGATAGAGTTGTTAATTGTACATGTAAATGGCAGCAGGACATGTAGAATGGATATAGCAGTGTCATTTACAGACAAATACATGTGTAGTTTGGGGTTGGTTTACTTGGTTTACTCACAACCAACAGACATAAACACACTGTTTTTAGGGTTAAGTTCAGAACATGTATTTGCGTGGCTGTCTGGTTAGCACATGAGATAAGGTCAAACATTCTACTGTGTTCTGCAGTTAGCTCATACTGTACAACAGGCTTTGCATGCGTGCTAGCTAAAAAATATATATACAAAAGAAAATTATTGTCACTGTCGGAAGTGGTGTAAAGTAACTAAGTACATGTAATCAAGTACTCTAGTTGAGTACAATTTTGAGTTATTTTTACTTTACTGGAGTATTTCCAATTTTATGCAACTTTACTTCTACGCCACTACAATTATTTGAAAAATGTAGTTACTAGTTAGTTAGCAGATTTTGATTATTATTGCAAAACATACATTAACTACTCCAGCTCTATATATATATTTTGGCCATTTGAAAATGGCAGATCTACAAGCTCACACTATGTTGCGATGTGACACATTGTGAGCTTGTAGATCTGCTATTTTCAAAAGATGTTTATACATTTGAAAACTTCTGCATAATGAGTACTTTTACCTTTGGTACATTTTGATACCAATACTTGTGTACTTTTACTCAAGTATTTAGTTTTATTCCAGACTTTTACTTGTAACAGAGTACTTCTACATTGCACTATGGATACTTTTACTTAAGGTAAACATTTGAGTACCTTTTCCACCACTGCCCTCCTCCCCGCCTGGATTCCCTCCCCAGGCCTAGAACACAGGCCAGTTGTGTTCGTATAGATGCTTGACAAAGCAGGAAGCACCGCCATGGATTCAAACCCACAATAATAATACAAATCTACAAATTAACTAGTGCAATCACACATAAACAGAGTATAACAAACAGTTAGTGTCTTCACCAAAGCTGCTTCTACCTGGTTCTGTTGTTCTGAAGGAATTTGGAGCAATCATGTGCAAATGAGGTTTCTATAGAGAAATGAATAACAAGAGGACGTAGAGAGACACTCTCACACATGAGGACATGGATAGAGTTGTTAATTGTACATGCAAATGGCAGAGGACATGTAGAATGGTAAATGGCAGCAGGAAATGAGGACAAAAGTAATAAAGAAAGGTTTATTTGTTCAGCAAAAACAGTGATACACAACAATGCAATATAACAACTAGGTGTAATGAAGTTAAACATAGTATGATGACAGGTATGGAATCTATAGCAGTAATCAGGAATATACAAGAAGTCAGAAGGCATACATATATAAAGCAATTTATACTAACTAGCTTCAACACCAGAAAATGTGTGTTAACACATTATTAAATAGTGGTCTTCAAGAGACATAGTACAGAAACCATAGTTGTGTGTGTCCTATAAAATTGGCACTTTGGCTACCACTGTGTGGTCACTGGTCACCTCTTGAAGATCACTATTTAGTTAGACTTTGGTGGGAGTATCATTCCCGTGCACAATGTTCACACACTAGTGTCCAAACATCTACAATGGCAATGCTAATATAAATGTAATAGGTTCATAACAGCTCAGCAGACTGAACAACTGCTTACAAGAACAACATTGGGTCATCATGATGCATGTTTCTGGCCACTTTCTAATGAAACGCTTGTCACACTGTTCACAATCAGTTTTCATTGATATGTGTGCATGGCATTTTAGGATGCTTAACTGAGTACAATTACATTGACCAAATTAGGATTTATCTCCAGTGTGAATTATCTGGTGTCTTTTAAGGCTGGACATTCGAGAGAAGTGTTTTCCACACTGGCCACATCCATAGGGTTTCTCTCCAGTGTGAATTCTCTTGTGTGTTGTAAGAGTTGTCATTTGAGAGAAGCGTTTTCCACACTGATCACATCCATAGGGTTTCTCACCAGTGTGAATTCTCTGGTGTGTTTTAAGGGTGGACATCTCAGAGAAGTGTTGTCCACACTGATCACATCCATAGGGTTTCTCTCCACTGTGAATTCTCTGGTGTGCTTTAAGGGTGGACATTAGAGAGAAGTGTTGTCCACACTGATCACATCCATAGGGTTTCTCTCCAGTGTGAATTATCTGGTGTGTTTTAAGGTTGGACATTAGAGAGAAGTGTTGTCCACACTGATCACATCCATAGGGTTTCTCTCCAGTGTGAATTATCTGGTGTGTTTTAAGGTTGGACATTTGAGAGAAGTGTTGTCCACACTGGTCGCATCCAAAGGGTTTCTCTCCAGAGTGAATTCTCTGGTGTGTTTTAAGGGTGGACATTCGAGAGAAGTGTTTTCCACACTGGCCACATCCATAGGGTTTCTCTCCAGTGTGAATTCTCTTGTGTGTTGTAAGGGTTGTCATTTGAGAGAAGCGTTTTCCACACTGATCACATCCATAGGGTTTCTCACCAGTGTGAATTCTCTGGTGTGTTTTAAGGGTGGACATCTCAGAGAAGTGTTGTCCACACTGATCACATCCATAGGGTTTCTCTCCACTGTGAATTCTCTGGTGTGCTTTAAGGGTGGACATTAGAGAGAAGTGTTGTCCACACTGATCACATCCATAGGGTTTCTCTCCAGTGTGAATTATCTGGTGTGTTTTAAGGTTGGACATTAGAGAGAAGTGTTGTCCACACTGATCACATCCATAGGGTTTCTCTCCAGTGTGAATTATCTGGTGTGTTTTAAGGTTGGACATTTGAGAGAAGTGTTGTCCACTCTGGTCGCATCCAAAGGGTTTCTCTCCAGAGTGAATTCTCTGGTGTGTTTTAAGGGTGGACATTAGAGAGAAGTGTTGTCCACACTGATCACATCCATAGGGTTTCTCTCCAGTGTGAATTTTTCGGTGTCTTTTAAGGTTGGACATTTGAGAGAAGTGTTGTCCACACTGATCACATCCATAGGGTATCTCTCCATAGGGTTTCTCTCCAGTGTGAATTCTCTGGTGTGTTTTAAGGTGGGACATTTGAGAGAAGTGTTGTCCACACTGGTCACATCCATATGGTTTCTCTCCGGTGTGAATTATCTGATGTCTTTTAAGTTTGGACATGTAATTGAAGCGTTGTCCACACTGATCACAGCTGTGTTGTCTTGGTTTGACCAAGCTTCTTTGTTCATTCTCTGCTGGTAGCACATGGAAGCCAGACTGATGATTCACCACTAGATTGCAGAAAGACAAAGGACATATGGTTGAGAGGTGGCAATGGAGTACAAACTTAATTACATTAAGCTGTTCCCTAGAATGAAGCTACAGATATAGATAAAGCAAACAAGCAACAGGCTGAGACGACAAAGGAGACACAGCAAAAATAAAGAGTATAATATAATATAATAATATACAACAAAGCAGTGAGACTGCTTAATTTAGAACTTGAAAACTGAGTAAATATAAAGTAATAATACATTTGTACGACAGAGCAGGGAAAATAAAACTAGAGAGGTAGAGAAAGTAACATACCATTTTCTTTGGGTCCCTCCTGTTCAGCAGAACTGTCCCTGGTTGTGTTGAGAGAGTCCATCTTCCACTGAATTCTGGAGTCCACAGTCAGATCTGATCAGAAATGATTGATATCCTGGAGGAGTTGTGGATAAATCACAACTACACACTCTTCTTATACTAGAGAGCCTGGGGTGGAGCCAGTGACTGCTTTGAATGATTGGACAAAGAGAACAATACAACCATCTCTCTACCAATCACAACCTAACATACTTCTACATGCCCCTCCCCCACACATCCTCCATCCATGCAACCTTCTAGAAACAGTTGAATTTATGTTACAAGAGAACTAAGAGCATCCATTTGTGGATGAATTCATTTGTAATCTTCATGCAATTCAAATGTGTCGTAATTCCGATAAGATTAATATAAGATATCTGAATATAACACCCTGTATTCATAAATCAATTTATTATAAAAATGCATGCACAGTAAACAGACAATTAGTATCTTCAGACTTGAACAATGTTGTATTCACTCATTAATGAATATATGAGTGAATATGAAATAATTCTCTCATCAGAGTCAGGTCTTAAGATGGGATGTACAATGTTCTGCTTATTAACCCTTGTGTCGTGATGAGAGGTCAAGGTGCAACAGCTGACCAAATGAGATGTTTTATTGTCAGATGTTTTCTGTCAAAGTTATTTTCATTGAAGTACATTTAAGTGTTTTCTATGTTCTAAACCATGGTGGTTGTGGGCTGCTTTGTGAATGTAATTAAGTTACCATAAACACATTATATAAATAGTTAACCTCAAACAATCTCTGATATGAAAAGTAAAATATACATCTAGTTTCACCTTTTTCTCTAACGGTCATCACTGCTAACCATTTCTCATGTCCTGCTTTCATTTACATTTACAATAAACAACTCTAGTCATGTCCTCGTGTGGATGAGTATCTCTCATCTCAATCTATTGCTATTCAAGCAGAGCCATTAAGATAGAAAGGCCATTAAAGTTCCTATTTTACACCATTGCTCCAAATTCATCTTTCCACTCAAACAGAGAGCGTCTCCTTTCAAACCCCAATGGTTCTAATCAGCCCCCCGCCCACAGGAGTGGCCCAATTCTCTCACAACTTGCTACAAAAATCCCTCATGAAAAACTATATAATCTCCTACATTTCATTTTCCACCTTCACATGTGTCTCCTTCTCTAATAATCAAAAAGTGCTATATATTTCATCTCGCAATCTACTTCCGGATGGTTCGTTTTGCACCTTCTCTTGCCACATCGGTCACGGGAAAGAAATAAGCACTGATGTGGTCTATGGAAACGACGAGCCCAAAAGTGCACCCAAATAAGCCCACAATCGCTTATACAAACAGTCAGACCTGGCAACGCAGCCTACGCCAATCATGCGTGAGAGATCTACAAGCTATGGGACAGAGACGCCACCGTATCTTAGCAACAACTACAGCGCTCACTCTCATTGGTCGTGTCACGCTAAGAGCAGTCTCCAGACAATGCCATCTCAGAGAGCTTGCTGTAGTGTTTCTATATCTATGGCTGTAGCCATCACAGTCTAGCCTGGGTGCCAGCCTGCTTCGCTGCGTTCGGCGGACTTTTGAAAAAAAGTCCGCCGAACGCAGCGAAGCAGGCTGGCACCCAGGCTAATCACAGTCAGTCGCAGCGACGACGGACAGGGCGCTGTGATAGCTGCCATGTCGCTAACGCTAACGTGGTTGTCATGCCTGCAGCGGCTGTGCAATCACTTTGTCAACAATGCACGTTTGTGTGGTGAATGTCAATATTGCTGCTCAGTTAGTCCATTGTAGATGGTGTATGTTTGTGTGTGTCTTCTGGAGAACTATGTAGCTCCACAGCAACTACAGTAACTAACGTAATGGCAGGACCGCCCCGTGTACGCATGTTAGGCTGCATTATGGTCATGTAGTAAATTCAGATAATTTCGCTCAGATTAGAGCAGTGCTTATCAACCCTTTCAGGCCGCCCCCCCCCCCCCCCAAATAAACGTACTTGATCTGGGGACCCCCCCATTCTGTTTGACTCCGTTTCACAAGTAAATATTGTGAAAATAGCCGATCTACAAGTTCGCAACGCCTCACGTTGAGAGGCTTTGTAAGCTTGTAGATCGGCTATTTTCTACATTCTTGCCTCTTTCTTAGATTATTTGACAATGTGGCCCATGTTTTTATAGTATAGTTTGTTGACTACTTTTGTTGCAGAAATGGTCATTTCCTTTACTTTCGTTTTTTAATTGTCTCCGCCAGGCCGAAAGGCATGGCGCAAGACTATGTTTCACCCCCTGTCCGTCCGTCTGTGATAGCTAATCTCTCACATTGTTGACTTGATCGCAGCGAAACTGTGCACACACACTCCCTGGATGCCAATTCAGAACCTCTGCCCTATTTCTTTCACATGGCCCTGTTACAGTGCCACCAGGAGGCCGCTTTTTGCTAAACACATTTTCTCACAGTACTCCTACATATTTTGCCCAAACATCACGCAAATCGGTACACAGTATCTCCACAGTCATTTAAAAAAAAGGCTCTTTCAGATTTTTCATATTCCATCCTGATTGGCAAAATGGCTTCCAAAGTCTGCAGGACTGCTCCGTTTGGACCAAAATGCCTCACATTATGAACACAGCATGCACTTTCCGTGCAACTTTGCACCCACATTCCCACTATGCCGAGGAAGAAATTCCACTTGAGATTTCTCTAATCAGCCTCATGGTGGCGCTATAACAGCCCGATGTGGAGAGTCAGTGAGAGCTGGATAAACGAGGTAAAATGTGTCAAAAGGAGTCTGTACGGCTGTCGATACATGAACACATGACGTCGGTCGGAGAGGAGATATTGTGTCTTTTGGGCAAACAGCAGCGTGGTGCTGATGTTTGTTGTGTGAAGCAGCTTAATGTCAGAGTGTTTGTGTTGGAGCGCCTCAGTGCGGCTGCAGAGTTCATGTGCAACCTCTTCCAGAGAGAGACAGAGACACTAGAAACTCTGCTGGAGAAAAAAAAACACTGCTGGGCATTGACTTTCATATGGACATTGATCTACACACTGCAGGTATATCTGCTACACACACAACATCAAACTAAACACTACAGGTATGATGCAGCGTTTGCATTCCAGCCAGCATGCCAGCGTAGTTCCCATATGGTTTCAAGGTGGGCTAAACCATATGGACCCCATGTCAGCAATGTCAGCGGCATCCACTTCAGTCCCAACTGCGATGCCCATGCAGGCTATAAGTAGCTTCTACCTGGCCCTTAGGTGGGCCCCAACTAGCCATGTTTATGTGGGACCAAGGCGGGTCCTAACTGGGTTTGCCCATGCAGGCTTTAACTGGGTTCTACCTGGGCCCTAGGTGTACCCTAACCAACCAGAGTGCAGTGCCCATCGCTCCAATTGTTGTGACGTCAGGGCTCTCAATACTGCACATTGGTGGAGGAGGAGGGGCCGCAGGGCGACCGCACACATCGCTGAACCAATGGTAGCCCACGGATGTTTCCTCTGGGGATTTACAATCTGCCCCTCTATGCCACATATCATCCGCACTACAGGGTCTTCACTGACCGAGCCACGGCCCCACTGGCCCTCATGACGCTACGCCACTTATATGAGTTGCCAAGTGGCCGCGGGCGCTACGTGGGCGTGGCCGCGGGCTAGACGCGAGCCCCCGCGTAGCGGGGGCGAGCTTCTAGTTTAGAACAATACAACTTGGTGTGGTCAAGGAATAACTGCTTTCTTCTATAGCCTGTTCATAGTATTCATTGTACATCACAGCATCTTAATTTATTTGGCAAACATCTTGTGTTCTCTAGAATTACAAGTGCAATCACACATAAACAGAGTATAACAAACAGTTAGTTTCTTCACCAAAGCTGCTTCTACCTGGTTCTGTTGTTCTGAAGGAATTTGGAGCTATCATGTGCAAATGAGGTTTCTATAGAGAAATGAATAACAAGAGGACGTAGAGAGACACTCTCACACATGAGGACATGGATAGAGTTGTTAATTGTACATGTAAATGGCAGCAGGACATGTAAATTCTTCATACAAGAAAGAAGGAGGACAAAAATATTAAAGAAATATATATGTTTATTTGTTCAGCAAAGACAGTGATAACACAACAATGCAATATAACAACTAGGTGTAATGAAGTTAAACATACCATGATGACAGCTATGGTATCTATAGCAGCAATCAGGAATATACAAGAAGTCAGAAGGCATACATAATTTAAAGCAATTTGTACTAACTGGCATCAACACCAGACCCCACCTTACCTGTGCTTGTCTAATCATTACTTTGACAATGTGTGTTAACACTTTATTAAATAGTGGTCTTCACAAGAAGAAGTACATAAACCTTAGTTTTTTGTGTCCTATACAATTGGCACTTTGGCTACTGTTACTAGTTTATTGTGCCGTGGGTCACCACTACGAGGACTTTGGTGTGCGTATCATTCTCGTGCACAGTGTACTACTATTATTGTTATTGTTGTTATTGTTGTTTCAATTGTTATTGTTTTAAAGTCCTACATATGTAAGACTGTACAACTGTGTCTCTCACATAACAGACAGTGCAGGTCTAAACCCTAGTGGTGGTGTGCTACCAGAGAATGACACCTGATTGCTGAAGTTACCATACATAGTTCACTTCAAACTATCTCTGATTTGAAAAGTAACATTTAAACCACATTGAGAACCATTGAAATATACAGGCTGTTAAAGGTCCTCAGTTGTACATGTTATGATTGTTCCAAATTCCTTCAGAACAATACAACAGGGTGTGCTGAAGGAACAATTGCTTGCTATATTGTGTCATTGTGCATAACAGCCTCTTGATTTATTTTTGAAAAACATATTATGTTCTATATAAGTACAAGGTATGTTATTGCTTCCCTAACACAAATAACACAGTAAACCAACACTTTGCAAGCTGCATCTTGACTTTAAATGATTATTACAAACAAGTCAAAGGACACCGCCTACATAAGTAGTCCATTGTGAGTGTATATAGGGTCCACTGTTATAGTTTAGAAGTAGTCACAGTATAGTAGTAGTAGTAATCATTCAATTGTTCAATTGTTTAATCATTTACTATTGTATGTGTAAACAGTTTTAATTAAAATGTATTTTTTTAAAGTAATGAACTAGACTAATATTACTTTTAAAATGTTTGGACTACATAATAAACATTAGTTTGTGGACTTGGGACTCTTTAGGAGCAACGAGGGACCACGGCAACTTGGTTTACTCACAACCAACAGACATAAACACACTGTTGTTAGGGTTAAGTTCAGAACATGTATTTGACAGAAACACAAACACTAAATCATAATGTAGAAGTAGTTATAATGTATTCTTAAGATTTTTTGTCATCACAAAATATATTTATTAGGCTACTATGCAACTAAATGTACCAGTGATTCTCTGATGGAACTCAAACTCCTTCATAGATAATACATCAGCACATTGAATGTGTAATTTATCCCCTCTACATATTTTGAATTAAATTACAATGTGAAGTCAATCTTTAGATTTATTTCACTTTTTTTTTACAGAGTGTATACATCTGGTCAGTTCATGCATATCAATGCATCCCGGGTGTCTATGGGCCTGTTCACCAGTTGCATTGTGGGTGATCACAAATGGACATCTCTTAATACAGATGTAAATGCAATGAAAGAGGACAACAATCACCTCCCCTCTCAGAGGGGGAAAGAAGGGTGAACATGTTTGACACCTCTTTGTTTGAACTGATCAAAGCTATGATCATGATGAGTCAGGCTATAAACATACAGCAAAGAGAAGATGTCACTGTAAGTCTCACTTAACCACTTTGGTAGATTTAACACATGCTTTATGAAGTCCTAATACATGTTAAAGAGAAGTCCTATACATTATATTATTTTGTTCTGAAGGAATTTGGAGCTATCATGTGCACATGAGGTTTCTATAGAGAAATGAATGACAAGAGGACGTAGAGAGAGACTCTCATACATGAGGACATGGATAGAGTTGTTCATTGTACATGTAAATGGCAGCAGGACATGTAGAATGGATATAGCAGTGTCATTTACAGACAAATACATGTGTAGTTTGGGGTTGGTTTACTTGGTTTACTCACAACCAACAGACATAAACACACTGTTTTTAGGGTTAAGTTCAGAACATGTATTTGCGTGGCTGTCTGGTTAGCACATGAGATAAGGTCAAACATTCTACTGTGTACTGCAGTTAGCTCATACTGTACTCTGCATGCATGCTAGATAAAAAAAATATATACAAAAGAAAAATATTGTCACTGTCGGCAGTGGTGTAAAGTAACTAAGTACATGTAATCAAGTACTCTAGTTGAGTACAATTTTGAGTTATTTTTACTTTTTTACTTTACTGGAGTATTTCCAATTTTATGCAACTTTACTTCTACTCCACTACAATTATTTGAAAAATGTAGTTACTAGTTAGTTAGCAGATTTTGATTATTATTGCAAAACATACATTAACTACTCCAGCTCTATATATATATTTTGGCCATTTGAAAATGGCAGATCTACAAGCTCAAACTATGTTGCGATGTGACACATTGTGAGCTTGTAGATCTGCTATTTTCAAAAGATGTTTATACATTTGAAAACTTATGCATAATGAGTACTTTTACTTTTGGTACATTTTGATACCAATTTTTTTTTTTTACTTTAAGTATTTAGTTTTATTCCAGACTTTTACTTGTAACAGAGTACTTCTACATTGCACTATGGATACTTTTACTTAAGGTAAACATTTGAGTACCTTTTCCACCACTGCCCTCCTCCCCGCCTGGATTCCCTCCCCAGGCCTAGAACACAGGCCAGTTGTGTTCGTATAGATGCTTGACAAAGCAGGAAGCACCGCCATGGATTCAAACCCACAGTAATAATACACATCTACAAATTAACTAGTGCAATCACACATAAACAGAGTATAACAAACAGTTAGTGTCTTCACCAAAGCTGCTTCTACCTGGTTCTGTTGTTCTGAAGGAATTTGGAGCAATCATGTGCAAATGAGGTTTCTATAGAGACATGAATAACAAGAGGACGTAGAGACACTCTCACACATGAGGACATGGATAGAGTTGTTAATTGTACATGCAAATGGCAGAGGACATGTAGAATGGTAAATGGCAGCAGGAAATGAGGACAAAAGTAATAAAGAAAGGTTTATTTGTTCAGCTAAAACAGTGATACACAACAATGCAATATAACAACTAGGTGTAATGAAGTTAAACATGGCATGATGACAGGTGGAATCTATAGCAGCAATCAGGAATATACAAGAAGTCAGAAGGCATACATATATAAAGCAATTTATACTAACTAGCTTCAACACCAGAAAATGTGTGTTAACACATTATTAAATAGTGGTCTTCAAGAGACAGAGTACAGAAACCATAGTTGTGTGTGTCCTATAAAATTGGCACTTTGGCTACCACTGTGTGGTCGCCTCTTGAAGATCACTATTTAGTTTATTCTGCTGTGGGTCACCACTACGAGGACTTTGGTGTGAGTATCATTCTTGTGCACAGTGTTCACACACTAGTGTCCAAACATCTACAATGGCAATGCTACTATACATGTAATAGGTTCATAACAGCTCAGCAGACTGAACAAATGCTTAAAAGAAGAACAATGGGTCATCACGATACATGTTTCTCACCCCTTTCTAATGAAACGCTTGTCACACTGTTCACAATCATTTTGCATTGATGTGTGCATGACATTTTAGGATGCTTAACTGAGTACAATTAATTCCACATTGACCAAATTAGCATTTCGCTCCGGTGTGAATTATCTGGTGTTGTTTAAGACTGGACATTCGAGAGAAGTGTTGTCCACACTGTTCACACCCATAGGGTTTCTCTCCAGTGTGAATTCTCTGGTGTTTGTTGCGGGAGGACATGTCAGAGAAGTGTTGTCCACACTGATCACATCCATAGGGTTTCTCTCCAGTGTGAATTCTCTGGTGTGTTTTAAGGGTGGACATTTGAGAGAAGTGTTGTCCACACTGATCACATCCATAGGGTTTCTCTCCAGTGTGAATTCTCTGGTGTGTTTTAAGGGTGGACATTTGAGAGAAGTGTTGTCCACATTGTTCACATCCATAGGGTTTCTCTCCAGTGTGAATTATCTGGTGTTTGTTGAGGGAGGACATGTCAGAGAAGTGTTGTCCACACTGATCACATCCATAGGGTTTCTCTCCTGTGTGAATTCTCTGGTGTGTTGTAAGGGTTGTCATTTGAGAGAAGTGTTGTCCACACTGATCACACCCATAGGGTTTCTCACCAGTGTGAATTCTCTGGTGTGTTTTAAGGGTGGACATGTCAGAGAAGTGTTGTCCACACTGTTCACATCCATAGGGTTTCTCCCCAGTGTGAATTCTCTGGTGTGTTTTAAGGGTGGTCATTTGAGAGAAGTGCTTTCCACACTGCTCACATCCATAAGGTTTCTCTCCAGTGTGAATTCTCTGATGTCTTTTAAGTTTGTACATGTTATTGAAGTGTTTTCCACACTGATCACAACAGTATCGTGTTGGTTTGGGCAAGCTTCTTTGTTCATTCACTGCTGGTAGCACAGGGAAGCCAGACTGATGATTCAACACTGGATTGCAGAAAGACAAAGGACATATGATTGAGAGGTGGGAATGGAGTACTTATTTACATTAAGCATTACATTAAGCTAGAATTAATATATATATATATATATATATATATATATATATATATATATATATATATATATATATATATATATATATATATATATATATATATATATATAGCAACTAGCTGAGACATCACAGCAAAAATAAAGAGAAATGTTATACAACAAGGCTAGAAGTCTAATTTAAAATGAAACACAAATTTTAAAAATAATAAGATTGAGACATATAGTCTCTAGAAAAAACTAGAGATTTAGAGAAAGTAACATACCATTTTCTTTGGGTCCCTCCTGTTCAGCAGAACTGTCCCTGGTTGGGTTGAGAGAGTCCATCTTCCACTGAATTCTGGAGTCCACAGTTCAGAAGTGATTGATATCCTGGAGGAATTGTGAATACATTACAACTACACACTCTTCTTATACTACACAGCCTGGGGTAGAGCCAGTGACTGCTTTGAATGATTGGACAAAGTGAACAATACAACCATCTCTCCACCAATCACTACCTAACATACTTCTACATGCCCCTCCCCCAGACATGCTCCATCCTTGCAACCTTCTAGAAACTGTTGACTTTCTGTTACAAGAGAACCAAGAAAATGCATTTGTGGATTAATTCATGTATAATCTTCATGCAATTCAAATATGTCTTAATTCCTATAAGATTAATATAAGATATCTGAATATAACACCCTGTATTTATAAATGTAGTTATTTTAAAATGCATGCACAGTAAACAGACAATCAGTATCTTCAGACTTCAACAATGTTGTATTCACTCATTAATGCATATATGAGTGAATATGAAATAATTCTCTCATCAGAGTCAGGTCTTAAGATGTGATATTCTAAGTGTTTTCTATGTTTTACACCCTGGTGTGTGGACTGCTTTTTGGGTGTAATTAAGTTACCATAAACACATTACATAAATACTATCTCTGATATGAAAAGTAAAATATACATCTAATTTCACCTTTTTCTGTAACGGTCCTCACTGCTAACCATTTATCACGTGCTGCTTTCATTTACAGTTACAATAAACAACTCTAGTCATGTCCTTGTGTGGATGAGTCTCTCAAATCTCAATCTTGCTATTCAAGCAGAGCCATTAAGATAGAAAGGCCATTCAAGTTCCTATTTTACACCATTGCTCTAAACCCTTCAGAACAATACAACCTGGTGTGGTCAAGGAATAACTGCTTTCTATATTTTGTTCATAGTCTTCATTGTCTTCATTCATCACAGCATCTTTATTTGGCAAACATCTTGTGTTCTCTAGAATTACAAGATCTTTAGAAATATCTCCCTCGCCCACTTCACACCTGCACTGCAACATTCCTTTTGTCTTGTGAATGATGCTTAGCTGTCTTTAGAAAATTACCTATATCCATGCAGATGTTGTCATTGATTAATGATTAAATGATGTGTCACTGTCTCACCAGGTGGCCCTGGTGTGTGAACAACTGACAGGAATAATTTGACTCCAAATAACAAACATGCTTTTGTGGATTAACATGGTCATATTTTGTTTCTAGAAGAACCTTTTGGAATGTTAAAGTTGCACACACGTATCCATGGACCGCCTAGATAAGTAGTCCATTGTGAGTGTATATAGGGTCCACTGTTATACTTTAGAAGTAGTCACAGTATAGTAGTAGTAGTAATCATTCAATTGTTTAATCATTTGCTATTGTGTGTTTGTAAACAGTTCATGGCCAGGTTCTTGGCCTCAGAAAATAAGGCACACTGTGCATTCCACAAATTATCCAGAATGTATTATTTAAAAGTAATGAACTAGACTAATATTACTTCTAAAATGTGTGCATGGACTACATAATCAACATCAGTTTTTGAACTTGGAACTCTTTAGGAGCAACAAGGGACCACAGAAACTTGGTTTACTCACAACCAACAGACATACACACACTGTTGTTAGGGTTAAGTTCAGAACATGTATTTGACAGAAACACTAAATCAGGCTTGTCAAGGTGGCGGTCCACGGGCGTTTGGCGGCCTGCGGAAAGGTCCATGGCGGCCCGCGAAATACTTTTAAAAATAGTAAATTGATACTACATCTAACAGACAGAGTCGCAGTTTTGTAAATGGCAGCAGGACATGTAGAATGATAAATGGCAGCAGGACATGTCAATTCTTCATACAAGAAAGGAGGACAAACATATATATTTTTTAAAAAGGTTTATTTGTTCAGCAAAGACAGTGATAACAACAATGCAATATAACAACTAGTTGTAATGAAGTTAAACATACCGCAATGACAGGTATGGTATCTATAGCAGCAATCAGGAATATACAAGAAGTCAGAAGGCATACATCATTTAAAGCAATTTGTACTAACTGGCTTCAACACCAGACCCCACCTTACCTTAAAGGTCCTCAATTGTACATGTTATGATTGTTCCAAATTCCTTCAGAACAATACAACAGGGTGTGCTGAAGGAACAACTGCTTGCTTTATTGTGTCATTGTGCATAACAGCCTCTTGATTTAGTTTTGCAAAACATATTATGCTCTATATACGTACAAGGTATGTTATTGCTTCCCTAACATCAAGTGTCTTCCATGTGATTACATTAAATTACCAGAAACACAGTAAACCAACACTTTGCAAGCTGCATCTTGACTTTAAAAGTACAAACAAATCAAAGGACACCACTTACATAAGTAGTCCATTGTGAGTGTATATAGGGTCCACTGTTATAGTTTAGAGTAGTAGTAATCATTCAATTGTTTAATCATTTACTATTGTGTGTGTAAACAGTTCAGGGCCAGGTTCTTGGCCTCAGCAAACACTGTGCATGTTACAGATTATTTAAAAGTAATGCACTGGACTAGTATTACTTCTAAAACGTGTGGACTACATAATAAACTTCAGTTTTTGACTCTTTAGGAGCAACGAGGGACCAATGCAACTTGGTTTACTCACAACCAACAGACATAAACACACTGTTAGGGTTAAGTTCAGAACAGAACATGTATTTGACAGAAACAAACACTGAATCATAATGTAGAAGTAGTTGTAGTGTATTCTCAAGAGTTTTTGTCATCACACAAGGTTATATTTATTAGGCTGGTACCAGGAGGCCGATTTGTGCAAAACATATTTTTTGACATTACTCCTACAGTTTTTTTCCAAAAATCTCGCAAATCGGTACACAGTATCTCTATAGTCAGTTTTTCATATTCCATCCTGATTGGATAAAAAGTTTGCAGGAGTGCTCCGTTTTGAACAAAATGCCTCAAATCATGAACACAGCATGCATTTTCCGTGAATTTTGCACGCATATTTCCACTATGCCGAGGTAGAAACGCCACATGAACCAACATACATAAACACACTGTTGTTAGGGCCATTTGAAAATGGCAGATCTACAAGCTCATACTATGTTGCGATGCGACACATTGTGAGCTTGTAGATGGAGCATGTCCCCCAGACATGCTCCATCCATGCAACCTTCTAGAAACTGTTGACTTTCTGTTACAAGAGAATCAAGAGCATCCATTTGTGAATGAATTAATTTGCAATCTTCATGCAAATGTGTCTTAATTCCCATAAGATTAATATAAGAGTTCTGAATATAACACCCTGTATTTATAAATGCATTTATTAAAAAAAATGCATGCACAGTAAACAGACAATCAGTATCGTCAGACTTGAACAATGTTGTATTCACTCATTAATGAATATATGAGTGAATATGAAGTCAGAGTCAGGTCTTAAGATGGGATGTACAATGTTCTGCTTATTAACCCTTGTGTCGTGATGAGAGGTCAAGGTGCAACAGCTGACCAAATGTTATTGCTTCCCTAACACCAAGTGTCTTCCATGTGATTACATTAAATTGCCAGAAACACAGTAAACCAACACTTTGCAAGCTGCATCTTGACTTTAAAAAAGTACAAACAAGTCAAAGGACACCGCCTACATAAGTAGTCCATTGTGAGTGTATATAGGGTCCACTGTTATAGTTTGGAAGTAGTCACAGTATAGTAGTAGTAGTCATCATTCAATTGTTTTATCATTTACTATTGTGTGTGTAAACCGTTCATGGCCTCAGCAAATAAGGCACACTGTGCATTTGACAAACTATCCAGAATATATTATTTAAAAGTAATGAACTAGACTATTATGATGTGTGGACTACATAGGGGGGACCACAGCAATTTGGTTTACTCACAACCAACATACATAAACACACTGTTGTTAGAGTTAAGATGTATTTGACACAAACATAAACTAAATCACAAAATATAAGTAGTTGTAGTGTATTCTCAAGAGTTTTCGTCAACACAACCTATGTATTAGGCTACTATGCAACTAAATGTACCAGTGATGTGTGCTGAAGGAACAACTGCTTGCTATATTGTGTCATTGTGCATAACAGCCTCTTGATTTAGTTTGCAAAACATTATGATGTTCTATATAAGTACAAGGTATGTTATTGCTTCCCTAACATTAAGTGTCTTCCATCAGATTACATTAAATTGCCAGAAACACAGTAAACCAACACTTTGCAAGTAATGTAAATGCACTGAAAGAGGACGACAATCACCTCCCCTCTCAGAGGGGGAAAGAAGGGTGAAAATGTTTGACACCTCTTTGTTTGAACTGATCAAAGCTATGATCATGATGAGTCAGGCTATAAACATACAGCAAAGAGAAGATGTTACTGTATGTCTCACTTAACCACTTTGGTAGATTTAACGCATGATGTATGAAGTCTACTCTTAATACATGTTAAAGAGATGTCTTTTAAATTATATTATTTTGTTCTGAAGGAATTTGGAGCAATCATGTGCAAATGAGGTTCTTTATAGAGAAATGGCAGCAGGACATGTAGAATGGATAGCTGTGTCATTTACAGACAAATACATGTGTAGTTTGGGGTTGGTTTACTTGGTTTATAAGTTCAGAACATGTATTTGACAGAAACACAAACACTAAATCATGATGTAGAAGTAGTTGTAGTGTTTTCTCAATAGTTTTTGTCATCACACAAGGTTCTATTCATTAAGCTGGTACCAGGAGGCCGATTTGTGCATAACATATTTTTTGACAGTACTCCAACATATTTTGTCCAAAAATCTCGCATATCGGGACACAGTATCTCTATAGTCAGTTTTTCATATTCCATCCTGATTGGCTAAAATGGCTTCCAAAGTTTGCAGGAGTACACCGCATATTGCCACTATGCCGAGGTAGAAATGCCACTTGAATGTTTTAAAATCATGTGCAAATGAGGTTTCTATAGAGAAATTAATAACAAGAGGACGTAGAGAGAGACTCTCACACATGAGGACATGGGTAGAGTTGTTAATTGAGAAACATAAATAACGCACATCCTCCGTTCCTTGGTGCTGAGCTTTAACTGTAGAGACAGTAGTAATAAGACAAAGATTTGGCTCGCAACTCACTTTCATGCTCCATGTTTTATTTCAAACAAACAGCTGATACGACGTTTCGACCCTTTCCTGGTCATATACTTGAAAAAGACCGAAAGGGTCGAAACGTCGTTTCAGCTGTTTGTTTGAAATAAAACCTGGAGCATAAAAGTGAGTTGCGAGCCAAATCTTTGTCTTAGAGTTGTTCATTGTACATGTAAATGGCAGCAGGACATGTAGAATGGTAAATGGCAGCAGGACATGTCAATTCTTCATACAAGAAAGAAGGAGGACAAACATATTTGTTTTATAAAAAGGTTTATTTGTTCAGCAAAGACAGTGATAACACAACAATGCAATATAACAACTAGGTGTAATGAAGTTAAACATACCATGATGACAGGTATGGTATCTATAGCAGCAATCGGGAATATACAAGAAGTCAGAAGGCATACATTTAAAGCAATTTGTTCTCACTGGCTTCAACACCAGACCCCACCTTACCTGTGCTTGTCTAATCATTACTTTGAAAATGTGTGTTAACACAAAGGACACCGCCTACATAAGTAGTCCATTGTGAGTGTATATAGGGTCCACTGTTATAGTTTAGAAGTAGTCACAGTATAGTAGTAGTAGTAATCATTCAATTGTTCAATTGTTTAATCATTTACTATTGTATGTGTAAACAGTTTTAATTAAAATGTATTTTTTTAAAGTAATGAACTAGACTAATATTACTTTTAAAATGTTTGGACTACATAATAAACATTAGTTTGTGGACTTGGGACTCTTTAGGAGCAACGAGGGACCACGGCAACTTGGTTTACTCACAACCAACAGACATAAACACACTGTTGTTAGGGTTAAGTTCAGAACATGTATTTGACAGAAACACAAACACTAAATCATAATGTAGAAGTAGTTATAATGTATTCTTAAGATTTTTTGTCATCACAAAATATATTTATTAGGCTACTATGCAACTAAATGTACCAGTGATTCTCTGATGGAACTCAAACTCCTTCATAGATAATACATCAGCACATTGAATGTGTAATTTATCCCCTCTACATATTTTGAATTAAATTACAATGTGAAGTCAATCTTTAGATTTATTTCACTTTTTTTTTACAGAGTGTATACATCTGGTCAGTTCATGCATATCAATGCATCCCGGGTGTCTATGGGCCTGTTCACCAGTTGCATTGTGGGTGATCACAAATGGACATCTCTTAATACAGATGTAAATGCAATGAAAGAGGACAACAATCACCTCCCCTCTCAGAGGGGGAAAGAAGGGTGAACATGTTTGACACCTCTTTGTTTGAACTGATCAAAGCTATGATCATGATGAGTCAGGCTATAAACATACAGCAAAGAGAAGATGTCACTGTAAGTCTCACTTAACCACTTTGGTAGATTTAACACATGCTTTATGAAGTCCTAATACATGTTAAAGAGAAGTCCTATACATTATATTATTTTGTTCTGAAGGAATTTGGAGCTATCATGTGCACATGAGGTTTCTATAGAGAAATGAATGACAAGAGGACGTAGAGAGAGACTCTCATACATGAGGACATGGATAGAGTTGTTCATTGTACATGTAAATGGCAGCAGGACATGTAGAATGGATATAGCAGTGTCATTTACAGACAAATACATGTGTAGTTTGGGGTTGGTTTACTTGGTTTACTCACAACCAACAGACATAAACACACTGTTTTTAGGGTTAAGTTCAGAACATGTATTTGCGTGGCTGTCTGGTTAGCACATGAGATAAGGTCAAACATTCTACTGTGTACTGCAGTTAGCTCATACTGTACTCTGCATGCATGCTAGATAAAAAAAATATATACAAAAGAAAAATATTGTCACTGTCGGCAGTGGTGTAAAGTAACTAAGTACATGTAATCAAGTACTCTAGTTGAGTACAATTTTGAGTTATTTTTACTTTTTTACTTTACTGGAGTATTTCCAATTTTATGCAACTTTACTTCTACTCCACTACAATTATTTGAAAAATGTAGTTACTAGTTAGTTAGCAGATTTTGATTATTATTGCAAAACATACATTAACTACTCCAGCTCTATATATATATTTTGGCCATTTGAAAATGGCAGATCTACAAGCTCAAACTATGTTGCGATGTGACACATTGTGAGCTTGTAGATCTGCTATTTTCAAAAGATGTTTATACATTTGAAAACTTATGCATAATGAGTACTTTTACTTTTGGTACATTTTGATACCAATTTTTTTTTTTTACTTTAAGTATTTAGTTTTATTCCAGACTTTTACTTGTAACAGAGTACTTCTACATTGCACTATGGATACTTTTACTTAAGGTAAACATTTGAGTACCTTTTCCACCACTGCCCTCCTCCCCGCCTGGATTCCCTCCCCAGGCCTAGAACACAGGCCAGTTGTGTTCGTATAGATGCTTGACAAAGCAGGAAGCACCGCCATGGATTCAAACCCACAGTAATAATACACATCTACAAATTAACTAGTGCAATCACACATAAACAGAGTATAACAAACAGTTAGTGTCTTCACCAAAGCTGCTTCTACCTGGTTCTGTTGTTCTGAAGGAATTTGGAGCAATCATGTGCAAATGAGGTTTCTATAGAGACATGAATAACAAGAGGACGTAGAGACACTCTCACACATGAGGACATGGATAGAGTTGTTAATTGTACATGCAAATGGCAGAGGACATGTAGAATGGTAAATGGCAGCAGGAAATGAGGACAAAAGTAATAAAGAAAGGTTTATTTGTTCAGCTAAAACAGTGATACACAACAATGCAATATAACAACTAGGTGTAATGAAGTTAAACATGGCATGATGACAGGTGGAATCTATAGCAGCAATCAGGAATATACAAGAAGTCAGAAGGCATACATATATAAAGCAATTTATACTAACTAGCTTCAACACCAGAAAATGTGTGTTAACACATTATTAAATAGTGGTCTTCAAGAGACAGAGTACAGAAACCATAGTTGTGTGTGTCCTATAAAATTGGCACTTTGGCTACCACTGTGTGGTCGCCTCTTGAAGATCACTATTTAGTTTATTCTGCTGTGGGTCACCACTACGAGGACTTTGGTGTGAGTATCATTCTTGTGCACAGTGTTCACACACTAGTGTCCAAACATCTACAATGGCAATGCTACTATACATGTAATAGGTTCATAACAGCTCAGCAGACTGAACAAATGCTTAAAAGAAGAACAATGGGTCATCACGATACATGTTTCTCACCCCTTTCTAATGAAACGCTTGTCACACTGTTCACAATCATTTTGCATTGATGTGTGCATGACATTTTAGGATGCTTAACTGAGTACAATTAATTCCACATTGACCAAATTAGCATTTCGCTCCGGTGTGAATTATCTGGTGTTGTTTAAGACTGGACATTCGAGAGAAGTGTTGTCCACACTGTTCACACCCATAGGGTTTCTCTCCAGTGTGAATTCTCTGGTGTTTGTTGCGGGAGGACATGTCAGAGAAGTGTTGTCCACACTGATCACATCCATAGGGTTTCTCTCCAGTGTGAATTCTCTGGTGTGTTTTAAGGGTGGACATTTGAGAGAAGTGTTGTCCACACTGATCACATCCATAGGGTTTCTCTCCAGTGTGAATTCTCTGGTGTGTTTTAAGGGTGGACATTTGAGAGAAGTGTTGTCCACATTGTTCACATCCATAGGGTTTCTCTCCAGTGTGAATTATCTGGTGTTTGTTGAGGGAGGACATGTCAGAGAAGTGTTGTCCACACTGATCACATCCATAGGGTTTCTCTCCTGTGTGAATTCTCTGGTGTGTTGTAAGGGTTGTCATTTGAGAGAAGTGTTGTCCACACTGATCACACCCATAGGGTTTCTCACCAGTGTGAATTCTCTGGTGTGTTTTAAGGGTGGACATGTCAGAGAAGTGTTGTCCACACTGTTCACATCCATAGGGTTTCTCCCCAGTGTGAATTCTCTGGTGTGTTTTAAGGGTGGTCATTTGAGAGAAGTGCTTTCCACACTGCTCACATCCATAAGGTTTCTCTCCAGTGTGAATTCTCTGATGTCTTTTAAGTTTGTACATGTTATTGAAGTGTTTTCCACACTGATCACAACAGTATCGTGTTGGTTTGGGCAAGCTTCTTTGTTCATTCACTGCTGGTAGCACAGGGAAGCCAGACTGATGATTCAACACTGGATTGCAGAAAGACAAAGGACATATGATTGAGAGGTGGGAATGGAGTACTTATTTACATTAAGCATTACATTAAGCTAGAATTAATATATATATATATATATATATATATATATATATATATATATATATATATATATATATATATATATATATATATATATATAGCAACTAGCTGAGACATCACAGCAAAAATAAAGAGAAATGTTATACAACAAGGCTAGAAGTCTAATTTAAAATGAAACACAAATTTTAAAAATAATAAGATTGAGACATATAGTCTCTAGAAAAAACTAGAGATTTAGAGAAAGTAACATACCATTTTCTTTGGGTCCCTCCTGTTCAGCAGAACTGTCCCTGGTTGGGTTGAGAGAGTCCATCTTCCACTGAATTCTGGAGTCCACAGTTCAGAAGTGATTGATATCCTGGAGGAATTGTGAATACATTACAACTACACACTCTTCTTATACTACACAGCCTGGGGTAGAGCCAGTGACTGCTTTGAATGATTGGACAAAGTGAACAATACAACCATCTCTCCACCAATCACTACCTAACATACTTCTACATGCCCCTCCCCCAGACATGCTCCATCCTTGCAACCTTCTAGAAACTGTTGACTTTCTGTTACAAGAGAACCAAGAAAATGCATTTGTGGATTAATTCATGTATAATCTTCATGCAATTCAAATATGTCTTAATTCCTATAAGATTAATATAAGATATCTGAATATAACACCCTGTATTTATAAATGTAGTTATTTTAAAATGCATGCACAGTAAACAGACAATCAGTATCTTCAGACTTCAACAATGTTGTATTCACTCATTAATGCATATATGAGTGAATATGAAATAATTCTCTCATCAGAGTCAGGTCTTAAGATGTGATATTCTAAGTGTTTTCTATGTTTTACACCCTGGTGTGTGGACTGCTTTTTGGGTGTAATTAAGTTACCATAAACACATTACATAAATACTATCTCTGATATGAAAAGTAAAATATACATCTAATTTCACCTTTTTCTGTAACGGTCCTCACTGCTAACCATTTATCACGTGCTGCTTTCATTTACAGTTACAATAAACAACTCTAGTCATGTCCTTGTGTGGATGAGTCTCTCAAATCTCAATCTTGCTATTCAAGCAGAGCCATTAAGATAGAAAGGCCATTCAAGTTCCTATTTTACACCATTGCTCTAAACCCTTCAGAACAATACAACCTGGTGTGGTCAAGGAATAACTGCTTTCTATATTTTGTTCATAGTCTTCATTGTCTTCATTCATCACAGCATCTTTATTTGGCAAACATCTTGTGTTCTCTAGAATTACAAGATCTTTAGAAATATCTCCCTCGCCCACTTCACACCTGCACTGCAACATTCCTTTTGTCTTGTGAATGATGCTTAGCTGTCTTTAGAAAATTACCTATATCCATGCAGATGTTGTCATTGATTAATGATTAAATGATGTGTCACTGTCTCACCAGGTGGCCCTGGTGTGTGAACAACTGACAGGAATAATTTGACTCCAAATAACAAACATGCTTTTGTGGATTAACATGGTCATATTTTGTTTCTAGAAGAACCTTTTGGAATGTTAAAGTTGCACACACGTATCCATGGACCGCCTAGATAAGTAGTCCATTGTGAGTGTATATAGGGTCCACTGTTATACTTTAGAAGTAGTCACAGTATAGTAGTAGTAGTAATCATTCAATTGTTTAATCATTTGCTATTGTGTGTTTGTAAACAGTTCATGGCCAGGTTCTTGGCCTCAGAAAATAAGGCACACTGTGCATTCCACAAATTATCCAGAATGTATTATTTAAAAGTAATGAACTAGACTAATATTACTTCTAAAATGTGTGCATGGACTACATAATCAACATCAGTTTTTGAACTTGGAACTCTTTAGGAGCAACAAGGGACCACAGAAACTTGGTTTACTCACAACCAACAGACATACACACACTGTTGTTAGGGTTAAGTTCAGAACATGTATTTGACAGAAACACTAAATCAGGCTTGTCAAGGTGGCGGTCCACGGGCGTTTGGCGGCCTGCGGAAAGGTCCATGGCGGCCCGCGAAATACTTTTAAAAATAGTAAATTGATACTACATCTAACAGACAGAGTCGCAGTTTTGTAAATGGCAGCAGGACATGTAGAATGATAAATGGCAGCAGGACATGTCAATTCTTCATACAAGAAAGGAGGACAAACATATATATTTTTTAAAAAGGTTTATTTGTTCAGCAAAGACAGTGATAACAACAATGCAATATAACAACTAGTTGTAATGAAGTTAAACATACCGCAATGACAGGTATGGTATCTATAGCAGCAATCAGGAATATACAAGAAGTCAGAAGGCATACATCATCTTTCCACTCAAACAGAGAGCGTCTCCTTTCAAACCCCAATGGTTCTAATCAGCCCCCCGCCCACAGGAGTGGCCCAATTCTCTCACAACTTGCTACAAAAATCCCTCATGAAAAAATATATAATCTACTACCTTTCATTTTCAACCTTCACATGTGTCTCCTTCTCTAATAATCAAAAAGTGCTATATATTTCATCTCGCAATTTACTTCCGGATGGTTCGTTTTGCACTTTTTTTGCCACATCGGTCACGGGAAAGAAATAAGCGCTGCCGTGGTCTATGGAAACGAGCCCAAAAGTGCACCCAAATAAGCCCAAAATCGCTTATACAAACAGTCAGACCTGGCAACGCAGCCTACGCCAATCATGCGTGAGAGATCTACAAGCTATGGGGCAGAGACGCCACCGTATCTTAGCAACAACTACAGCGCTCACTCTCATTGGTCGTGTCACGCTAAGAGCAGTCTCCAGACAATGGCATCGCAGACAGCTTGCTGTTACTGCTGTAGCCATGACAGTCAGTCCCAGCGACGACGGACAGTGCGCTGTGATAGCTGCCATGTCGCTAACGCTAACGTGGTTGTCATGCCTGCAGCGGCTGTGCAAGCACTTTGTCAACAATGCACGTTCGTGTGGTGAATGTCAATATTGCTGCTCAGTTAGTCCATTGTACATGGTGTATGTTTGTGTGTGTCTTCTGGAGAACTATAGCTCCACAGCAACTACAGTAACTAACGTAATGGCAGGACCGCCCCGTGCAACGCATTAGGCTGCATTATGGTCATGCAGTAATTTCAGATAAGTTCGCTCCGATTACAGCAGTGCTTATCAACCCTTTCACGCCGCCGCCCCCCCCCCAAATAAACGTACTTGATCTGGGGACCCCCCCCCCCCCCATTCTGTTTGACTCCGTTCCACAAGTACATATTGTGAAAATAGAATAGAATATATAAATAGATATACAAGCTCAAAACGCCTCACGTTGAGAGGCTTTGTAAGCTTGTAGATCGGCTATTTTCTACATGATTGCCTCTTTCTTACATTCTTTGACAATGTGGCCCATGTTTTCATAGTATAGTTTGTTGACTACTTTTGTTGCAGAAATGCTCATTTCCTTTACTTTACTTTTTTTATTGTCTCCGCCAGGCCGAAAGGCATGGCGCAAGACTATGTTTCACCCCCTGTCCGTCCGTCTGTGATAGCTAATCTCTCACATCGTTGACTTGATCGCAGCAAAATAACAGCCCGATGAGTCAGTGAGAGCTGGATAAACGAGGTAAAATGTGTCAAAAGGAGTCTGTACGGCTGTCGATAAATGAACACATGACGTCGGTGGGAGAGGAGATATTGTGTCTTTTGGACAAACAGCAGCGTCGTACTGATGTTTGTTGTGTGAAGCAGCTTCATGTCAGAGTGTTTGTGTTGGAGCGCCTCAGTGCGGCTGCAGAGTTCATGTGCAACCTCTTCCAGAGAGAGACAGAGACACTAGAAACTCTGCTGGGGAAAAAAAACACTGCTGGGCATTGACTTTCATATGGACATTGATCTACACACTGCAGGTATATCTGCTACACACACAACATCAAACTACACACTGCAGGTATGATGCAGCGTTTGCATTACAGCCAGCATGCCAGCGTAGTTCCCATATGGTTTCAAGGTGGACTAAACCATATGGACCCCATCAGCAATGTCAGCGGCATCCACTTCAGTCCCAACTGCGATGCCCATGCAGGCTATAAGTAGCTTCCACCTGGCCCTTAGGTGGGCCCCAACTACCCATGTTTATGTGGGACCAAGGCGGGTCCTACCTGGGTTTGCCCATGCAGGCTTTAACTGGGTTCTACCTGGGCCCTAGGTGTACCCTAACCAACCACAGTGCAGTGCCCATCGCTCCAATTGTTGTGACGTCAGGGCTCTCAATACTGCACATTGGTGGAGGAGGGGGGGCCGCAGGGCGACCGCACACATCGCTGAACCAATGGTAGCCCACGGATGTTTCCTCTGGGGATTTACAATCTGCCCCTCTATGCCACATATCATCCGCACTACAGGGTCTTCACTGACCGAGCCACGGCCCCACTGACCCTCATGACGCTACGCCACTTATATGAGTTGCCAAGTGGCCGCGGGCGCTACGTGAGCGTGGCCGCGGGCTAGACGCGAGCCCCCGCGTAGCGGGGGCGAGCTTCTAGTTTAAAGCAATTTGTACTAACTGGCTTCAACACCAGACCCCACCTTACCTTAAAGGTCCTCAATTGTACATGTTATGATTGTTCCAAATTCCTTCAGAACAATACAACAGGGTGTGCTGAAGGAACAACTGCTTGCTTTATTGTGTCATTGTGCATAACAGCCTCTTGATTTAGTTTTGCAAAACATATTATGCTCTATATACGTACAAGGTATGTTATTGCTTCCCTAACATCAAGTGTCTTCCATGTGATTACATTAAATTACCAGAAACACAGTAAACCAACACTTTGCAAGCTGCATCTTGACTTTAAAAGTACAAACAAATCAAAGGACACCACTTACATAAGTAGTCCATTGTGAGTGTATATAGGGTCCACTGTTATAGTTTAGAGTAGTAGTAATCATTCAATTGTTTAATCATTTACTATTGTGTGTGTAAACAGTTCAGGGCCAGGTTCTTGGCCTCAGCAAACACTGTGCATGTTACAGATTATTTAAAAGTAATGCACTGGACTAGTATTACTTCTAAAACGTGTGGACTACATAATAAACTTCAGTTTTTGACTCTTTAGGAGCAACGAGGGACCAATGCAACTTGGTTTACTCACAACCAACAGACATAAACACACTGTTAGGGTTAAGTTCAGAACAGAACATGTATTTGACAGAAACAAACACTGAATCATAATGTAGAAGTAGTTGTAGTGTATTCTCAAGAGTTTTTGTCATCACACAAGGTTATATTTATTAGGCTGGTACCAGGAGGCCGATTTGTGCAAAACATATTTTTTGACATTACTCCTACAGTTTTTTTCCAAAAATCTCGCAAATCGGTACACAGTATCTCTATAGTCAGTTTTTCATATTCCATCCTGATTGGATAAAAAGTTTGCAGGAGTGCTCCGTTTTGAACAAAATGCCTCAAATCATGAACACAGCATGCATTTTCCGTGAATTTTGCACGCATATTTCCACTATGCCGAGGTAGAAACGCCACATGAACCAACATACATAAACACACTGTTGTTAGGGCCATTTGAAAATGGCAGATCTACAAGCTCATACTATGTTGCGATGCGACACATTGTGAGCTTGTAGATGGAGCATGTCCCCCAGACATGCTCCATCCATGCAACCTTCTAGAAACTGTTGACTTTCTGTTACAAGAGAATCAAGAGCATCCATTTGTGAATGAATTAATTTGCAATCTTCATGCAAATGTGTCTTAATTCCCATAAGATTAATATAAGAGTTCTGAATATAACACCCTGTATTTATAAATGCATTTATTAAAAAAAATGCATGCACAGTAAACAGACAATCAGTATCGTCAGACTTGAACAATGTTGTATTCACTCATTAATGAATATATGAGTGAATATGAAGTCAGAGTCAGGTCTTAAGATGGGATGTACAATGTTCTGCTTATTAACCCTTGTGTCGTGATGAGAGGTCAAGGTGCAACAGCTGACCAAATGTTATTGCTTCCCTAACACCAAGTGTCTTCCATGTGATTACATTAAATTGCCAGAAACACAGTAAACCAACACTTTGCAAGCTGCATCTTGACTTTAAAAAAGTACAAACAAGTCAAAGGACACCGCCTACATAAGTAGTCCATTGTGAGTGTATATAGGGTCCACTGTTATAGTTTGGAAGTAGTCACAGTATAGTAGTAGTAGTCATCATTCAATTGTTTTATCATTTACTATTGTGTGTGTAAACCGTTCATGGCCTCAGCAAATAAGGCACACTGTGCATTTGACAAACTATCCAGAATATATTATTTAAAAGTAATGAACTAGACTATTATGATGTGTGGACTACATAGGGGGGACCACAGCAATTTGGTTTACTCACAACCAACATACATAAACACACTGTTGTTAGAGTTAAGATGTATTTGACACAAACATAAACTAAATCACAAAATATAAGTAGTTGTAGTGTATTCTCAAGAGTTTTCGTCAACACAACCTATGTATTAGGCTACTATGCAACTAAATGTACCAGTGATGTGTGCTGAAGGAACAACTGCTTGCTATATTGTGTCATTGTGCATAACAGCCTCTTGATTTAGTTTGCAAAACATTATGATGTTCTATATAAGTACAAGGTATGTTATTGCTTCCCTAACATTAAGTGTCTTCCATCAGATTACATTAAATTGCCAGAAACACAGTAAACCAACACTTTGCAAGTAATGTAAATGCACTGAAAGAGGACGACAATCACCTCCCCTCTCAGAGGGGGAAAGAAGGGTGAAAATGTTTGACACCTCTTTGTTTGAACTGATCAAAGCTATGATCATGATGAGTCAGGCTATAAACATACAGCAAAGAGAAGATGTTACTGTATGTCTCACTTAACCACTTTGGTAGATTTAACGCATGATGTATGAAGTCTACTCTTAATACATGTTAAAGAGATGTCTTTTAAATTATATTATTTTGTTCTGAAGGAATTTGGAGCAATCATGTGCAAATGAGGTTCTTTATAGAGAAATGGCAGCAGGACATGTAGAATGGATAGCTGTGTCATTTACAGACAAATACATGTGTAGTTTGGGGTTGGTTTACTTGGTTTATAAGTTCAGAACATGTATTTGACAGAAACACAAACACTAAATCATGATGTAGAAGTAGTTGTAGTGTTTTCTCAATAGTTTTTGTCATCACACAAGGTTCTATTCATTAAGCTGGTACCAGGAGGCCGATTTGTGCATAACATATTTTTTGACAGTACTCCAACATATTTTGTCCAAAAATCTCGCATATCGGGACACAGTATCTCTATAGTCAGTTTTTCATATTCCATCCTGATTGGCTAAAATGGCTTCCAAAGTTTGCAGGAGTACACCGCATATTGCCACTATGCCGAGGTAGAAATGCCACTTGAATGTTTTAAAATCATGTGCAAATGAGGTTTCTATAGAGAAATTAATAACAAGAGGACGTAGAGAGAGACTCTCACACATGAGGACATGGGTAGAGTTGTTAATTGAGAAACATAAATAACGCACATCCTCCGTTCCTTGGTGCTGAGCTTTAACTGTAGAGACAGTAGTAATAAGACAAAGATTTGGCTCGCAACTCACTTTCATGCTCCATGTTTTATTTCAAACAAACAGCTGATACGACGTTTCGACCCTTTCCTGGTCATATACTTGAAAAAGACCGAAAGGGTCGAAACGTCGTTTCAGCTGTTTGTTTGAAATAAAACCTGGAGCATAAAAGTGAGTTGCGAGCCAAATCTTTGTCTTAGAGTTGTTCATTGTACATGTAAATGGCAGCAGGACATGTAGAATGGTAAATGGCAGCAGGACATGTCAATTCTTCATACAAGAAAGAAGGAGGACAAACATATTTGTTTTATAAAAAGGTTTATTTGTTCAGCAAAGACAGTGATAACACAACAATGCAATATAACAACTAGGTGTAATGAAGTTAAACATACCAT
This sequence comes from Gymnoscopelus microlampas, assembly GCF_963454915.1. Lineage (NCBI taxonomy): Eukaryota > Metazoa > Chordata > Actinopteri > Myctophiformes > Myctophidae > Gymnoscopelus > Gymnoscopelus microlampas. The sequence continues at coordinate 44,872,318 of NC_139955.1, forward strand.
GATGACAGGTATGGTATCTATAGCAGCAATCGGGAATATACAAGAAGTCAGAAGGCATACATTTAAAGCAATTTGTTCTCACTGGCTTCAACACCAGACCCCACCTTACCTGTGCTTGTCTAATCATTACTTTGAAAATGTGTGTTAACACATTAAATAGTGGTCTTCAAGAGAAGACGTACAGAAGCCTTAGTTTTTTGTGTCCTATAAAATTGGCCCTTTGGCTACTGTTACTAGTTTATTGTGCCGTGGGTCACCACTACGAGGACTTAGGTTTGAGTATCATTCTCGTGCACAGAAATTAGGATTTCTCTCCAGTGTGAATTCTCTGGTGTTGTTTAAGGCTGGGTATTTGAGAGAAGTGTTGTCCACAATGGTTGCATCCTTAGGGTTTCTCTCCAGTGTGAATTCTTCGGTGTCTTTTAAGGTTGGACATCTCAGAGAAGTGTTGTCCACACTGTTCACATCCATAGGGTTTCTCTCCAGTGTGAATTCTCTGGTGTGTTTTAAGGGTGGACATTTGAGAGAAGTGTTGTCCACACTGATCACATCCATAGGGTTTTTCTCCAGTGTGAATTTTCTGGTGTTTTTTAAGGGCTTTCGTATCAGAGAAGTGGTGTCCACACTGTTCACATCCATAGGGTTTCTCTCCAGTGTGAATTAGCTGGTGTGTTTTAAGGGTGGACATCTCAGAGAAGTGTTGTCCACACTGATCACATCCATAGGGTTTCTCTCCAGTGTGAATTTTCTGGTGTGTTTTAAGGTTGGACATTTGAGAGAAGTGTTGTCCACACTGATCACATCCATAGGGTTTTTCTCCAGTGTGAATTCTCTGGTGTGTTTCAAGGGTGGACATTAGAGAAAAGTGTTGTCCACACTGATCACATCCATAGGGTTTCTCTCCAGTGTGAATTATCTGGTGTTTTTTAAGGGTGGACATTAGAGAGAAGTGTTGTCCACACTGGTCACATCCATATGGTTTCTCTCCAGTGTGAATTCTCTGGTGTGTTTTAAGGGTGGACATTTGAGAGAAGTGTTTTCCACACTGGTCACATCCATAGGGTTTCTCTCCAGTGTGAATTATCTGGTGTTTTTTAAGGGTGGACATTAGAGAGAAGTGTTGTCCACACTGATCACATCCATATGGTTTATCTCCAGTGTGAATTCTCTGATGTGTTTTAAGTTTGGACATGTAATTGAAGCGTTGTCCACATTGATCACAACTGTGTCGTCTTGGTTTGGCCAAGCTTCTTTGTTCATTCCCTGCTGGTAGCACAGAGAAGCCAGACTGATGATTCAACACTGGATTGCAAAAAGACAAATGAAATATGGTTGAGGGGTGGGAATTGAGTATAAATGTAGGCCTACAACATTACATTAAGCTGTTCCCTAGACTGGAAAAAAATATATCTATCTATATATCTATATATCTCTCTCTCTCTCTATATATATATATATATATATATATAGCAAACAAGCTGAGACAACAAAGGAGACACAGCAAAACTAAAGACTATAATATAATACAACAAAGCTAGAGGTCAAATGATAAAAAATAATAAGATTGAGACTACTTCATTTAAAACTTGAAAACTAAAGTAATAAAACATTTGTATGACAGAGCAGGGAAAATAAAACTAGAGAGGTAGAGAAAGTAACATACTATTTTCTTTGGGTCCCTCCTGTTCAGCAGAACTGTCCCTGGTTGGGTTGGGAGAGTTCATCTTCCACTGAATTCTGGAGTCCACAGTCAGATCTGATCAGAAATGATTGATATCCTGGAGGACTTGTGGATAAATTACAACTACACACTCTTCTTATACTACAGAGCCTGGGGTGGAGCCAGTGACTGCTTTGAATAATTGGACAAAGAGAACAATACAACCATCTCTCCACCAATCACTACCTAATATACTTCTATTTGCCCCTCCCCCAGACATGCTCCATCCATGCAACCTTCTAGAAACTGTTGACTTTCTGTTACAAGAGAATCAAGAGCATCCATTTGTGGATTAATTCATTTGTAATCGTCATGCAATTCAATTGTGTCTTAATATAAGATATCTGAATATAACCCTGTATTTATAAATGCATTTATTATAAAATGCATGCACAGTAAATAGACAATCAGTATCTTCAGACTTCAACAATGTTGTATTCACTCATTAATGAATATATGAGTGAATATGACATAATTCTCTCATCAGAGTCAGGTCTTAAGATGGGATGTACAATGTTCTGCTTATTAACCCTTGTGTCGTGATGAGAGGTCAAGGTGCAACAGCTGACCAAATGAGATGTTTTATTGTCAAATGTTTTCTGTCAAAGTTATTTTCACTGAAGTATATTTAAGTGTTTTCTATGTTCTAAACCCTGGTGGTATGGGCTGCTTTAAGAATATAATTAAGTTACCATAAACACATTACATAAATAGTTCACCTCAAACTATCTCTGATATGAAAAGTAAAATATACATCTAATTTCACCTTTTTCTGTAACGGTCATAGCTGCTAACCATTTCTCATGTCCTGCTTTCATCTACATTTGGTCCTTGTGTGGATCAGTCTCTCTCATCTCAATATTGCTATTCAAGCAGAGCCATTAAGATAGAACGGCCATTCAAGTTCCGATTTTACACCATTGCTCCAAATTCCTTCAGAACTATACAACCTGGTGTGGTCAAGGAATAACTGCTTTCTATATTCTGTTCATAGTCTTCATTGTACATCACAGCATCTTCCTTTATTTGGCAAACATTGTGTGTTCTCTAGAATTACAAGAAACATCTTCCTCACCCACTTCACACCTGCACTGCAACATTCCTTTTGTCTTGTGAATGCTTGCTTAGCTGTCTTTAGAAAATGACCTATATCCATGCAGATGTGTTCATTGATCACATGATGCGTCACTGTCTGACCAGGTGGCCCTGGTGTGTGAACAACTGACAGGAATAATTTGATTTTGTGGATTAACATGGTAATATTTTGTTTCTAGAAGAACCTTTTGGAATGTTAAAGTGACACACTATGTAGTGGAAATAAACCATCTGAGAGCTTCATGATCAAAGTTAAATGAGTTATGTCAGTGCTCTTCTTCTATTTTCAGTCTGCTTATCTAATATTATTATTGTTTTAAAGTCCTACATATGTGTAAGACTGTACAACTGTGTCTCTCACATAACAGACAGTGCAGGTCTAAACCCTAGTGGTGGTGGGCTACTAGAGAATGACACATGATTGCTGAAGTTACATAGTTCACTTCAAACTATCTCGGATTTGAAAAGTAACATTTAAACCATATTGAGAACCATTGAAATATATAGGCCGTTAAAGGTCCTCAGTTGTACATGTTATGATTGTTCCAAATTCCTTCAGAACAATACAACAGGGTGTGCTGAAGGAACAATTGCATGCCACATTTTGTCATTGTGCATAAAAGCCTCTTGATTTATTTTTGAAAAACATATGTTCTATATATAAGTACAAGGTATGTTATTGCTTCCCTAACATTAAGTGTCTTCCATCAGATTACATTAAATTGCCAGAAACACAGTAAACCAACACTTTGCAAGTAATGTAAATGCACTGAAAGAGGACGACAATCTCTCCCCTCTCAGAAGGGGGAAAGAAGGGTGTACATGTTTGACACCTCTTTGTTTGACCTGATCAAAGTTATGATCATGATGAGTCAGGCTATAAACATACAGCAAAGAGAAGATGTCACTGTATGTCTCACTTAACCACTTTGGTAGATTTAACACATGATTTATGAAGTCTTAACACATGTTAAGAGGTGTCCTATATATTGTATGATATTTTTCTGAAGGAATTTGGAGCAATCATCTGCAAATGAGGTTTCTATAGAGAAATGGCAGCAGGACATGTAGAATGGATAGCAGTGTCATTTACAGACAAATACATGTGTAGTTTGGGGTTGGTTTACTTGGTTTACTCACAACCAACAGACATAAACACACTGTTGTTAGGGTTAAGTTCAGAACAGAACATGTATTTGACAGAAACACAAACACTAACTCATAATGTAGTAGAAGTAGTTGTAGTATATTCTCAAGAGTTTTTGTCTTCACACAAGGTTATATTTATTCGGCTGGTACCAGGAGGCCGATTTGTGCAAAAAAAAAATGTTGACATTACTCCTACAGGTTTTGTCCAAAAATCTCGCAAATCGGTACACAGTATCTCTATAGTCAGTTTTTCATATTCCATCCTGATTGGATAAAAATGGCTTCCAAGTTTTCACGAGTGCTCCGTTTTGAACAAAATGCCTCAAATCATGAACACAGCATGCATTTTCCGTGAAATTTTGCACGCATTTTTCCACTATGCCGAGGTAGAAACGCCACATGATTTTTTTTAAAAATCAGCTTTGTGGTGGCGCTATAAAAGGCCGATTCATATTTTTACCTATAACTGCACCGCAGTACTTACACATCTGTGTAAAACTTTGTATGCGCACTCCCTAGAGGTCAAGGAAAAACCTTTGCCCTGCATTTTTCACATCTGCCTTTTATAGCACCACATGTTTTTATATAACTCCTAACATTATCAAAATGTCACGCAAATATGTACACATGATCTCCATAGTCATGTGATCAAGACATTGTGTGTTTTATTTTTCATATTCCATCCTCATTGGCTAAGATTGACATCTAAAGTCTGCAGTAGTGGCTTGTTTTGAACAAAATTCCGCAAATCATGAACGCACCGTCCGATTGTGGTCAAAGTGTGCACACACCTTCACACTATGTTGAGGAACAAATGCCAAACATTGGCCTGTTATAGCGCCACCAGCAGGTCTAATTTAGCAAAACACATGTTTTGCACAAAATGCCTCAAACCATGAATGCAGTGTTGGGCAGACGATTAACCACATACACTGTATGCCACCAGAGCGCCTGCATTTTGTATTTTTGTTAACCTTTGTGTGACAATAACTGACGTGGGCGTCAGTGGCTCAGGGGTGGAGTGGCCGGGTAGAGTGAACTGGAAAACCGCAAGGTTCCCAGTTCGATCCCGGGCTGGGGCGCTCCCCTAGAGTTAGTGTCGAAGTGTCCTTGAGCAAGACGCTGAACCCCTAATTGCTCCCGATGAGCAGGTTGGTGCCTTGCATGGTTTCCTCCGCCATCGGTGTATGAATGTGTGTGTGAATGGGTTAATGGCACAATCAATGTAAAGTGCTTTGGATAGAAGCGCTATATAAATGCACCATTTACAATAACAATGAAAATGTCTAGGCATTTTTTTAAAATGTTTTTTTAGGTAAAGCAATGCCCTAGCTGCTTCATCGTAGAAGCAGCTAGCAGCTGCTAGCATTTGCTGTGATAAATAGTTATACATCTACATAGGAAAGTTTAGCTTGGTATAAACTTTTGAAACAAAATTACAGCAGTATTGTCGCACACACACACACACACACACACACACACACACACACACACACACACACACACACACACACACACACACACACACACACACACACACACACACACACACACAGTTCTCCCCTTCTTTCATTCTCATGTCAGTTAGTGAGGGTGATTAGATTTCAGCACTTCTTTGCTGGCATTATACTGCAGCGTGGCTGTCTGGTTAGCACATGAGATAAGGTCAAACATTCTACTGTGTACTGCAGTTAGCTCATACTGTACAACAGGCTCTGCATGCATGCTAGCTAAAAAGTATGTAAAAAAGAAAACTATTGTCACTGTCGGCAGTGGTGCAAAGTAACTAAGTACATGTACTTAAGTACTCTAGTCGAGTACATTGTTTTTAGTTGTTTTACTTTATTGGAGTATTTCCAATTTTATGTATTTTTACTTCTACTCCACTACATCTCAGGGCAAATATTGTACTTTTACGCCATTACATTTATTTGAAAACTAGTTACTAGTTAATTAGTAGATTTTGATTATTATTACAGAACATACATTAACCACTCCAGCCCTACATATATATATATATATATATATATATATATATATATATATATATATATATATATATTGCTCAAGTACATTTTTTTATTCCAGACTTTTAATTGTAACAGAGTACTTCTTCATTGCAGTATTGATACTTTTACTTCAGTTAAACATTTGAATATGTTTTCCACCACTGCCCTCCTCCCCGCCTGGATTCCCTCCCCAGGCCCAGAACACAGTACCAGTTGTGTTTGTATAGATGCTTGTCAAAGCAGGATGCACCACAATGGATTCAAACCCACAATAATAATACAATTCTACACATTAACTAGTACAATCACACATAAACAGAGGATAACAAACAGTTGTTTCTTCACCAAAGCTGCTTCTACCTGGTTCTGTTGTTCTGAAGGAATTTGGAGCAATCATGTGCAAATGAGGTTTCTATAGAGACATGAATAACAAGAGGACGTAGAGAGACACTCTCACACATGAGGATATGGATAGAGTTGTTAATTGTACATGTAAATGGCAGCAGGACATGTAGAAAATGGCAGCAGGATATGTAAAGTCTTCATACAAGAAAGAAGGAGGACAAAAGTAATAAAGAAAGATTTATTTGTTCAGTAAAAACTGTGATAACACAACAATGCAAAATGACAATTAGGTGTAATGAAGTTAAACATACCATGATGACAGGTATGGTATATATAGCAGCAATCCGGAATACACAAGAAGTCAGAAGGCATACATATATAAAGCAATTTGTACTAACTGGCTTCAACACCAGACCCCACCTTACCTGTGCTTGTCTAACCATTACTTTGAAAATGTGTGTTAACACTTTATTAAATAGTGGTCTTCAAGAGACACAGTACAGAAACCTTAGTTTTTTGTTTCCTATAAATAATTAAAATTGGCACTTTGGCTACCACTGTGTGGTCGCCTCTTGAAGATCACTATTTAGTTTATTCTACCGTGGGTCACCACTACGAGGACTTTGGTGCGAGTATCATTCTCAATCGTGTTCAAACATCTATAATGGCAATTGGCAAAAAATACATAATAGGTTCATAACAGCTCAGCACTGAACTGCTTAAAAAAGAAACAATGGGTCATCATGATGCGTGTTTCTGATTACTTTCTAATGAAGTGCATGTCACACTGTTCATTATGAGTGTATGACATTTTAGGACGCTTAACTGAGTACAATTAATTCCACATTGACCAAATTATGATTCCTCTCCATGGTGAATTCTCTGGTGTTGTTTAAGGCTAGACATTTGAGAGAAGTGTTGTCCACACTGGTCACATCCATAGGGTTTCTCTCCAGTGTGAATTTGTCGGTGCCTTTTAAGGGTGGACATCGCAGAGAAGTGTTGTCCACACTGATCACATCCATAGGGTTTCTCTCCAGTGTGAATTATTCGGTGTGTTTTAAGGTTGGACATTTTAGAGAAGTGTTGTCCACACTGATCACATCCATAGGGTTTTTCTCCAGTGTGAATTCTCTGGTGTGTTTTAAGGTTGGACATTTGAGAGAAGTGTTGTCCACACTGATCACATCCATAGGGTTTCTCTCCAGTGTGAAATTGTCGGTGCCTTTTAAGGGTGGACATCTCAGAGAAGTGTTGTCCACACTGATCACATCCATAGGGTTTTTCTCCAGTGTGAATTCTCTTGTGTGTTTTAAGGGTGGTCATATCAGAGAAGTGTTGTCCACATTGTTCACATCCATAGGGTTTCTCTCCAGTGTGAATTCTCTGGTGTGTTTTAAGGGTGGACATTCGAGAAAAGTGTTGTCCACACTGATCACATCCATAGGGTTTTTCTCCAGTGTGAATTCTCTGGTGTGTTTCAAGGGTGGACATTAGAGAAAAGTGTTGTCCACACTGATCACATCCATAGGGTTTCTCTCCAGTGTGAATTCTCTGGTGTGTTTTAAGGTTGGACATTTGAGAGAAGTGTTTTCCACACTGATCACATCCATAGGGTTTCTCACCAGTGTGAATTATCTGGTGTGTTTTAAGGGAGGACATGTCAGAGAAGTGTTGTCCACACTGTTCACATCCATAGGGTTTCTCCCCAGTGTGAATTCTCTGGTGTGTTTTAAGGGTGGACATTAGAGAGAAGTGTTGTCCACATTGGTCACATCCATAGGGTTTCTCTCCAGTGTGAATTATCTGGTGTTTTTTAAGGGTGGACATTAGAGAGAAGTGTTGTCCACACTGATCACATCCATATGGTTTCTCTCCAGTGTGAATTCTCTGATGTGTTTTAAGTTTGGACATGTAATTGAAGCGTTGTCCACATTGATCACAACTGTGTCGTCTTGGTTTGGCCAAGCTTCTTTGTTCATTGTCTGCTGGTAGCACAGAGAAGCCAGACTGATGATTCAACACTGGATTGCAAAAAGACAAATGAAATATGGTTATGGGGTGGGAATTGAGTATAAATGTAGGCCTACAACATTACATTAAGCTGTTCCCTAGACTGAATATATATATATATATATATATATATATATATATATATATATATATATATATATATATATATATATATATATATATATATATATATATATATAACAAACAAGCTGAGACAACAAAGGAGAAACAGCAAAACTAAAGAGTATAATATAATACAACAAAGCTAGAGGTCAAATGATAAAAATAATAAGATTGCGACTACTTAACACATGGGGTGCCGTTTTTTTAAAAACAGGGTACACTGAGTGCCAGGATCTTTAACCATTTTTAGGAGCCGAGATACAGGCTTTTGAAGTCATAAGTTAACCAGGAAGTGGATTGGAGTCTAAATCTTTGGAAAACGATATCTCCTGGTGCTGTGAAGGAAAAAAAAATGTTTTTTGATTTTTTTCAGAAACATATATATACATTTGTTCGGCAGAGCAGGACACTTAAAACTAGAGAGGTAGAGAAAGTAACATACCATTTTCTTTGGGTCCCTCCTGTTCAGCAGAACTGTCCCTGGTTGGGTTGAGAGAGTCCATCTTCCAATGAATTCTGGAGTCCACAGTCAGATCTGATCAGAAATGATTGATATCCTGGAGGAGTTGTGGATACATTACAACTACACACTCTTCTTATACTACAAAGCCTGGGGGGGGGGGGGGGGGGCAGTGACTGCTATGAATGATTGGACAAAGAGAACAATACAACCATCTCACCACCAATCACAACCTAACATACTTCTACATGCCCCTCCCCCAGACATGTTCCATCCATGCAACCTTCTAGAAACTGTTGACTTTCTGTTACAAGAGCATCCATTTGTGCATGAATTCATTTGTAATCTTCATGCAATTCAAATGTGTCTTAATTCCAATAAGGTTAATATAAGATATCTGAATATAACACCCTGTATTTATAAATGCATTTATTATAAAATGCATGCACAGTAAACAGACAATCAGTATATTCAGACTTGAACAATGTTGTATTCACTCATTAATGAATATATGAGTGAATATGAAATAATTCTCTCATCAGAGTCAGGTCTTAAGATGGGATGTACAATGTTTTGCTTATTAACCCTTGTGTCGTGGTGAGAGGTCAAGGTGCAACAGCTGACCAAATGAGATGTTTGATAGAAGATACATATTGTCTCTGTCGGCAGTGGTGTAAAGTAACTAAGTACATGTACTCAAGTACTCTAGTTGAGTACCATTTTGAGTTATTTTTACTTTACTGGAGTATCTCCAATCTTATGTAACTTTACTTCTACTCCACTACAATTATTTGAAAACTTACTTGTTACTTGTTAGTTAGCAGATTTTGATTATTGCAAAACATACATTAACCACTCCAGCTCTATATATTTCGGCCATTTGAAAATGGCAGATCTACAAGCTCACACTATGTTGCGATGTGACACATTGTGAGCTTGTAGATCTGCTATTTTCAAAAGATGTTTATACATTTGAAAACTTGAAATGGGACATTCTGCATAATGAGTACTTTTACTTTTGGTACATCTTGATACCAATACGTGTGTACTTTTACTCAAGTACATTTTTTTATTCCAGACTTTTACTTGTAACAGAGTACTTCTACATTGCAGTATTGATACTTTTACTTAAGTTAAACATTTGAGTACTTTTTCCACCACTGCCCTCCTCCCCGCCTGGATTCCCTCCCCAGGCCTAGAACACAGGCCAGTTGTGTTCGTATAGATGCTTGACGAAGCAGGATGCACCGCAATGGATTCAAACCCACAATAATAATACAAATCTAAAAGTAAACTAGTGCAATCACACATAAACAGAGTATAACAAACAGTTAGTTTCTTCACCAAAGCTGCTTTTACTGGTTCTGTTGTTCTGAAGGAATTTGGAGCAATCATGTGCAAATAATCAAATCAAATCAAATCAAACTTTATTTGTATAGCACATTTACAACAGCTCAAAGCCGACCAAAGTGCTGAACATGGTTAAAATAAGGTAATTAGACACAAAGAAGCATCAACAAATAATATATACACAGCAAAAAATATACAAGACAAAAGAAAAACAAAAGAGAAACAAAACAATGCAAAGTTGGGACAGAGCAGGATAGCTAGGTGCGACTAAAAGCAAGAGAGAATAAATGAGTTTTTAGTAAATTTTTAAAAGCCCCAATCGACTGGGCAGATCTAATGGGGAGGGGCAACGAATTCCAGAGCCTGGGGCCCGCAGCCGCAAAAGCACGGTCACCCCTACTCCTCAAATTGGTCATAAGAGGGACCAGCTGTAGCTTATCCGCAGACCTCAAGGCCCTAGTTGGATTATGGGGCTCAATTAAGTCAGAGAGATAGGAGGGGGACAGGCCGTGAATGGTTTTGAATACAAATAAAAGAACCTTAAATTCTATTCTAAAATGAACAGGGAGCCAATGAAGAGTGGCCAGGACTGGTGTTATGTGGTCGCGTTTTTTAGTGCCGGTGAGGAGGCGGGCGGCTGCGTTCTGGACCAGCTGTAGGCGCCTAAGTGAAGCCTGATCAATGCCGGTGTAGAGTGAGTTGCAGTAGTCTAATCTGGAGGTGATAAAAGCATGTATGACCATCTCCAGCTGTTTTTGTGGGAGATACGCTTTGACTTTGGCTATGAGTCTTAGCTGGAAGAAGCTTGACTTGACGACAGAGCTGATATGTTTGTCGAGTTTAAAATTGTTGTCAAAAATAAAACCTAGATTTTTGGCAGAGGAATGGATATTTGAATTTAAAATGCCCAGGGAGTTGGAGGGTGGGACAGGATGGTGGCCAAAAATTAGGATTTCTGTTTTATTTTCATTGAGGGTGAGAAAATTGGTGTCCATCCAGGCCTTGACATCGTGGAAACAGGTGAGAAATGGGTGGAATGGATCATTGGAGTCAGTTTTTAGCGGAAAGTAGATCTGTACGTCATCTGCATAACAATGAAATGGCATATTGTGCTTTGCAAAAATTGATCCTAGCGGTAATACGTAAAGGAGGAATAAAATCGGACCTAGTATGGAGCCTTGGGGCACTCCACAAGAGAGGGGAGTCGCAGGTGACGCAAATTCCCCTATGTGCACGGAGAAGGTTCTATCTGAGAGGTAGGACTGGAACCAAGTGAGTACAGTGCCGGAGATGCCAACAAGGTGTTCAAGGCGTGATAATAAAATCTTGTGGTCTACCGTGTCAAAGGCCGCCGAAAGGTCGAGGAGCACCAGTGCAGCAGGGGACCTGTTATCAGCAGTTAAAATTAGGTCATTAAAAACTCTAAGAAGGGCTGTCTCAGTGCTATGGCCAGGTTTAAAGCCAGACTGGAACTTTTCATGGAGACCATGAGATAATAAAAATGACTGAAGTTGTGAGTACACGACTTTCTCAAGGACTTTAGATAAAAAGGGGAGCTGTGAAATTGGCCTAAAGTTGGAGAGGATGGAAACGTCAAGATTTTTCTTTTTCAGTAGTGGGTGTACAACAGCATGTTTAAAGGCGGGGGGGACAAAACCAGATGTGAGGCAAGAATTTATGAGTAAGAGGACACTAGGACCAACCGCACCAAAAACCTCTTTGAGAAGGCGGGGGGGAATGCAGTCAGAGGGACAATTTGACGGGCGTAGGAGCATGACTATGTCAGTAAGGGCAGAGAGTGAAATAGGCTCAAACTGAGAGAGAGTTGCAAATAAGGTTTCTATAGAGAAATTAATAACGAGAGGACATAGAGAGACACTCTCACACATGAGGACATGGATAGAGTTGTTAATTGTACATGTATGACATGTAAATTCTTCATACAAGAAAGAAGGAGGACACAAATATTAAACAAAAATAAATGTTTATTTGTTAAGCAAAGACAGTGATAACACAACAATGCAATATAACAACTATGTGTAATAAAGTTAAACATACCATGATGACAGGTATGGTATATATAGCAGCAATCAGGAATATACGAGAAGTCAGAAGGCATCCATAATTTAAAGCAATTTGTACTAACTCGCGTCAACACCAGACCCCACCTTACCTGTGCTTGTCTAATCATTACTTTGACAATGTGTGTTAACACTATATTAAATAGTGGTCTTCAAGATAAGAAGTACAGAAACCTTATTTTTTTTGTGTCCTATAAAATTGGCACTTTGGCTACTGTTACTAGCTTATTGTGCCGTGGGTCACCACTACGAGGACTTTGGTGTGAGTATCATTCTCGTGCACAGTGTTCACACACTAGTGTCCACACATTTTGGAATGTTAAAGTTACAAACGCATATCCATGGACTATTTAGTGGAAATCAAGGACGGGGAGCCATCTGAGAGCTTCATGATCATGAAGTTAAATGAGTTATGTCAGTGCTGTCCTTCTATTTTAGTCTTTAGTCTGGTCTGATTATCTACATAACTGTTGGTGTTAAATGAGTTATGTCAGTGCTATCCTTCTATTTTATTCTGTAGTCTGGTCTGATGATCTTCTACTATTATTGTTATTGTTGTTGTAATTGTTATTGTCCTACGTATGTGTAAGACTGTACAACTGTGTCTCTCACATAACAGACAGTGCAGGTCTAAACCCTAGTGGTGGTGTGCTACCAGAGAATGACACATGATTGCTGAAGTTATCATACATAGTTCACTTCAAACTATCTTGGATTTGAAAAGTAACATTTAAACCACATTGAGAACAACAATGGGTCATTATGGTGCATGTTTCTGACCCCTTTCTAATGGACACTGTTCACATTTTTCATTGATATGTGTGCATGACATGTTAGGATGCCTAACTGAGTACAATTAATTCCACATTGACCAAATTAGGATTTCTCTCCAGTGTGAATTATCTGGTGTCTTTTAAGGCTGGACATTCGAGAGAAGTATTGTCCACACTGGTCGCATCCAAAGGGTTTCTCTCCAGAGTGAATTCTCTGGTGTGTTTTAAGGGTGGACATTAGAGAGAAGGGTTGTCCACACTGATCACATCCATAGGGTTTCTCTCCAGTGTGAATTTTTCGGTGTCTTTTAAGGTTGGACAGTTGAGAGAAGTGTTGTCCACACTGATCACATCCATAGGGTTTTTCTCCAGTGTGAATTCTCTGGTGTGTTTTAAGGTTGGACATTAGAGAGAAGTGTTGTCCACACTGATCACATCCATAGGGTATCTCTCCAGTGTGAATTCTCTGGTGTTTTTTAAGGGAGGACATCTCAGAGAAGTGTTGTCCACACTGGTCACATCCATAGGGTTTCTCCCCATTGTGAATTCTCTGGTGTTTCTTAAGGGAAGACATCTCAGAGAAGTGTTGTCGACATTGATCACATCCATAGGGTTTCTCTCCAGTGTGAATTCTCTGGTGTGTTTTAAGGTGGGACATTTGAGAGAAGTGTTGTCCACACTGGTCACATCCATATGGTTTCTCTCCAGTGTGAATTCTCTGGTGTCTTTTAAGGTTGGACACTTGAGAGAAGTGCTGTCCACACTGATCACATCCATAGGTTTTCTCTCCAGTGTGAATTCTCTGATGTATTTTAAGTTTGGACATGTAATTGAAGCGTTGTCCACACTGATCACAGCTGTGTTGTCTTGGTTTGACCAAGCTTCTTTGTTCATTCTCTGCTGGTAGCACATGGAAGCCAGACTGATGATTCACCACTAGATTGCAGAAAGACAAAGGACATATGGTTGAGAGGTGGCAATGGAGTACAAATGTACAACTTAATTACATTAAGCTGTTCCCTAGAATGAAGCTATAGATATAGATAAAGCAAACAAGCAACAGGCTGAGACGACAAAGGAGACACAGCAAAAATAAAGAGTATAATATAATATAATAATATACAACAAAGCTAAAAACGAAACACAAAATATAAAAATGATAAGATTGAGACAAGTAGTGAGACTGCTTAATTTAGAACTTGAAAACTGAGTAAATATAAAGTAATAATACATTTGTACGACAGAGCAGGGAAAATAAAACTAGAGAGGTAGAGAAAGTAACATACCATTTTCTTTGGGTCCCTCCTGTTCAGCAGAACTGTCCCTGGTTGTGTTGAGAGAGTCCATCTTCCACTGAATTCTGGACTCCAGTCAGATCTGATCAGAAATGATTGATATCCTGGAGGAGTTGTGGATAAATCACAACTACACACTCTTCTTATACTAGAGAGCCTGGGGTGGAGCCAGTGACTGCTTTGAATGATTGGACAAAGAGAACAATACAACCATCTCTCTACCTATCACAACCTAACATACTTCTACATGCCCCTCCCCCACACATGCTCCATCCATGCAACCTTCTAGAAACTGTTGACTTTCTGTTACAAGAGCATCCATTTGTGGATGAATTCATTTGTAATCTTCATGCAATTCAAATGTGTCTTAATTCCAATAAGGTTAATATAAGATATCTGAATATAACACCCTGTATTTATAAATGCATTTATTATAAAATGCACGCACAGTAAACAGACAATCAGTATATTCAGACTTCAACAATGTTGTATTCACTCATTAATGAATATATGAGTGAATATGAAATAATTCTCTCATCAGAGTCAGGTCTTAAGATGGGATGTACAATGTTCTGCTTATTAACCCTTGTGTCGTGGTGAGAGGTCAAGGTGCAACAGCTGACCAAATGAGATGTTTGATAGAAGATACATATTGTCTCTGTCGGCAGTGGTGTAAAGTAACTAAGTACATGTACTCAAGTACTCTAGTTGAGTACCATTTTGAGTTATTTTTACTTTACTGGAGTATCTCCAATTTTATGTAACTTTACTTCTACTCCACTACAATTATTTGAAAACTTACTTGTTACTTGTTAGTTAGCAGATTTTGATTATTGCAAAACATACATTAACCACTCCAGCTCTATATATTTCGGCCATTTGAAAATGGCAGATCTACAAGCTCACACTATGTTGCGATGTGACACATTGTGAGCTTGTAGATCTGCTATTTTCAAAAGATGTTTATACATTTGAAAACTTGAAATGGGACATTCTGCATAATGAGTACTTTTACTTTTGGTACATCTTGATACCAATACGTGTGTACTTTTACTCAAGTACATTTTTTTATTCCAGACTTTTACTTGTAACAGAGTACTTCTACATTGCAGTATTGATACTTTTACTTAAGTTAAACATTTGAGTACTTTTTCCACCACTGCCCTCCTCCCCGCCTGGATTCCCTCCCCAGGCCTAGAACACAGGCCAGTTTTGTTCGTATAGATGCTTGACGAAGCAGGATGCACCGCCATGGATTCAAACCCACAGTAATAATACAAATCTAAAAGTAAACTAGTGCAATCACACATAAACAGAGTATAACAAACAGTTAGTTTCTTCACCAAAGCTGCTTTTACTGGTTCTGTTGTTCTGAAGGAATTTGGAGCAATCATGTGCAAATAAGGTTTCTATAGAGAAATTAATAACGAGAGGACATAGAGAGACACTCTCACACATGAGGACATGGATAGAGTTGTTAATTGTACATGTATGACATGTAAATTCTTCATACAAGAAAGAAGGAGGACACAAATATTAAACAAAAATAATTGTTTATTTGTTAAGCAAAGACAGTGATAACACAACAATGCAATATAACAACTATGTGTAATAAAGTTAAACATACCATGATGACAGGTATGGTATATATAGCAGCAATCAGGAATATACGAGAAGTCAGAAGGCATCCATAATTTAAAGCAATTTGTACTAACTCGCGTCAACACCAGACCCCACCTTACCTGTGCTTGTCTAATCATTACTTTGACAATGTGTGTTAACACTATATTAAATAGTGGTCTTCAAGATAAGAAGTACAGAAACCTTATTTTTTTGGGGTCCTATAAAATTGGCACTTTGGCTACTGTTACTAGCTTATTGTGCCGTGGGTCACCACTACGAGGACTTTGGTGTGAGTATCATTCTCGTGCACAGTGTTCACACACTAGTGTCCACACATTTTGGAATGTTAAAGTTACAAACGCATATCCATGGACTATTTAGTGGAAATCAAGGACGGGGAGCCATCTGAGAGCTTCATGATCATGAAGTTAAATGAGTTATGTCAGTGCTGTCCTTCTATTTTAGTCTTTAGTCTGGTCTGATTATCTACATAACTGTTGGTGTTAAATGAGTTATGTCAGTGCTATCCTTCTATTTTATTCTGTAGTCTGGTCTGATGATCTTCTACTATTATTGTTATTGTTGTTGTAATTGTTATTGTCCTACGTATGTGTAAGACTGTACAACTGTGTCTCTCACATAACAGACAGTGCAGGTCTAAACCCTAGTGGTGGTGTGCTACCAGAGAATGACACATGATTGCTGAAGTTATCATACATAGTTCACTTCAAACTATCTTGGATTTGAAAAGTAACATTTAAACCACATTGAGAACAACAATGGGTCATTATGGTGCATGTTTCTGACCCCTTTCTAATGGACACTGTTCACATTTTTCATTGATATGTGTGCATGACATGTTAGGATGCCTAACTGAGTACAATTAATTCCACATTGACCAAATTAGGATTTCTCTCCAGTGTGAATTATCTGGTGTCTTTTAAGGCTGGACATTCGAGAGAAGTGTTGTCCACACTGGTCACATCCAAAGGGTTTCTCTCCAGAGTGAATTCTCTGGTGTGTTTTAAGGGTGGACATTAGAGAGAAGGGTTGTCCACACTGATCACATCCATAGGGTTTCTCTCCAGTGTGAATTTTTCGGTGTCTTTTAAGGTTGGACATTTGAGAGAAGTGTTGTCCACACTGATCAGATCCATAGGGTTTTTCTCCAGTGTGAATTCTCTGGTGTGTTTTAAGGTTGGACATTAGAGAGAAGTGTTGTCCACACTGATCACATCCATAGGGTATCTCTCCAGTGTGAATTCTCTGGTGTTTTTTAAGGGAGGACATCTCAGAGAAGTGTTGTCCACACTGGTCACATCCATAGGGTTTCTCCCCATTGTGAATTCTCTGGTGTTTCTTAAGGGAAGACATCTCAGAGAAGTGTTGTCGACATTGATCACATCCATAGGGTTTCTCTCCAGTGTGAATTCTCTGGTGTGTTTTAAGGTGGGACATTAGAGAGAAGTGTTGTCCACACTGATCACATCCATAGGGTTTCTCTCCAGTGTGAATTCTCTGGTGTGTTTTAAGGTGGGACATTTGAGAGAAGTGTTGTCCACACTGGTCACATCCATATGGTTTCTCTCCAGTGTGAATTCTCTGGTGTCTTTTAAGGTTGGACACTTGAGAGAAGTGCTGTCCACACTGATCACATCCATAGGTTTTCTCTCCAGTGTGAATTCTCTGATGTATTTTAAGTTTGGACATGTAATTGAAGCGTTGTCCACACTGATCACAGCTGTGTTGTCTTGGTTTGACCAAGCTTCTTTGTTCATTCTCTGCTGGTAGCACATGGAAGCCAGACTGATGATTCACCACTAGATTGCAGAAAGACAAAGGACATATGGTTGAGAGGTGGCAATGGAGTACAAATGTACAACTTAATTACATTAAGCTGTTCCCTAGAATGAAGCTATAGATATAGATAAAGCAAACAAGCAACAGGCTGAGACGACAAAGGAGACACAGCAAAAATAAAGAGTATAATATAATATAATAATATACAACAAAGCTAGTGTCAAATTAAAACGAAACACAAAATATAAAAATGATAAGATTGAGACAAGTAGTGAGACTGCTTAATTTAGAACTTGAAAACTGAGTAAATATAAAGTAATAATACATTTGTACGACAGAGCAGGGAAAATAAAACTAGAGAGGTAGAGAAAGTAACATACCATTTTCTTTGGGTCCCTCCTGTTCAGCAGAACTGTCCCTGGTTGTGTTGAGAGAGTCCATCTTCCACTGAATTCTGGAGTCCAGTCAGATCTGATCAGAAATGATTGATATCCTGGAGGAGTTGTGGATAAATCACAACTACACACTCTTCTTATACTAGAGAGCCTGGGGTGGAGCCAGTGACTGCTTTGAATGATTGGACAAAGAGAACAATACAACCATCTCTCTACCTATCACAACCTAACATACTTCTACATGCCCCTCCCCCACACATGCTCCATCCATGCAACCTTCTAGAAACTGTTGAATTTATGTTACAAGAGAACCAAGAGCATCCATTTGTGGATTAATTCATTTGTAATCTTCATGCAATTCAAATATGTCTTAATTCCGATAAGATTAATATAAGATATCTGAATGTAACACCCTGTATTCATAAATCCCTTTATTATAAAAATGCATGCACAGTAAACAGACAATTAGTATCTTCAGACTTGAACAATGTTGTATTCACTCATTAATGAATATATGAGTGAATATGAAATAATTCTCTCATCAGAGTCAGGTCTTAAGATGGGATGTACAATGTTCTGCTTATTAACCCTTGTGTCGTGATGAGAGGTCAAGGTGCAACAGCTGACCAAATGAGATGTTTTATTGTCAAATGTTTTGTGTCAAAGTTATTTCCATTGAAGTATATTTAAGTGTTTTCTATGTTCTAAACCCTGGTGGTGTGGGCTGCTTTGTGAATCTAATTAAGTTACCATAATCACATTACATAAATAGTTCACCTCAAACTATCTCTGATATGAAAAGTAAAATATACATCTAATTTCACCTTTTTCTGTACCGGTCATCACTGCTAACCATTCCTCATGTGCTGCTTTCATTTACATTTACAATAAACAACTCTAGTCATGTCCTTGTGTGGATGAGTCTCTCTCATCTCAATCCTGCTATTCAAGCAGTGCCATTAAGGTAGAAAGGCCATTCAAGTTCCTATTTCACACGATTGCTCCAAATTCCTTCAGAACTATACAACCTGGTGTGGTCAAGGAATAACTGCTTTCTATATTCTGTTCATAGTCTTCATTGTACATCACAGCATCTTCATTTATTTGGCAAACATCTTGTGTTCTCTACAATTACAATGTCTTTAGAAACATCTCCCTCACCCACTTCACACCTGCACTGCAACATTCCTTTTGTCTTGTGGATGATGCTTAGCTGTCTTTAGCAAATGATCTATATCCATGCAAATGTGAGCATTGATCACGTGATGTGTCACTGTCTCACCAGGTGGCCCTGGTGTGTGAACAACCGACAGGAATAATTTGACTCCAAATAACAGGCTTTTGTGGATTAACATGGTCATTTTTTGTTTCTAGAAGAACCCTTTGGAATGTTAAAGTTACACACGTATATCCATGGACTATTTAGTGGAAATCAAGGAAGGGGAGCCATCTGCGAGCTTCATGACCAAAGTTAAATGAGTTATGTCAGTGCTGTCCTTCTATTTTAGTCTGTAGTCTGGTCTGATGATCTACTATTATTGTTATTGTTGTTCTCTCCGCCAGGAGAGTTTGTTTTCACTTTCTGAAACTGGGACTAACTTTGGTCAAGCCTCACGTGACACGTGACAATACGGTGAAATGGCTAGTGGCTAGTGACGTATAGCGGCCTATAAAATACATCTGTCACTTTGAAAGTGTCTGTGCCACTTTCAATGTGAGGTAAGACAGTTCCAACAATCCTGCATGCAAAGCAGATACTTTAATTAAGCTAAAGCCTCTCTAGATGGGAAGGCCTCGATCCTACAAATGCTTAGTTAACAGCTAAGCGCCCAAGCCAGCGAGCATGATTTCGAGTTGACATGGCTGAGAAATGGACAGATAGGACACTTACACAGACAGGAGGGATAGGACACTTACATAGACAGGACGGATAGGACACTTATACAGACAAGACGGATAGGACACTTATACAGACAGGACGGATCGGACACTTATACAGACAGGATGGATAGGACAGTTAGAACATAAGAATTAGAACATTCCCAACATTCCCAACACAAGTCTGGTAAGAGTGAGGTAAGACAGGAACAATCACGAAATGGTTGAGAAATGGCGGATACTGTAACAATTGGATAGGACACTTACACAGACAGGACACTTATACAGACAGGACGGATAGGACACTTATACAGATAGAACATTCCCAACACAAGTCTTCTGGCGGAGAGTTGTGCTCCGAGGAGCACTTTTTCTAGTTGTAATTGTTATTGTTTTAAAGTCCTACATATGTGTAAGACTGTACAACTGTGTCTCTCACATAACAGACAGTGCAGGTCTAAACCCTAGTGGTGGTGTGCTACTAGAGAATGACACATGATTGATGAAGTTATCATACATAGTTCACTTCAAACTATCTCTGATTTGAAAAGTAACATTTAAACCACATTGAGAACCATTGAAATATATAGGCCATTAAAGGTCCTCAGTTTTACATGTTATGATTGTTCCAAATTCCTTCAGAACAATACAACAGGGTGTGCTGAAGGAACAATTGCTTGCTATATTGTGTCATTGTGCATAACAGCCTCTTGATTTATTTTTGCAGAACATATTATGCTCTATATACGTACAAGGTATGTGATTGCTTCCCTAACATCAAGTGTCTTCCATGTGATTACATTAAATTACCAGAAACACAGTAAACCAACACTTTGCAAGCTGCATCTTGACTTTAAAAGAGTAAAAACAAATCAAAGGACACCACTTACATAATTAGTCCATTGTGAGTGTATATAGGGTCCACTGTTATAGTTTAGAAGTAGTCACAGTATAGTAGTAGTAATCATTCAATTGTTTAATCATTTACTATTGTGTGTGTGTGTGTGTGTGTGTGTGTGTGTGTGTGTGTGTGTGTGTGTGTGTGTGTGTGTAAACAGTTCAGGGCCAGGTTCTTGGTCTCCGCAAACACTGTGCATTTTACAGATTATTTAAAAGTAATGCACTGGACTAATATTACTTCTAAAACGTGAGGACTACATAATAAACTTCAGTTTTTGAACTCTTTAGGAGCAACGAGGGACCAAAGCAACTTGGTTTACTCACAACCAACAGACATAAACACACTGTTGTTAGGGTTAAGTTCAGAACATGTATTTGACAGAAACACTAAATCATAATGCAGAAGTAGTTGTAGTGTATTCTCAAGAGTTTTTGTCATCACAAAATATATGTATTAGGCTACTATGCAACTAAATGTACCAGTGATTCTCTGATGGAACTCAAACTCCTTCATAGATAATACACCAGCACATTGAATGTGTATATTATCCCCTCTACATATTTTGTAATTAAATTACTATGTGAAGTCAATCTTTAGATTTATTTCACTTTTTTACAGAGTGTATACATCTGGTCAGTTCATGCATATCAATGCATCCTGGGTGTCTATGGGCCTGTTCACCAGTTGCATTGTGGGTGATCACAAGTGGACATCTCTTTATACAGATGTAAAATGCACTGAAAGAGGACAACAATCACCTCCTCCTCTCAGAGGGGGAAAGAATGGTGAACATGTTTGACACCTCTTTGTTTGAACTGATCAAAGCTATGATCATGATGAGTCAGGCTGTAAACATACAGCAAAGAGAAGATGTCACTGTATGTCTCACTCAACCACTTTGGTAGATTTAACACATGATTTATGAAGTCTACTCTTAATACATGTTAAAGAGATGTCTTTTAAATTATAATATTTTGTTCTGAAGGAATTTGGAGCAATCATGTGCAAATGAGGTTTCTATAGAGAAATGGCAGCAGGACATGTAGAATGGATAGCGGTGTCATTTACAGACAAATACATGTGTAGTTTGGGGTTGGTTTACTTGGTTTATAAGTTCAGAACATTTATTTGACAGAAACACAAACACTAAATCATAATGTAGAAGTAGTTGTAGTGTATTCTCAATAGTTTTTGTCATCACACAAGGTTCTATTAGGCTGATACCAGGAGGCAGATTTGTGCAAAACATATTTTTTGACAGTGCTCCAACAGATTTTGTCCAAAAATCTCACATATCGGTACACAGTATCTCTATAGTCAGTTTTTCATATTCCATCCTGATTGGCTAAAATTGGCTTCCAAAGTTTGCAGGAGTACACCGTTTTGAACAAAATGCATCAAATAATGAACACAGCATGCATTTTCCGTGAAATTTTGCACGCATATTTCCACTATGCCGAGGTAGAAACGCCACATGATTTAAAAAAAAAATCAGCTTTATGGTGGCGCTATAACAGGCCGATTCATATTTTTACCTTTAACTGCACCGCAGTACTTACACATCTGTGTAAAACTTTGTATGCACACTCCCTAGAGGTCAAGGAAAAACCTTTGCCCTGCATTTTTCACATCTGCCTTTTATAGCACCACATGTTTTTAGATAACTCCTAACATTATCAAAATGTCACGCAAATATATACACATGATCTCCATAGTCATGTGATCAAGACATTGTGTGTTTTATTTTTCATATTCCATCCTCATTGGCTAAGATTGACATCTAAAGTTTGCAGTAGTGGCTTGTTTTGAACGAAAATCCGCAAATCATGAACGCAAATTGTGGTCAAAGTGTGCACACACCTTCACACTATGTTGAGGAAAAAATGCCAAATATTGGCCTGTTATAGCGCCACTAGCAGGTCTAATTTAGCAAAACACATGTTTTGCACAAAATGCCTCAAACCATGAATGCAGTGTTGGGCAGACGATTAACCACATACACGGTATGCCACCAGAGCGCCTGCATTTTGTATTTTTGTTAACCTTTGTGTGACAATAACAATTAAAATGTATAGGCATTTTTTTTAAATGTTTTTTTTAGGTAAAGCAATGCCCTAGCTGCTTCATCATAGAAGCAGCTAGCAGCTGCTAGCATTTTATGTGAGAATTAGTTATACATCTACATAGGAAAGTTTAGCTTGGTATAAACTTTTGAAACAAAATTACAGCAGTATTGTCGCACAGACACACACACACACACACACACACACACACACACACACACACACACACACACACACACACAGTTCTCCCCTTCTTTCATTCTCATGTCAGTTAGTGAGGGTGATTAGATGTCTGGTTAGCACATGAGATAAGGTCAAACATTGTACTGTGTACTGCAGTTAGCTCATACTGTACAACAGGCTCTGTATGCATGCTAGGTAAAATGTAAAAAAGAAAACTATTGTCACTGTCGGCAGTGGTGTAAAGTAACTAAGTACATGTACTTAAGTACTCTAGTCGAGTACAATTTTATTTATTTTTGTTATGTTTTACTTTACTGGAGTATTTCGAATTGTATGTATTTTTACTTTTACTCCACTACATCTCAGGGCAAATGTTGTACTTTTACGCCATTACATTTATTTGAAAACTTTAGTTACTAGTTAATTAGTAGATTTGGATTATTATTGCAGAACATACATTAACCACTCCAGCCCTATATATATATATTGCTCAAGTATATTTTTTATTCCAGACTTTTAATTGTAACAGAGTACTTCTTCATTGTAGTATTGATACTTTTACTTCAGTTAAACATTTGAATATGTTTTCCGCCACTGCCCTCCTCCCCGCCTGGATTCCCTCCCCAGGCCCAGAACACAGGCCAGTTGTGTTTGTATAGATGCTTGACAAAGCAGGATGCACCACAATGGATTCAAACCCACAATAATAATACAAATCTAAACATTAACTAGTACAATCACACATAAACAGAGGATAACAAACAATTGTTTCTTCACCAAAGCTGCTTCTACCTGGTTCTGCTGTTCTGAAGGAATTTGGAGCAATCATGTGCAAATGAGGTTTCTATAGAGACATGAATAACAAGAGGACGTAGAGAGAGACTCTCACACTTGAGGACATGGATAGAGTTGCTAATTGTACATGTATAATGGTAAATGGCAGTAGGACATGTAAATTCTTCATACAAGAAAGAAGGAGGACAAACGTAATAAAGAAAGGTTTATTTGTTCAGCAAAGACAGTGATAACAACAATGCAATATAACAACTAGGTGTAGTGAAGTTAAACATACCATGATGACAGGTATGGTATCTATAGCAGCAATCAGGAATATACAAGAAGTCAGAAGTCATACATTATATAAAGCAATTTGTACTAACTGGCTTCAACACCAGACCCCACCTTACTTTTGATTGTCTAATCATTACTTTGACAATGTGTGTTAACACTTTATTAAATAGTGGTCTTCAAGAGACAGAGTACAGAAACCTTAGTTTTTGTGTCCTATAAATACAATTGGCACTTTGGCTACCACTGTGTGGTCGCCTCTTGAAGATCACTATTTAGTTTATTCTACCGTGGGTCACCACTACGAGGACTTTGGTGCGAGTATCATTCTCAATCGTGTCCAAACATCTACAATGGCAATTGGCAAAAAATAAATAATAGGTTCATAACAACTCAGCACTGAACAACGGCTTAAAAAAACAATGGGACATCATGATGCATGTTTCTGACCTCTTTCTTATGAAGTGCTTGTCACACTGTTCATTATGAGTGCATGACATTTTAGGACGCTTAACTGAGTACAATTAATTCCACATTGACCAAACTATGATTCCTCTCCATGGTGAATTCTCTGGTGTTGTTTAAGGCTGGACATTCGAGAGAAGTGGTGTCCACACTGGTCACATCCATAGGGTTTCTATCCAGTGGAATTTGTCCGTGTCTTTTAAGGATGGACATTTGAGAGAAGTGCTGTCCACACTGATCACATCCATAGGGTTTTTCTCCAGTGTGAATTGTGTGTGTGTGTGTGTGTGTGTGTGTGTGTGTGTGTGTGTGTGTGTGTGTGTGTGTGTAAACAGTTCAGGGCCAGGTTCTTGGTCTCCGCAAACACTGTGCATTTTACAGATTATTTAAAAGTAATGCACTGGACTAATATTACTTCTAAAACGTGAGGACTACATAATAAACTTCAGTTTTTGAACTCTTTAGGAGCAACGAGGGACCAAAGCAACTTGGTTTACTCACAACCAACAGACATAAACACACTGTTGTTAGGGTTAAGTTCAGAACATGTATTTGACAGAAACACTAAATCATAATGCAGAAGTAGTTGTAGTGTATTCTCAAGAGTTTTTGTCATCACAAAATATATGTATTAGGCTACTATGCAACTAAATGTACCAGTGATTCTCTGATGGAACTCAAACTCCTTCATAGATAATACACCAGCACATTGAATGTGTATATTATCCCCTCTACATATTTTGTAATTAAATTACTATGTGAAGTCAATCTTTAGATTTATTTCACTTTTTTACAGAGTGTATACATCTGGTCAGTTCATGCATATCAATGCATCCTGGGTGTCTATGGGCCTGTTCACCAGTTGCATTGTGGGTGATCACAAGTGGACATCTCTTTATACAGATGTAAAATGCACTGAAAGAGGACAACAATCACCTCCTCCTCTCAGAGGGGGAAAGAATGGTGAACATGTTTGACACCTCTTTGTTTGAACTGATCAAAGCTATGATCATGATGAGTCAGGCTGTAAACATACAGCAAAGAGAAGATGTCACTGTATGTCTCACTCAACCACTTTGGTAGATTTAACACATGATTTATGAAGTCTACTCTTAATACATGTTAAAGAGATGTCTTTTAAATTATAATATTTTGTTCTGAAGGAATTTGGAGCAATCATGTGCAAATGAGGTTTCTATAGAGAAATGGCAGCAGGACATGTAGAATGGATAGCGGTGTCATTTACAGACAAATACATGTGTAGTTTGGGGTTGGTTTACTTGGTTTATAAGTTCAGAACATTTATTTGACAGAAACACAAACACTAAATCATAATGTAGAAGTAGTTGTAGTGTATTCTCAATAGTTTTTGTCATCACACAAGGTTCTATTAGGCTGATACCAGGAGGCAGATTTGTGCAAAACATATTTTTTGACAGTGCTCCAACAGATTTTGTCCAAAAATCTCACATATCGGTACACAGTATCTCTATAGTCAGTTTTTCATATTCCATCCTGATTGGCTAAAATTGGCTTCCAAAGTTTGCAGGAGTACACCGTTTTGAACAAAATGCATCAAATAATGAACACAGCATGCATTTTCCGTGAAATTTTGCACGCATATTTCCACTATGCCGAGGTAGAAACGCCACATGATTTAAAAAAAAAATCAGCTTTATGGTGGCGCTATAACAGGCCGATTCATATTTTTACCTTTAACTGCACCGCAGTACTTACACATCTGTGTAAAACTTTGTATGCACACTCCCTAGAGGTCAAGGAAAAACCTTTGCCCTGCATTTTTCACATCTGCCTTTTATAGCACCACATGTTTTTAGATAACTCCTAACATTATCAAAATGTCACGCAAATATATACACATGATCTCCATAGTCATGTGATCAAGACATTGTGTGTTTTATTTTTCATATTCCATCCTCATTGGCTAAGATTGACATCTAAAGTTTGCAGTAGTGGCTTGTTTTGAACGAAAATCCGCAAATCATGAACGCAAATTGTGGTCAAAGTGTGCACACACCTTCACACTATGTTGAGGAAAAAATGCCAAATATTGGCCTGTTATAGCGCCACTAGCAGGTCTAATTTAGCAAAACACATGTTTTGCACAAAATGCCTCAAACCATGAATGCAGTGTTGGGCAGACGATTAACCACATACACGGTATGCCACCAGAGCGCCTGCATTTTGTATTTTTGTTAACCTTTGTGTGACAATAACAATTAAAATGTATAGGCATTTTTTTTAAATGTTTTTTTTAGGTAAAGCAATGCCCTAGCTGCTTCATCATAGAAGCAGCTAGCAGCTGCTAGCA
The DNA here is from genome assembly GCF_963454915.1 of Gymnoscopelus microlampas. Classification (NCBI taxonomy): domain Eukaryota; kingdom Metazoa; phylum Chordata; class Actinopteri; order Myctophiformes; family Myctophidae; genus Gymnoscopelus; species Gymnoscopelus microlampas. Next base: position 44,899,439 of record NC_139955.1, read on the forward strand.
TTTTATGTGAGAATTAGTTATACATCTACATAGGAAAGTTTAGCTTGGTATAAACTTTTGAAACAAAATTACAGCAGTATTGTCGCACAGACACACACACACACACACACACACACACACACACACACACACACACACACACACACACACACACAGTTCTCCCCTTCTTTCATTCTCATGTCAGTTAGTGAGGGTGATTAGATGTCTGGTTAGCACATGAGATAAGGTCAAACATTGTACTGTGTACTGCAGTTAGCTCATACTGTACAACAGGCTCTGTATGCATGCTAGGTAAAATGTAAAAAAGAAAACTATTGTCACTGTCGGCAGTGGTGTAAAGTAACTAAGTACATGTACTTAAGTACTCTAGTCGAGTACAATTTTATTTATTTTTGTTATGTTTTACTTTACTGGAGTATTTCGAATTGTATGTATTTTTACTTTTACTCCACTACATCTCAGGGCAAATGTTGTACTTTTACGCCATTACATTTATTTGAAAACTTTAGTTACTAGTTAATTAGTAGATTTGGATTATTATTGCAGAACATACATTAACCACTCCAGCCCTATATATATATATTGCTCAAGTATATTTTTTATTCCAGACTTTTAATTGTAACAGAGTACTTCTTCATTGTAGTATTGATACTTTTACTTCAGTTAAACATTTGAATATGTTTTCCGCCACTGCCCTCCTCCCCGCCTGGATTCCCTCCCCAGGCCCAGAACACAGGCCAGTTGTGTTTGTATAGATGCTTGACAAAGCAGGATGCACCACAATGGATTCAAACCCACAATAATAATACAAATCTAAACATTAACTAGTACAATCACACATAAACAGAGGATAACAAACAATTGTTTCTTCACCAAAGCTGCTTCTACCTGGTTCTGCTGTTCTGAAGGAATTTGGAGCAATCATGTGCAAATGAGGTTTCTATAGAGACATGAATAACAAGAGGACGTAGAGAGAGACTCTCACACTTGAGGACATGGATAGAGTTGCTAATTGTACATGTATAATGGTAAATGGCAGTAGGACATGTAAATTCTTCATACAAGAAAGAAGGAGGACAAACGTAATAAAGAAAGGTTTATTTGTTCAGCAAAGACAGTGATAACAACAATGCAATATAACAACTAGGTGTAGTGAAGTTAAACATACCATGATGACAGGTATGGTATCTATAGCAGCAATCAGGAATATACAAGAAGTCAGAAGTCATACATTATATAAAGCAATTTGTACTAACTGGCTTCAACACCAGACCCCACCTTACTTTTGATTGTCTAATCATTACTTTGACAATGTGTGTTAACACTTTATTAAATAGTGGTCTTCAAGAGACAGAGTACAGAAACCTTAGTTTTTGTGTCCTATAAATACAATTGGCACTTTGGCTACCACTGTGTGGTCGCCTCTTGAAGATCACTATTTAGTTTATTCTACCGTGGGTCACCACTACGAGGACTTTGGTGCGAGTATCATTCTCAATCGTGTCCAAACATCTACAATGGCAATTGGCAAAAAATAAATAATAGGTTCATAACAACTCAGCACTGAACAACGGCTTAAAAAAACAATGGGACATCATGATGCATGTTTCTGACCTCTTTCTTATGAAGTGCTTGTCACACTGTTCATTATGAGTGCATGACATTTTAGGACGCTTAACTGAGTACAATTAATTCCACATTGACCAAACTATGATTCCTCTCCATGGTGAATTCTCTGGTGTTGTTTAAGGCTGGACATTCGAGAGAAGTGGTGTCCACACTGGTCACATCCATAGGGTTTCTATCCAGTGGAATTTGTCCGTGTCTTTTAAGGATGGACATTTGAGAGAAGTGCTGTCCACACTGATCACATCCATAGGGTTTTTCTCCAGTGTGAATTCTCTGGTGTATTTTAAGGATTGACATTCGAGAAAAGTTTTGTCCACACTGATCACATCCATAGGGTTTTTCTCCAGTGTGAATTCTCTGGTGTCTTTTAAGTTTGGACATGCAACTGAAGTGTTTTCCACACTGATCACAGCTCTGTTGTCTTGGTTTGGCCAAGCTTCTTTGTTCATTCTCTGCTGGTAGCACAGGGAAGCCAGACTGATGATTAAACACTGGATTGCAGAAAGACAAAGGAAATATGGGAATGGGAATGGAGTATAAATGTACAACTTAATTACATTAAGCTGTTCCCTAGAATGAATATATAGATATAGATAGATATAGAGAGATAGCAAACAAGCAACAAGCTGAGACAACAAAGGAGACACAGCAAACAAGCAACAAGCTGAGACAACAAAGGAGACACAGCAAAAATAAAGATAAATAATATACAACAAAGCTAGAGGTCTAATTAAAATGAAACACAGATTATAAAAAAAATAATAAGATTGAGACAAGTAGTGAGACTTAATTTAAAACTTGAAAACTAAAGTAATAAAACATTTGTATGACAGAGCAGGGAAATTAAAACTAGAGATGTAGAGAAAGTAACATACCATTTTCTTTGGGTCCCTCCTGTTCAGCAGAACTGTCCCTGGTTGGGTTGAGAGAGTTCATCTTCCACTGAATTCTGGAGTCCACAGTCAGATCTGATTAGAAATGATAGATATCCTGGAGGAGTTGTGGATAAATCACAACTACACACTCTTCTTATACTAGAGAGCCTGGGGTGGAGCCAATGACTGCTTTGAATGATTGGACAAAGAAAACAATACAACCATCTCTCCACCAATCACAACCTAACATACTTCTACATGCCCCTCCCCCAGACATGCTTCATCCATGCAACCTTCTAGAAACTGTTGACTTTCTGTTACAAGAGAACCAAGAGCATCCATTTGTGGATGAATTAATTTTTAATCTTCATGTAATTCAAATGTGTCTTAATTCCTATAAGATTAATATAATATATCTGAATATAACACCCTGTATTTATAAATGTAGTTATTATAAAATGCATGCACAGTAAACAGACAATCAGTATCTTCAGACTTCAATAATGTTGTATTCACTCATTAATGAATATATGAGCAGTGGCGGAAAAAATACTCAAATTCTTTACTTAAGTAAAAGTATCAATACTGCAATATAAAACTACTCTGTTACAAGTAAAAGTCCAGAATTAAAAATATACTTGAGTAAAAGTATAAAAGTATTGGCACGAAAATGTACTTAAAGTACCAAAATACTAAGTAAAAGTACTAAATGTTTGAAAATAGCCGAGGTATAAAATAGGGCTAAAGTGGTTAATGTATGTTTCATTATATCATATTTTATATCTGAAAAGTAACTAAAGTTTTCAAGTAAATGTAGTGGAGTAAAAGTACAATATTTGCCTCTGAGATGTAGAAGTAAAAGTATTGGAAATTGGAAATACTCAAGTAAAGTGCAAATACCTCAAAATTGTACGTAAGTACAGTACTTAAGTAAATGTACTTGTACCTCTTTGTTTGAACTGATCAAAGCTATGATTATGATGATCATGATGAGTCAGGCTATAAACATACAGCAAAGAGAAGATGTCACTGTATGTCTCACCACTTTGGTAGATTTAACACATGCTTTATGAAGTCTTAACACATGTTAAGAGGTGTCCTATACATTGTATTATATTGTTCTGAAGGAATTTGGAGCAATCATGTGCAAATGAGGTTTCTATAGAGAAATAGCAGCAGGACATGTAGAATGGATATAGCAGTGTCATTTACAGACAAATACATGTGTAGTTTGGGGTTGGTTTACTTGGTTTACTCACAACCAACAGACATAAACACACTGTTGTAATGGTTAAGTTCAGAACAGAACATGTATTTGACAGAAACACAAACACTAAATCATAATGTAGAAGTAGTTGTAGTGTATTCTCAAGACTTTTTGTCATCACACAAGGTTCTATTTATTAGGCTGGTACAAGGAGGCCGATTTGTGCAAAACATATTTTTTGACATTACTCCTACAGGTTTTGTCCAAAAATCTCGCAAAATCGGTACACAGTATCTCTATAGTCAGTTTTTCATATTCCATCCTGATTGGATAAAAATGGCTTCCAAGTTTTCAGGAGTGCTCCGTTTTGAACAAAATGCCTCAAATCATGAACACAGCATGCATTTTCCGTGAAATTTTGCATGCATATTTCCACTATGCCGAGGTAGAAACGCCACATGATTTTTTTTTAAAATCAGCTTTATGGTGGCGCTATAACAGGCCGATTCATATTTTTACCTATAACTGCACCGCAGTACTTACACATCTGTGTAAAACTTTGTATGCACACTCCCTAGAGGACAAGGAAAAATCTTTGCTAATCAAGACATTGTGTGTTTTATTTTTCATATTCCATCCTCATTGGCTAAGATTGACATCTAAAGTTTGCAGTAGTGGCTTGTTTTGAACGAAATTCCGCAAATCATGAACGCACCGTCCGATTATGGTCAAAGTGTGCACACACCTTCACACTATGTTGAGGAAAAAATTCCAAATATTGGCCTGTTATAGCGCCACCAGCAGGTCTAATTTAGCAAAACACATGTTTTGCACAAAATGCCTCAAACCATGAATGCAGTGTTGGGCAGACGATTAACCACATACACGGTATGCCACCAGAGCGCCTGCATTTTGTATTTTTGTTAACCTTTGTGTGACAATAACAATTAAAATGTATAGGCATTTTTTTAAAATGTTTTTTTTAGGTAAAGCAATGCCCGAGCTGCTTCATCATAGAAGCAGCTAGCAGCTGCTAGCATTTTCTGTGAGAATTAGTTATACATCTACATAGGAAAGTTTAGCTTGGTATAAACTTTTGAAACAAAATTACAGCAGTATTGTCGCACAGACACACACACACACACACACACACACACACACACACACACACACACACACACACACACACACACACACACACACACACACACACACACACACACAGTACTCCCCTTCTTTCATTCTCATGTCAGTTAGTGAGGGTGATTAGATTTCAGCACTTCTTTGCTATTGCAGTTAGCTCATACTGTACAACAGGCTATGCATGCATGCTAGCTAAAATGTAAAAAAGAAAACTATTGTCACTGTCGGCATGGTGTAAAGTAACTAAGTACATGTACTTAAGTACTCTAGTCGAGTACTTTTTTTTGTTGAGTTTTACTTTACTGGAGTATTTCCGATTTTATGTATTTTTACTTCTACTTCACTACATCTCAGGGCAAATATTGTACTTTTACGCCATTACATTTATTTGAAAACTTTAGTTACTAGTTAATTAGTAGATTTTGATTATTATTGCAGAACATACATTAACCACTCCAGCCCTATATATATATATATATATATATATATATATATATATATATATATATATATATATATATATATATATATATATGGCAGTAAAGTAAAACATAACAAAAAAACTAAAATTTTACTCGACTAGAGTACTTAAGTACATGTACTTAGTTACTTTACACCACTGCCGACAGTGACAATAGTTTTTTTTGTTTTACATTTTACCTAGCATGCATACAGAGCCTGTTGTACAGTATGAGCTAACTGCAGTACACAGTACAACGTTTGACCTTATCTCATGTGCTAACCAGACATCTAATCACCCTCACTAACTGACATGAGAATGAAAGAAGGGGAGAACTGTGTGTGTGTGTGTGTGTGTGTGTGTGTGTGTGTGTGTGTGTGTGTGTGTGTGTGTGTGTGTGTGTGTGTGTGTGTGTGTGTGTGTGTGTGTGTGTGTGTGTGTGTGTGTGTGTGGAATTAATTGTACTCAGTTTAGCATCCTAAAATGTCATGCACACATATCAATGAAACATAACTATGAACAGTGTGACAAGTGTTTCATTAGAAAGGGGTCAGAAACATGCATCATGATGTTGTTTTAAGCAGTTGTTCAGTCTGCTGAGCTGTTATGAACCTATTACATGTATATTAGCATTGCCATTGTAGATGTTTGGACACTAGTGTGTGAGCACTGTGCACAAGAATGATACTCACACCAAAGTCCTCGTAGCAAACTAAATAGTGATCTTCAAAAGGCGACCACACAGTGGTAGTCAAAGTGCCAATTTTATAGGACACAAAAAAACTAAGGTTTCTGTCTCTTGAAGACCACTATTTAATAAAGTGTTAACACACATTTTCAAAGTAATGATTAGACAAACACAGGTATGGTGGGGTCTGGTGTTGACGCCAGTTAGTACAAATTGCTTTATATATGTATGACTTATGACTTCTTGTATATTCCTGATTGCTGCTATAGATACCATACCTGTCATCATGGTATGTTTAACTTCATAACACCTAGTTGTTATATTGCATTGTTGTGTTATCACTGTCTTTGCTGAACAAATAAACCTTTCTTTATTACTTTTGTCCTCCTTCTTTCTTGTATGAAGAATTTACATGTCCTCCTGCCATTTACCATTCTACATGTCCTGCTGCCATTTACATGTACAATTAGCAACTCTAGCCATGTCCTCAAGTGTGAGAGTCTCTCTCTACGTCCTCTTGTTATTCATTTCTCTATAGAAACCTCATTTGCACATGATTGCTCCAAATTCCTTCAGAACAACAGAACCAGGTAGAAGCAGCTTTGGTGAAGAAACAATTGGTTGTTATCCTCTGTTTATGTGTGATTGTACTAGTTAATTTGTAGATTTGTATTATTACTGTGGCTTTGAATCCATTGTGGTGCATCCTGCTTTGTCAAGCATCTATACGAACACAACTGGCCTGTGTTCTGGGCCTGGGGAGGGAATCCAGGCGGGGAGGAGGGCAGTGGTGGAAAACATATTCAAATGTTTAACTGAAGTAAAATTATCAATACTACAATGAAGAAGTACTCTGTTAAAATTAAAAGTCTGGAACAAAAAAAAAATACTTGAGCAATATATATATATATATATATATATATATATATATATATATATATATATATATATATATATATATATATATAGCCCAGAACACACGCCAGTTGTGTTCGTATAGATGCTTGACAAAGCAGGATGCACCACAATGGATTCAAAGCCACAGTAATAATACAAATCTACAAATTAACTAGTACAATCACACATAAACAGAGGATAACAACCAATTGTTTCTTCACCAAAGCTGCTTCTACCTGGTTCTGTTGTTCTGAAGGAATTTGGAGCAATCATGTGCAAATGAGGTTTCTATAGAGAAATGAATAACAAGAGGACGTAGAGAGAGACTCTCACACTTGAGGACATGGCTAGAGTTGCTAATTGTACATGTAAATGGCAGCAGGACATGTAGAATGGTAAATGGCAGGAGGACATGTAAATTCTTCATACAAGAAAGAAGGAGGACAAAAGTAATAAAGAAAGGTTTATTTGTTCAGCAAAGACAGTGATAACACAACAATGCAATATAACAACTAGGTGTTATGAAGTTAAACATACCATGATGACAGGTATGGTATCTATAGCAGCAATCAGGAATATACAAGAAGTCATAAGTCATACATATATAAAGCAATTTGTACTAACTGGCGTCAACACCAGACCCCACCATACCTGTGTTTGTCTAATCATTACTTTGAAAATGTGTGTTAACACTTTATTAAATAGTGGTCTTCAAGAGACAGAAACCTTAGTTTTTTTGTGTCCTATAAAATTGGCACTTTGACTACCACTGTGTGGTCGCCTTTTGAAGATCACTATTTAGTTTGCTACGAGGACTTTGGTGTGAGTATCATTCTTGTGCACAGTGCTCACACACTAGTGTCCAAACATCTACAATGGCAATGCTAATATACATGTAATAGGTTCATAACAGCTCAGCAGACTGAACAACTGCTTAAAAGAACAACAATGGGTCATCATGATGCATGTTTCTGACCCCTTTCTAATGAAACACTTGTCACACTGTTCATAGTTATGTTTCATTGATATGTGTGCATGACATTTTAGGATGCTAAACTGAGTACAATTAATTCCACACACACACACACACACACACACACACACACACACACACACACACACACACACACACACACACACACACACACACACAGTTCTCCCCTTCTTTCATTCTCATGTCAGTTAGTGAGGGTGATTAGATGTCTGGTTAGCACATGAGATAAGGTCAAACATTGTACTGTGTACTGCAGTTAGCTCATACTGTACAACAGGCTCTGTATGCATGCTAGGTAAAATGTAAAACAAAAAAAACTATTGTCACTGTCGGCAGTGGTGTAAAGTAACTAAGTACATGTACTTAAGTACTCTAGTCGAGTACAATTTTAGTTTTTTTGTTATGTTTTACTTTACTGGAGTATTTCGAATTGTATGTATTTTTACTTTTACTCCACTACATCTCAGGGCAAATATTTTACTTTCACGCCAATTGTACATGTATGTAAATGGCAGCAGGACATGTAAATTCTTCATAAAAGAAAGAAGGAGGACAAAAGTAAAAAAGAAAGGTTTATTTGTTCAGCAAGAACAGTGATAACACAACAATGCAATATAACAACTAGGTGTAATGAAGTTATACATACCATGATGACAGGTATGGTATCTATAGCAACAATCAGGAATACACAAGAAGTCAGAAGGCGTACATATAGAAAGCAATGTGTACTAACTGGCTTCAACACCAGACCCCACCATACCTGTGCTTGTCTAATCATTACTTTGAAAATGTGTGTTAACACTATTAAATAGTGGTCTTCAAGAGACAGAAACCTTAGTTTTTTTGTGTCATATAAAATTGGCACTTTGACTACCACTGTGTGGTCGCCTTTTGAAGATCACTATTTAGTTTGCTACGAGGACTTTGGTATCATTCTCGTGCATAGTGCTCACACACTAGTGTCCAAACATCTACAATGACAATGCTAATATACATGTAATAGGTTCATAACAGCTCAGCAGACTGAACAACTGCTTAAAATAACAACAATGGGTCATCATGATGCATGTTTCTGACCCCTTTCCAATGAAACGCTTGTCACACTGTTCATAGTTATGTTTCATTGATATGTGTGCATGACATTTTAGGATGCTAAACTGAGTACAATTAATTCCACATTGACCAAATTAGGATGTCTATCCAGTGTGAATTCTCTGGTGTCTTTTAAGGCTGGACATTTGAGAGAAGTGCTGTCCACACTGATCACATCCATAGGATTTCTCTCCAGTGTGAATTCTCTGGTGTCTTTTAAGGCTGGACATCTCAGAGAAATGTTGTCCACACTGATCACATCCGTAGGGTTTCTCTCCAGTGTGCATTCTCTGGTGAGTTTTAAGGTGGGACATTTGAGAGAAGTATTGTCCGCAGTGAATACATCCATAGGGTTTCTCTCCAGTGTGAATTCTCTGGTGTGTTTTAAGGGTGGACATCTCAGAGAAGTGTTGTCCACACTGATCACATCCATATGGTTTCTCTCCAGTGTGAATTCTCTGATGTCTTTTAAGGATGGACATTCGAGAGAAGTGCTGTCCACACTGGTCGCATCCATAGGGTTTCTCTCCAGTGTGAATTCTCTGGTGTGCTTTAAGGGTGGTCATATGAGAAAAGTGTTGTCCACACTGATCACATCCATAGGGTTTCTCTCCAGTGTGAATTCTCTGGTGAATTTTAAGGTGGGACATCTCAGAGAAGTGTTGTCCACACTGGTCACATCCATATGGTTTCTCTCCAGTGTGAATTCTCTGATGTCTTTTAAGGATGGACATTCGAGAGAAGTGCTGTCCACACTGGTCACATCCATATGGTTTCTCTCCAGTGTGAATTCTCTGGTGTGTTTTAAGTTTGGACATGCAACTGAAGTGTTGTCCACACTGATCACAGCAGTGTCGTCTTGGTTTGGCCAAGCTTCTTTGTTCATTCTCTGCTGGTAGCACAGGGATGCCAGACTGATGATTAAACACTGGATTGCAGAAAGATAAAGGAAATATCGTTGAGATGTGGGAATGGAGTATACATGTACAACTTAATTACATTAACTGTTCCCTAGAATGAATATATAGATATAGAGAGATAGCAAAAAAGCAACAAGCTGAGACATCAAAGGAAACACAGCAAAAATAAAGACAACAGAGCAGAACAACAGAGCTAGAGGTCAAATTAAAATGAAACACAAATTATAAAAATAATAAGATTGAGACAAGTAGTGAGACTGCTTAATTTAAAACTTGAAAACTAAAGTAATAAAACATTTGTATGACCGAGCAGGGAAATTAAAACTAGAGAGGTATAGAAAGTAACATACCATTTTCTTTGGGTCCCTCCTGTTCAGCAGAACTGTCCCTGGTTGGGTTGAGAGAGTCCATCTTCCACTGAATTCTGGAGTCCACAGTCAGACCTGATTAGAAATGATTGATATCCTGGAGGAGTTGTGGATAAATTACAACTACACACTCTTCTTATACTACAGAGCCTGGGGTAGAGCCAGTGACTGCTTTGAATGATTGGACAAAGAGAACAATACAACCATCTCTCCACCAATCACAACCTAACATACTTCTACATGCCCCTCCCCCAGACATGCTCCATCCATGCAACCTTATAGAAACTGTTGACTTTCTGTTACAAGAGAACCAAGAGCATCCATTTGTGGATGAATTCATTTGTAAATCTTCATGCAATTTAAATTTGTCTTAATTCCTATAAGATTAATATAAGAGTTCTGAATATAACACCCTGTATTTATAAATGTAGTTATTATAAAATGCATGCACAGTAAACAGACAATCAGTATCTTCAGATTTCAACAATGTTGTATTCACTCATTAATGAATACTAGAAGCTCGGCCGCCCTTCGGGCGGCCGAGCGTCTAGCCCTTCGGGTTGCCGAGGGTCTAGTCGGGGACCGGCCTACACAGGAACGATGTAAATAGGGAATGAATGCTCCACCCTTTAAATCAAACCCCATTATACCTGTTGTCATAGGACCCGTTTTGGCCATCTGTTTGCCTGTGTCCATTTATGCCCATCTGTGTGTGCATTTATGCCCATATATGGAGCTATCTGTGTCTGTGATATATGGACATCTCTGTATGTGTCTGGGTGTGTCCCTTTTATGCCCGTATATGGAGATATCTGTGTCTGTCTGTGTCCATTTATGCCCATTATCCTAAAGGAGTTCGCTATAAACAATGTTGTCAGTAATGCCCTTGTCATTATCCACAATGAAAACTTTTACAGCGCTGGCTCTCTTTCCTCTAGAGAAGGCTGTGTAGAGTTGGCCATGAGCGAACACAGGTTTAGGCAAGTAGATGCCAACTCGTTCATTCTCTTGGCCCTGACCCTTATTGATTGTAACAGAGAATGCTAAGCGGATAGGGAACTGTCGTCTAATGAAGGTGAAGGGAAGCTCACCTCTGTCATAGTGAGGTATTCTTGGTAGGAAGATTGTTTCACCCCTGTTTGTGCCTACTGCAATCTCACACTCAATGACTCTGTCCATCATTTGCATTACCACCATTCTGGTGCCATTCTTGAGAGTGCGGTCAGGACCTGATTGCAGGTTTCTAAGCAGCTTGACTGGTGCGCCTACTTTCAATTTGAGGTTATGATCAGGGATTCAACATAACACTGGCATTGATGAATCTGGAGATCTCATCCCTGTCTTCAATATCGAGAGTGCCAACATCAACTCCTTTATGGACGTATTTGTACAGGTACTTGATTGTACGGAAGGAGCCAACAAATTCAACATTGATGTGGCATTTATATTTAAGTAGGACCCAAGCGTTGTAAGGAACGACCCACCTGCTGTCAAACAGAAAGTCATTCTTCTTATGGGTGTGACCGACAATGGGCCGTCTGTACTCTGGGTAGCCATGACCATCATGAGGCAGTCGTGTGTTGGCACAGAAGTTTTATGGGAATTTCTTAGTACAGATACCATTGACCATGCAGGGGCTGTTAGGGTAGGCCGGGCCACAGGGTCCATGTAGCATGAATCGACACACCAGCTCATACAGCTCTGGCTCCTTTTGTTTGTCAGGTATGTCTGCTCTAATTATTTGATCAATGTCATCGACAGTCAAAATCTCATGTAGGAGTAGCAGTATGTGGGCATGTTTCAGTCCTCTCATCTGTCCTTCAATAGTGTGTATTCTAGCCTTCATCTTCCCAAAGACGCCGAGCTTTGTGTCGTGGAGGAGCTCATCCAAACTCCTTTTGAAAACTTTGTTAACAATGTCTGGTCTGTCAGTGGGCTGCTGTCCTGGAAAGATGTTACTCAGTACACCTTCACTCCTTGCGTTTGACGTCATGGTAATGAAGAGGTCAAACCTTCTATATCTGGCTGCTATGGCAAGGGCATCTTGAAAGCGCTTGAATTGGTATCTGGGGCTACCAGTGTGTGAGCCTGGAAGAATTATCTGTTGACCAATCCTGGTGGCCTCAGTCTGTCCTGGCTGTGCTTGCTGTGCAGTTAGGGCATCATCCAGACCTGAATACTGGTGGGCCCTGTACTTGTCTTGTTGTTCCCTACTCCTGTAGAATTTTATCCGGCAACTTTCAATTTTGGAGTATTGATCACAGAAGTATTCTTGAGTAAGTCTCCCTGACTTCAGAAGGGTGTTGAAAGAATTAGTTCTTTGTTGTAGATGGAATCTGAAGAACTCCTGAAGAGTGACTTTGCCTCTGGCTGAATTTGCATTAACCTTGAGGATGGGATTGTCGATGCTGAAGCCAGCATCTCCATATGGCAAGATCAAGGGATAGGCAGCTGGGTCATACATAGGGTGGAGTGAATTGATATGTGTAGTTTGTCTGTGATTAGGTGCATCAGCTGGAGTTCTGTACAGAACAATGTCTCGAGGTTGTGTCTGGTCTCCTGGTGCAAAAATAACAACGTCAGGGACATCAGGAACACTGTCTCCTCCTCTGTCTGCTCCTCCTGTCTGGCCAGCGGATGTTGACTGTCCCATCTGATCCCCTGTCATAGTTTTATGCCCATATATGGAGATCTCTGTATCTGGTTGTCTGTGTCCCTTTATGCCCATAATGGAGATCTCTGTATCTGTCTGTGCCTTCGACTGTGTTGCAGACACAGTGCCGGTTCCCCCTTTAATTCAAACCCCATTATACCTGTTGTCATTGGACCCGTTTTGACTTTATTATGGAGATCTCTGGATCTGTCTGTCTGTTTCCCTTTCATGCCCATATATGGGGATCTATGTATCTGTTTGTATGTGTCCTTTTATGCCCATATATGGCATATATCTCTGTCGCTTTTTGTTTGTTTCTTCTTTAAGCAGAATATGCAGCCTGCATAAATCTGCATCATTCAAGTCATCATCCCAGTCCCACGCTTTGTTGCTCTTTTCTTTTTTGTAGCGGGAGAGTTCAGCTTGAGTTTTTTTGGAGAACTTGTTTTTTGTTGGTCTTGTGCTGTTGATTTAGCTTGTCTTATGTTTGTCTCCCCCGTCTGCACCTCATCCAACTCAGATCTTGACTGATCCTTGTTTTCTTCAGTAAAAGCAGCACAGTTGATTCATTCTTCATCACCGATCTCATCAAAAAAACTGTCTCCTCCTCCTCTCTTCTTTTTTCCTGCTCCAGTTTTTGTATATAAAGAAGGACTTGAGTCGATGTCTTGAAGGCCTGCTCCTGCAATTCCTTCCGGCTTTCCATGAACTTGCACTGATAATTTAGAAGTACCAAGTTGTTACGAATTATTTCTCCTTCACCGGGGTTTAGCTTTGGTAGCTTTTCTGGAGTACTCATTTTTTTGAGAGCTGCTTATAGACTATATGCAGAGGTCTGTCAAGAGTGCTGGACTTAGCTTAGAAGCCGGCTTATATACTTTCATCTGACACGTATGCCACGTGATGTCAGAGCCCTTTATGGTGTGATGTCACAATGAGTCAGCGCTTGCGCGAGAAGTGATTGGCAGGTGAGATTGACCACCCGGAAGTAAATTTGGAGCAGACACTTTATGACACTTTATGATTATTTTAAAATGAGGCACATGTGAAGGCTGTAAATTAAGTAGAATTACTTATATACTTTTGCATGAGTGATTTTTGTAGCAAGTTGGGAGGGAAATGGAGCAGTGCTTTGGCCGTGAGTTGTTCCTTAGTGGTTGAGGTTCCAAAGGCGCACGGCTCTCTGATTGTATTGTTGGGATTAGTAGTCAGGACTCCGCATATGGAGATTCCGAACCTTTCGCGTTGGTTCCGGAAAACCGCATATCGGGTCGGGTCGAGGCCTAGCTAAGATCGTAGGCAAAGGTCTGAACTATCTGTGTGCGAAATTTGGAGTCTGTAGCACCAACCATGTGCTGTCAGGGCTCATCCATGCGATTTGGCCCAATTCGGCCTCGGCTTCAATTAGTAGTCACGATATGAGCAGTGGTGGAAAAAAAGTACTCAAATTCTTTACTCAAGTAAAAGTATCAATACTGCAATATAAAAATACTCTGTTACAAGTAAAAGTCCAGAATTAAAAATGTACTTGAGTAAAAGTAAAAAAGTATTGGCATCAAAATATACTTAAACTACCAAAAGTAAGAGTACTAAATGTTTGAAAATAGCCGAGGGATAAAATAGGGCTAAAGTGGTTAATGTATGTTTCATTATATCACAATTTATATCTGCAAAGTAACTAAAGTTTTCAAGTAAATGTAGTGGAGTAAAAGTACAATATTTGCCTCTGAGATGTAGTGGAGTAGAAGTAAAAGTATTGGAAATTGGAAATACTCAAGTAAAGTACAAATACCTCAAAATTGTACGTAAGTACAGTACTTAAGTAAATGTACTTAGTTACTTTCCACCACTGTATATGAGTGGATATGAAATAATTATCTCATCAGAGTCAGGTCTTAAGATGGGATGTACAATGTTCTGCTTATTAACCCTTGTGTCGTGATGAGAGGTCAAGGTCTAACAGCTGACCAAATGAGATGTTTTATTGTCAAATATTTTCTGTCAAAGTTATTTTCATTGAAGTATATTTAAGTGTTTTCTATGTTCTAAACCCTGGTGGTGTGGGCTGCTTTGTGAATGTAATTAAGTTACCATAAACGCATTACATAAATAGTTCACCTCAAACTATCTCTGATTTGAAAAGTAAAATATACATCTAGTTTCACCTTTTTCTGTAACGGTCATCACTGCTAATCATTTCTCATGTCCTGCTTCCATTTACATTCACAATAAACAACTCTAGTCATGTCCTTGTGTGGATGAGTCTCTCTCATCTCAATCTTGATATTCAAGCAGAGCCATTAAGAAAGGCCATTCAAGTTCCTGTTTTACACCATTGCTCCAAATTCCTTCAGAACTATACAACCTGGTGTGGTCAAGGAATAACCGATTGCTATATTCTGTTCATAGTCTTCATTGTACATCACAGCATCTTCATTTATTTGGCAAACATCTTGTGTTCTCTACAATTACAAGGTCTTTAGAAATATCTCCCTCACCCACTTCACACCTGCACTGCAACATTCCTTTTGTCTTGTGAATGATGCTTAGCTGTCTTTAGAAAATGATCTATATCCATGCAAATGTGGTCATTGATCACATGATGCGTCACTGTCTGACCAGGTGGCCCTGGTGTGTGAAAAACTGACAGGAATAATTTGACTCCAAATAACAGGCTTTTGAGGATTAACATGGTCATATTTTGTTTCTAGAATATATTTTGGAATGTTAAAGTTACACACACGTATCCATGGACTATTTAGTGGAAATCAAGGAACGGCAGCCATATGAGAGCTTAATTTTCAAAGTTACATGAGTTATATCAGTGCTCTCTTTCTATGTTAGTCTTTAGTCTTTAGTGGTGGTGGGCTACTAGAGAATGACATATGATTGCTGAAGTTATCATACATAGTTCACCTCAAACTATCTCTGATTTGAACAGTAACATTTATACCACTTTGAGAACCATTGGAATATATAAGTACACGGTATGTTATTGCTTCCCTAACATCAAGTGTCTTCCATTAGGTTTCACATTAGGTTTCTATAGAGAAATGAATGACAAGAGGACGTAGAGAGAGACTCTTATACATGAGGACATGGATAGAGTTGTTAAGTGTAGGCCTGTAAATGTAAATGGCAGCAGGACATGTAGAATGGATGTAGCAGTGTCATTTACAGACAAATACATGTGTAGTTTGGGGTTGGTTTACTTGGTTTACTCACAACCAACAGACATAAACACACTGTTTTTAGGATTAAGTTCAGAACATGTATTTGCGTGGCTGTCTGGTTAGCACATGAGATAAGGTCAAACATTCTACTGTGTACTGCAGTTAGCTCATAGTGTACAACAGGCTCTGCATGCATGCTAGCTAAAAAGTATGTACACAAGATAAATATTGTCTCTGTCTGCAGTGGTGTAAAGTAACATGTACTCAAGTACTCTAGTTGAGTACCATTTTTAGTTTTTTTTACTTTACTGGAGTATTTCCAATTGTATGTACCTTTACTTCTACTCCACTACATCTCAGAGGCAAATATTGTACTTTTACTCCACTACAGTTATTTGAAAACGTATTTACTAGTTAGTTAGTAGATTTTGAATATTATTACAAGACATACATTAACCACTCCAGCCCTATATATATTTCGGACATTTGAAAATGGCAGATCTACAAGCTCACAATAGGTTGTGTTGTGACACGTTGTGAGCTTGTAGATCTGCTATTTTCAAAAGATGTTTATACGTTTGAAAACTTGAAATGGGACATTCTGCATAATGAGTACTTTTACTTTTGGTACTTCTCAATACCAATACTTGTGTATTTTTACTCAAGTACATTTTTTTATTCCAGACTTTTACTTGTAACAGTTTACTTCTACATTGCAGTATTGATACTTTTACTTAAGTTAAGTACACCACTTAAGTACACCACTACCCTCCCCCCGTCTGGATTCCCTCCCCAGGCCCAGAACACAGGCCAGTTGTGTTCGTATGCTTGAAAAAGCAGGAAGCACCGCCATGGATTCAAACCCACAGTAATAATACAAATCTACAAATTAACTAGTGCAATCAGCCAATCACACATAATCAGAGTATAATAAACAGTTAGTTACTTCGCCAAAGCTGCTTCTACCTGGTTCTGTTGTTCTGAAGGAATTTGGAGCTATCATGTGCAAATGAGGTTTCTAGAGAACAAGAGGATGGATAGTTGTTAATTGTACATGTAAATGGCAGCAGGACATGTACATTCTTCATACAAGAAAGGAGGACAAAAGTAATAAAGTAAGGTTTATTTGTTCAACAAAGACAGTGATAACACAACAATGCAATATAACAACTAGGTGTAATGAAGTTAAACATACCATGATGACAGGTATGGTATCTATAGCAGCAATCAGGAATATACAAGAAGTCAGAAGGCATTAAGCAGTTTGTACTAACTGGCTTCAACACCAGACCACACCCTACCTGTGCTTGTTTAATAATTACTTTGAAAATGTGTGTTAACTTTTTCTTCAACGCTTGTCACACTGTTCACAATCATTTTTCATTGATATGTGTGCATGACATTTTAGGGTGCCTAACTGAGTACAATTAATTCCACATTGACCAAATTAGGATGTCTCTCCAGTGTGAAGTATCTGGTGTCTTTTAAGGGAGGACATCTCAGAGAAGTGTTGTCCACACTGATCACATCCATAGGGTTTCTCTCCAGTGTGAATTCTCTGGTGTTTTGTAAGGGTTGTCATTTGAGAGAAGTGTTTTCCACACTGTTCACATCCATAGGGTTTCTCTCCAGTGTGGATTCTCCGGTGTTTCTTAAGGGAGGACATCTCAGAGAAGTGTTGTCCACACTGATCACATCCATAGGGTTTCTCTCCAGTGTGAATCCTCTGGTGTTTTGTAAGGGTTGTCATTTGAGAGAAGTGTTTTCCACACTGATCACATCCATAGGGTTTCTCTCCTGTGTGAATTATCTGGTGTGTTTTAAGGGTGGACATCAGAGAGAAGTGTTTTCCACACTGATCACATCCATAGGGGCTCTCCCCAGTGTGAATTATCTGGTGTCTTTTAAGGGAGGACATCTCAGAGAAGTGTTGTCCACACTGGTCGCATCCATAGGGTTTCTCTCCAGTGTGGATTTTCCGGTGTCTTTTAAGGTTGGACATTAGAGAAAAGTGTTGTCCACACTGATCACATCCATAGGGTATCTCTCTAGTGTGAATTCTTTGGTGTTTTTTAAGGGAGGACATCTCAGAGAAGTGTTGTCCACACTGATCACATCCATAGGGTTTCTCTCCAGTGTGAATTCTTTGGTGTGTTTTAAGGGTGGTCATTTGGGAGAAGTGTTTTCCACACTGATCACATCCATAGGGTTTCTCTCCAGTGTGAATTCTTTGGTGTTTTTTTAGGCTGGATATTCGAGAGAAGTGTTGTCCACACTGATCACATCCATAGGGTTTCTCTCCAGTGTGAATTCTCTGGTGTGTTTTAAGTTTGGACATGTAATTGAAGTTTTGTCCACACTGATCACAGCAGTGTCGTCTTGGTTTGGCCAAGCTTCTTTGTTCATTCTCTGCTGGTAGCACAGGGAAGCCAGACTGATGATTCAATACTGGATTGCAGAAAGACAAAGGAAATATGGTTGAGAGGTGGGAATGGAGTATAAATGTACAACTTAATTACATTAAGGGCGTGTTCGAAAATACAGCACTGAGCGCACTGGCCAATACAAACTAATAGGCGAGTGTGCTCCGGTGTGTAATTTCCGAACGCACCCTAAGCTGTTCCCTAGAATGAATATATAGATAGATATAGAGAGATAGCAAACAAGCAACAAGCTGAGACAACAAAGGAGACACAGCATGAAGATAAATAATATACAACAAAGCTAGAGGTCTAATTAAAATGACAGATTGTAAAATATATATATAAAATAATAAGATTGAGACAAGTAGTGAGACTGCTTAATTTAAAACTTGAAAACTAAAGTAATAAAACATTTGTATGACAGAGCATGGAAATTAAAAGATGTAGAGAAAGTAACATACCATTTTCTTTGGGTCCCTCCTGTTCAGCAGAACTGTCCCTGGTTGGGTTGAGAGAGTCCATCTTCCACTGAATTCTAGAGTCCACAGTCAGATCTGATCAGAAATGATTGATATCCTGGAGGAGTTGTGGATAAATTACAACTACACACTCTTCTTATACTAGAGAGCCTGGGGTGGAGCCAGTGACTGCTTTGAATGATTGGACAAAGAGAAAAATACAACCATCTCTCCACCAATCACTACCTATCATACTTCTACATGCCCCTCCCCCAGAAATGCTCCATCCTTGCAACCTTCTAGAAACTGTTGACTTTCTGTTACAAGAGCATCCATTTGTGGATTAATTCATTTGTAATCTTCATGCAATTCAAATGTGTCTTAATTCTGATAAGATTAATATAATGTATCTGAATATAACACCCTTTATCTATAAATGCATTCATTATAAAATGCATGAACAGTAAACAGACAATCAGTATCTTCAGACTTGAACAATGTTGTATTCACTCATTAATGAATATATGAGTGAATATGAAATAATTCTCTCATCAGAGTCAGGTCTTAAGATGGGATGTACAATGTTCTGCTTATTAACCCCATTTACAATAAATAACTCTAGTCATGTCCTCGTGTGGATGAGTATCTCTCATCTCAATCTATTGCTATTCAAGCAGAGCCATTAAGATAGAAAGGCCATTCAAGTTCCTATTTTACACCATTGCTCTGAATTTGGAGCAATCATGTGCAAATGAGGTTTCTATAGAGACATGAATAACAAGAGGACGTAGAGAGAGACTCTCATACATGAGGACATGGATAGAGTTGTTAATTGTACATGTAAATGGCAGCAGGACATGTAGAATGGATATAGCAGTGTGATTTACAGACAAATACATGTGTAGTTTGGGGTTGGTTTACTTGGTTTACTCACAACCAACAGACATCAACACACTGTTGTTAGGGTTAAGTTCAGAACATGTATTTGCGTGGCTGTCTGGTTAGCACATGAGATAAGGTCAAACATTCTACTGTGTACTGCAGTTAGCTCATACTGTACAACAGGCTCTGCATGCATGCTAGCTAAAAAAATATATACAAAAGAAAAATATTGCCACTGTCGGCAGTGGTGTAAAGTAACTAAGTACGTGTAATCAAGTACTCTAGTTGAGTACAATTTTGAGTTATTTTTACTTTACTGGAGTATTTCCAATTTTATGCAACTTTACTTATACGCCACTACAATTATTTGAAAAATGTAGTTACTAGTTAGTTAGCAGATTTTGATTATTATTGCAAAACATACATTAACTACTCCAGCTCTATATATATATTTTGGCCTTTTGAAAATGGCAGATCTACAAGCTCACACTATGTTGCGATGTGACACATTGTGAGAAATGAATAACAAGAGGACGTAGAGAGACACTCTCACACTGAGGACATGGATAGAGTTGTTAATTGTACATGTAAATGGCAGAGGACATTTAGAATGGTAAATGGCAGCAGGAAATGAGGACAAAAGTAATAAAGAAAGGTTTATTTGTTCAGCAAAAACAGTGATACACAACAATGCAATATAACAACTAGGTGTAATGAAGTTATGGAATCTATAGCAGTAATCAGGAATATACAAGAAGTCAGAAGGCGTACATATATAAAGCAATTTATACTAACTAGCTTCAACACCAGAAAATGTGTGTTAACACATTATTAAATAGTGGTCTTCAAGAGACAGAGTACAGAAACCATAGTTGTGTGTGTCCTAAAAAATTGGCACTTTGGCTACCACTGTGTGGTCACCTCTTGAATATCACTATTTAGTTAGACTTTGGTGGGAGTATCATTCTCGTGCACAGTGTTCACACACTAGTGTCCAAACATCTACAATGGCAATGCTAATATACATGTAATAGGTTCATAACAGCTCAGCAGACTGAACAACTGCTTAAAAGAAGAACAATGGGTCATCATGATACATGTTTCTCACCCCTTTCTAATGAAACGCTTGTCACACTGTTCACAATCATTTTGCATTGATGTGTGCATGACATTTTAGGATGCTTAACTGAGTACAATTAATTCCACATTGACCAAATTAGCATTTCTCTCCGGTGTGAATTATCTGGTGTTGTTTAAGACTGGACATTCGAGAGAAGTGTTGTCCACACTGGTCACATCCATAGGGTTTATCTCCAGTGTGAATTATCTGGTGTCTTTTAAGGGTGGACATTTGAGAGAAGTGTTGTCCACATTGTTCACATCCATAGGGTTTCTCTCCAGTGTGAATTCTCTGGTGTTTGTTGAGGGAGGACATGTCAGAGAAGTGTTGTCCACACTGATCACATCCATAGGGTTTCTCTCCAGTGTGAATTCTCTGGTGTGTTTTAAGGGTGGACATTTGAGAGAAGTGTTGTCCACATTGTTCACATCCATAGGGTTTCTCTTCAGTGTGAATTCTTTGGTGTGTTTTAACACATTGACTGCCTAGATCGAATTAATTCGATATTAGCTTATCATCACTTGCCTGCCTAGATCGAATTAATTCGATATTAGCAAAAAATTAATTTTTCAAAAAAAATTCATTTTTTTTTTTTTTTTTTTTTTACTTTTTTTTTTTTCTTTTGGACCCAAAGACCAAGGAGATATGAATTTTCGAAGATCTTTACTCTCATCCACTTCCTTGTTAACTTAAAACTTTAAAATTTTGTATCTCGGCTCTTGAGTACTTTTTTTTTCCCATTGAAAAATCTCTGGCATGAATAACAGAGATTTTGAAAATAATTCTGGCAGTCAATGTGTTAAGGGTGGACATACGAGAAAAGTGTTGTCCACACTGATCACATCCATAGGGTTTCTCTCCAGTGTGAATTATCTGGTGTTTGTTGAGGGAGGACATGTCAGAGAAGTGTTGTCCACACTGATCACATCCATAGGGTTTATCTCCTGTGTGAATTCTCTGGTTTGTTGTAAGGGTTGTCATTTGAGAGAAGTGTTGTCCACACTGATCACATCCATAGGGTTTCTCACCAGTGTGAATTCTCTGGTGTGTTTTAAGGGTGGACATGTCAGAGAAGTGTTGTCCACACTGTTCACATCCATAGGGTTTCTCCCCAGTGTGAATTCTCTGGTGTGTTTTAAGGGTGGTCATTTGAGAGAAGTGCTTTCCACACTGCTCACATCCATAAGGTTTCTCTCCAGTGTGAATTCTCTGATGTCTTTTAAGTTTGTACATGTTATTGAAGTGTTTTCCACACTGATCACAACAGTATCGTGTTGGTTTGGGCAAGCTTCTTTGTTCATTCACTGCTGGTAGCACAGGGAAGCCAGACTGATGATTCAACACTGGATTGCAGAAAGACAAAGGACATATGATTGAGAGGTGGGAATGGAGTACTTATTTACATTAAGCATTACATTAAGCTAGAATTAATATATATATATATATATATATATATATATATATATATATATATATATATATATATATATATATATAGCAAGCAACTAGCTGAGACAACACAGCAAAAATAAAGAGAAATGTTATACAACAAGGCTAGAAGTCTAATTTAAAATGAAACACAATTTTTTAAAATAATAAGATTGAGACATATAGTGGGGCTGTTTAATTTTAAAACTAGAGGTTTAGAGAAAGTAACATACCATTTTCTTTGGGTCCCTCCTGTTCAGCAGAACTGTCCCTGGTTGGGTTGAGAGAGTCCATCTTCCACTGAATTCTGAAGTCCACAGTTCAGAAGTGATTGATATCCTGGAGGAATTGTGAATACATTACAACTACACACTCTTCTTATACTACACAGCCTGGGGTGGAGCCAGTGACTGCTTTGAATGATTGGACAAAGTGAACAATACAACCATCTCTCCACCAATCACTACCTAACATACTTCTACATGCCCCTCCCCCAGACATGCTCCATCCATGCAACCTTCTAGAAACTGTTGACTTTCTGTTACAAGAGAACCAAGAGCATCCATTTGTGGATTAATTCATGTATGCAATTCAAATATGTCTTAATTCCTATAAGATTAATATAAGATATCTGAATATAACACCCTGTATTTATAAATGTAGTTATTTTAAAATGCATGCACAGTAAACAGACAATCAGTATCTTCAGACTTCAACAAAGTTTCATTCACTCATTAATGCATATATGAGTGAATATGAAATAATTCTCTCATCAGAGTCAGGTCTTAAGATGTGATATTCTAAGTGTTTCTATGTTCTAAACCCTGGTGTGTGGACTGCTTTGTGGGTGTAATTAAGTTACCATAAACACATTACATAAATACTATCTCTGATATGAAAAGTAAAATATACATCTAATTTCACCTTTTTCTGTAACGGTCCTCACTGCTAACCATTTATCACGTGCTGCTTTCATTTACAGTTACAATAAAAAACTCTAGTCATGTCTTTGTGTGGATGAGTCTCTCTCATCTCAATCTTGCTATTCAAGCAGAGCCATTAAGATAGAAAGGCCATTCAAGTTCCTATTTTACACCATTGCTCTAAATCCCTTCAGAACAATACAACCTGGTGTGGCCAAGGAATAACTGCTTTCTATATTTTGTTCATAGTCTTCATTGTCTTCATTCATCACAGCATCTTTATTTGGAAAACATCTTGTGTTCTCTAGAATTACAAGATCTTTAGAAAGATCTTGTAAGACACAGTTGTAAGACTGTACAACTGTGTCTCTCACATAACAGACATTGCAGGTCTAACCCCTAGTGGTGGTATGCTACTAGAGAATTACATATGATTGCTGAAATCACCATAAATAGTTCACCTCAAACTATCTCTGATTTGAAAAGTAACATTTAAACCATGTTGAGAACCACGATGGCCAAAACGCAAAACCTCCTAAGTGCAAATTTCATGATTTTCAGATTTCACTGTGGATGAGGACTATAGGCTATGCTGCAGATGCCCAGTCTGTCTGCAAGATAGTCCCGCCCCTCATTTTGTCAGAAAAGTCATTTGACTAAAACCTCCTATCTTGTTCAGTGCCAATTAGTGTTAAAATGTTGAAGCGCAAAACCTCTTATCTGCACCAGAACTAGTTGAGCAGCAGACAGAGCTGAAACTTTAGAATGCTGTGTTATGTAGACCATCTAAATGTCTTTCAGTTTGTACAAATCAATTATTTTCAAAATAAAAAAGTGTCTTCCACCCTTACTATTTAAGTTTTTGTTAGTAACTGTCAAGTTAATTGCATTGCCTTGTTGATTGTTAATGATTAGTGTCAGGTGGTGAAACTTTTATCACTTTTATCAAAAATGTGATTGGTAATACTTGTTACAGTACTTTAGAATGTCTTGATCTCAAAATGAGCATAAAAAAACATTATTTATTCATTTATAAGCCTAACTGTTTCTAGGTAAAAACCTCCTATGTGCATACAAGCAACAAGCTGAGACAACAAAGGAGACACAGCATGAAGATAAATAATATACAACAAAGCTAGAGGTCTAATTAAAATGACAGATTGTAAAATATATATATAAAATAATAAGATTGAGACAAGTAGTGAGACTGCTTAATTTAAAACTTGAAAACTAAAGTAATAAAACATTTGTATGACAGAGCATGGAAATTAAAAGATGTAGAGAAAGTAACATACCATTTTCTTTGGGTCCCTCCTGTTCAGCAGAACTGTCCCTGGTTGGGTTGAGAGAGTCCATCTTCCACTGAATTCTAGAGTCCACAGTCAGATCTGATCAGAAATGATTGATATCCTGGAGGAGTTGTGGATAAATTACAACTACACACTCTTCTTATACTAGAGAGCCTGGGGTGGAGCCAGTGACTGCTTTGAATGATTGGACAAAGAGAAAAATACAACCATCTCTCCACCAATCACTACCTATCATACTTCTACATGCCCCTCCCCCAGAAATGCTCCATCCTTGCAACCTTCTAGAAACTGTTGACTTTCTGTTACAAGAGCATCCATTTGTGGATTAATTCATTTGTAATCTTCATGCAATTCAAATGTGTCTTAATTCTGATAAGATTAATATAATGTATCTGAATATAACACCCTTTATCTATAAATGCATTCATTATAAAATGCATGAACAGTAAACAGACAATCAGTATCTTCAGACTTGAACAATGTTGTATTCACTCATTAATGAATATATGAGTGAATATGAAATAATTCTCTCATCAGAGTCAGGTCTTAAGATGGGATGTACAATGTTCTGCTTATTAACCCCATTTACAATAAATAACTCTAGTCATGTCCTCGTGTGGATGAGTATCTCTCATCTCAATCTATTGCTATTCAAGCAGAGCCATTAAGATAGAAAGGCCATTCAAGTTCCTATTTTACACCATTGCTCTGAATTTGGAGCAATCATGTGCAAATGAGGTTTCTATAGAGACATGAATAACAAGAGGACGTAGAGAGAGACTCTCATACATGAGGACATGGATAGAGTTGTTAATTGTACATGTAAATGGCAGCAGGACATGTAGAATGGATATAGCAGTGTGATTTACAGACAAATACATGTGTAGTTTGGGGTTGGTTTACTTGGTTTACTCACAACCAACAGACATCAACACACTGTTGTTAGGGTTAAGTTCAGAACATGTATTTGCGTGGCTGTCTGGTTAGCACATGAGATAAGGTCAAACATTCTACTGTGTACTGCAGTTAGCTCATACTGTACAACAGGCTCTGCATGCATGCTAGCTAAAAAAATATATACAAAAGAAAAATATTGCCACTGTCGGCAGTGGTGTAAAGTAACTAAGTACGTGTAATCAAGTACTCTAGTTGAGTACAATTTTGAGTTATTTTTACTTTACTGGAGTATTTCCAATTTTATGCAACTTTACTTATACGCCACTACAATTATTTGAAAAATGTAGTTACTAGTTAGTTAGCAGATTTTGATTATTATTGCAAAACATACATTAACTACTCCAGCTCTATATATATATTTTGGCCTTTTGAAAATGGCAGATCTACAAGCTCACACTATGTTGCGATGTGACACATTGTGAGAAATGAATAACAAGAGGACGTAGAGAGACACTCTCACACTGAGGACATGGATAGAGTTGTTAATTGTACATGTAAATGGCAGAGGACATTTAGAATGGTAAATGGCAGCAGGAAATGAGGACAAAAGTAATAAAGAAAGGTTTATTTGTTCAGCAAAAACAGTGATACACAACAATGCAATATAACAACTAGGTGTAATGAAGTTATGGAATCTATAGCAGTAATCAGGAATATACAAGAAGTCAGAAGGCGTACATATATAAAGCAATTTATACTAACTAGCTTCAACACCAGAAAATGTGTGTTAACACATTATTAAATAGTGGTCTTCAAGAGACAGAGTACAGAAACCATAGTTGTGTGTGTCCTAAAAAATTGGCACTTTGGCTACCACTGTGTGGTCACCTCTTGAATATCACTATTTAGTTAGACTTTGGTGGGAGTATCATTCTCGTGCACAGTGTTCACACACTAGTGTCCAAACATCTACAATGGCAATGCTAATATACATGTAATAGGTTCATAACAGCTCAGCAGACTGAACAACTGCTTAAAAGAAGAACAATGGGTCATCACGATACATGTTTCTCACCCCTTTCTAATGAAACGCTTGTCACACTGTTCACAATCATTTTGCATTGATGTGTGCATGACATTTTAGGATGCTTAACTGAGTACAATTAATTCCACATTGACCAAATTAGCATTTCTCTCCGGTGTGAATTATCTGGTGTTGTTTAAGACTGGACATTTGAGAGAAGTGTTGTCCACATTGTTCACATCCATAGGGTTTCTCTCCAGTGTGAATTCTCTGGTGTTTGTTGAGGGAGGACATGTCAGAGAAGTGTTGTCCACACTGATCACATCCATAGGGTTTCTCTCCAGTGTGAATTCTCTGGTGTGTTTTAAGGGTGGACATTTGAGAGAAGTGTTGTCCACATTGTTCACATCCATAGGGTTTCTCTTCAGTGTGAATTCTTTGGTGTGTTTTAAGGGTGGACATACGAGAAAAGTGTTGTCCACACTGATCACATCCATAGGGTTTCTCTCCAGTGTGAATTATCTGGTGTTTGTTGAGGGAGGACATGTCAGAGAAGTGTTGTCCACACTGATCACATCCATAGGGTTTATCTCCTGTGTGAATTCTCTGGTGTGTTGTAAGGGTTGTCATTTGAGAGAAGTGTTGTCCACACTGATCACATCCATAGGGTTTCTCACCAGTGTGAATTCTCTGGTGTGTTTTAAGGGTGGACATGTCAGAGAAGTGTTGTCCACACTGTTCACATCCATAGGGTTTCTCCCCAGTGTGAATTCTCTGGTGTGTTTTAAGGGTGGTCATTTGAGAGAAGTGCTTTCCACACTGCTCACATCCATAAGGTTTCTCTCCAGTGTGAATTCTCTGATGTCTTTTAAGTTTGTACATGTTATTGAAGTGTTTTCCACACTGATCACAACAGTATCGTGTTGGTTTGGGCAAGCTTCTTTGTTCATTCACTGCTGGTAGCACAGGGAAGCCAGACTGATGATTCAACACTGGATTGCAGAAAGACAAAGGACATATGATTGAGAGGTGGGAATGGAGTACTTATTTACATTAAGCATTACATTAAGCTAGAATTAATATATATATATATATATATATATATATATATATATATATATATATATATATATATATATATATATATATATATATATATATATATATAGCAAGCAACTAGCTGAGACAACACAGCAAAAATAAAGAGAAATGTTATACAACAAGGCTAGAAGTCTAATTTAAAATGAAACACAATTTTTTAAAATAATAAGATTGAGACATATAGTGGGGCTGTTTAATTTTAAAACTAGAGGTTTAGAGAAAGTAACATACCATTTTCTTTGGGTCCCTCCTGTTCAGCAGAACTGTCCCTGGTTGGGTTGAGAGAGTCCATCTTCCACTGAATTCTGAAGTCCACAGTTCAGAAGTGATTGATATCCTGGAGGAATTGTGAATACATTACAACTACACACTCTTCTTATACTACACAGCCTGGGGTGGAGCCAGTGACTGCTTTGAATGATTGGACAAAGTGAACAATACAACCATCTCTCCACCAATCACTACCTAACATACTTCTACATGCCCCTCCCCCAGACATGCTCCATCCATGCAACCTTCTAGAAACTGTTGACTTTCTGTTACAAGAGAACCAAGAGCATCCATTTGTGGATTAATTCATGTATGCAATTCAAATATGTCTTAATTCCTATAAGATTAATATAAGATATCTGAATATAACACCCTGTATTTATAAATGTAGTTATTTTAAAATGCATGCACAGTAAACAGACAATCAGTATCTTCAGACTTCAACAAAGTTTCATTCACTCATTAATGCATATATGAGTGAATATGAAATAATTCTCTCATCAGAGTCAGGTCTTAAGATGTGATATTCTAAGTGTTTCTATGTTCTAAACCCTGGTGTGTGGACTGCTTTGTGGGTGTAATTAAGTTACCATAAACACATTACATAAATACTATCTCTGATATGAAAAGTAAAATATACATCTAATTTCACCTTTTTCTGTAACGGTCCTCACTGCTAACCATTTATCACGTGCTGCTTTCATTTACAGTTACAATAAAAAACTCTAGTCATGTCTTTGTGTGGATGAGTCTCTCTCATCTCAATCTTGCTATTCAAGCAGAGCCATTAAGATAGAAAGGCCATTCAAGTTCCTATTTTACACCATTGCTCTAAATCCCTTCAGAACAATACAACCTGGTGTGGCCAAGGAATAACTGCTTTCTATATTTTGTTCATAGTCTTCATTGTCTTCATTCATCACAGCATCTTTATTTGGAAAACATCTTGTGTTCTCTAGAATTACAAGATCTTTAGAAAGATCTTGTAAGACACAGTTGTAAGACTGTACAACTGTGTCTCTCACATAACAGACATTGCAGGTCTAACCCCTAGTGGTGGTATGCTACTAGAGAATTACATATGATTGCTGAAATCACCATAAATAGTTCACCTCAAACTATCTCTGATTTGAAAAGTAACATTTAAACCATGTTGAGAACCACGATGGCCAAAACGCAAAACCTCCTAAGTGCAAATTTCATGATTTTCAGATTTCACTGTGGATGAGGACTATAGGCTATGCTGCAGATGCCCAGTCTGTCTGCAAGATAGTCCCGCCCCTCATTTTGTCAGAAAAGTCATTTGACTAAAACCTCCTATCTTGTTCAGTGCCAATTAGTGTTAAAATGTTGAAGCGCAAAACCTCTTATCTGCACCAGAACTAGTTGAGCAGCAGACAGAGCTGAAACTTTAGAATGCTGTGTTATGTAGACCATCTAAATGTCTTTCAGTTTGTACAAATCAATTATTTTCAAAATAAAAAAGTGTCTTCCACCCTTACTATTTAAGTTTTTGTTAGTAACTGTCAAGTTAATTGCATTGCCTTGTTGATTGTTAATGATTAGTGTCAGGTGGTGAAACTTTTATCACTTTTATCAAAAATGTGATTGGTAATACTTGTTACAGTACTTTAGAATGTCTTGATCTCAAAATGAGCATAAAAAAACATTATTTATTCATTTATAAGCCTAACTGTTTCTAGGTAAAAACCTCCTATGTGCATCTATGTAGATAGGAGGTCATTTTTAGGTATAGATAGGAGGTTTTGGCGTTGAACATTTTGAACTTGTGGTTAGAGGTTGTCATTGCTGCTTAGATGTGAACATCTATGTTGTGATTTTGTATTAAATGCAGATCAAAATCACACGTGAACACCGTGGCAGCCAACAACCCTGTGAGAATATTGTGTTGTGTCGGTTGGGGGGTATGAGGGTATGGGGGTGGGATGGGGTTTGGAGTTATGGGGTGTGGGGTGGCGGTTGGGGGGTTATGGGGTGGGGGGTGCATGAGGGCTTGGGTGGGTGGAGTTTGGGGGTTGTGGTGTGTTGGTTGGGGGCATGGGGACCGGGGGTTGTGGGAGTGGGGGTAATGGATTGGATGGGATTTGGGGGTACGAGGGTATGGGGTGGGATTGGGTTTTGAGTTATGGGGGTTGAGAGGTGTGGGATGGCAGTTGGGGGGTATGGGGTTTGTGGGAGTGGGGGAGTATTGCAGGTGGTGGAGTTGGGGGGTAGAAGGTATTGGGGGGGGGGGTTGTTGAGGGGGGCATAGGCAAGTTAGGCCAGATCATATAGGATAGGGTCTTTGCGATGCGAGAGTGTGGTCTAGCCAACACCAACTCGGGACTCCTGAAGTGGAATGGGGTTTTGAGTTATGGAGGTGGAGAGGTGTGGGCTGGCAGTTGGGGGGTGGGGTTTGTGGGAGTGGGGGAGTATTGCAAGTGGCGGAGTTGGGGGTAGAGGGTACGGAGGGGGATTATGTTGAGGGGGGCATGAGTCAGTTAGGCCGGATCATAAAGAATAGGGTCTTTGCGATGCGAGTGTGGTCTAGCCAACACCAGCTTGGGACTCGTGAAAAGCTGCCCTCCACACTCTCCTATCTAGCATCAGGGTTTTGAGCTCTACAATGTTGTTGGCTAAGCTGTTACGCCGAAGTGCATCTACGTAGGTGGTGCACTTCCTGTCTTTCCTGGCTTTTCCCTGGGTTGGCTCCCATAGTGTCAGTTTGCTTTTGCCATTAGTTACAGTATGGGTGCCTGACGCAGTGCCCTGCCTCATCCTTCTCTCTCTGACTTTGTCTGTGACACATGGTAGGTTCCCGTAGAGGACCACATTTCTGATTTGGTCCGTCCATGTGACTCCTAGTGCCATTCATAGCATTCTTGTGTAGACTCCATCCAAGGCCCTTTCCTGTTGTGCTGTGATGGTCCATGTCTCAGCCCCATACAGCAGTACTGACTCAACTGTAACTATATGAACAGCCGCCCCTTGAGGTCTTCTCCCATGTCTGATTTCCATACACTCCTCATCCCATGCAAGGCATTCCAGTCAAGTGCCCCCCGGACCTTCAGGTCCTGCTCCATTGAAGCAGTCCAGGCCAACATGTCAAAGTACACCGCCTACATAAGTAGTCCATTGTGAGTGTATATAGGGTCCACTGTTATAGTTTAGAAGTAGTCACAGTATTGTAGTAATAATCATACAATTGTTCAATGTTTTAATAATTTACTATTGTGTGTGTAAACATTTCATGGCCAGGTTCTTGGCCTCAACAAATAAGGCACACTGTGCATTTGACAAACTATCCAGAATGTATTATTTAAAAGTAATTAACTAGACTAATATGACTTCTAAAATGTGTGGACTACATAGGGGGGGCCACGGCAACTTGGTTTACTCACAACCAACAGACATAAACACACTGTTGTTAGAGTTAAGATGTATTTGACACAAACACAAACTAAATCACAATATAGAAGTAGTTGTAGTGTATTCTCAAGAGTTTTTGTCAACACAACATATATGTATTAGGCTACTATGCAACTAAATCTAAAAGTGATTCTCTGATGGAATTCAATAACTCAAACTCCTGCATAGATAATACATCAGCACATTGAATGTGTATATCATCCCCTCTATATATTTTGTAATTAAATTACTATGTGAAGTCAATCATTAGATTCATTTCACTTTTTTACAGAGTGTATACATCTGGTCAGTTCATGCATATCAATGCATCCTGGGTGTCTATGGGCCTGTTCACCAGTTGCATTGTGGGTGATCACAAGTGGACATCTCTTAATACAGATGTAAAAGCACTGAAAGAGAACAACAATCACCTCCCCTCTCAGAAGGGGAAAGAAGGGTGAACATGTTTGACACCTCTTTGTTTGAACTGATCAAAGCTATGATCATGATGATCATGATGAGTCAGGCTATAAACATACAGCAAAGAGAAGATGTCACTGCATGTCTCACTTAACCACTTTGGTAGATTTTACACATGCTTTATGAAGTCTTAATACATGGTAAAGAGATGTCCTATAAATCATATTATTTTGTTCTGAATGAATTTGGAGCAATCATGTGCAAATGAGGTTTCTATAGAGACATGAATAACAAGAGTACGTAGAGAGAGACTCTCATACTGGACATGGATAGAGTTGTTAATTGTACATGTAAATGGCAGCAGGACATGTAGAATGGATATAGCAGTGTCATTTACAGACAAATACATGTGTAGTTTGGGGTTGGTTTACTTGGTTTACTCACAACCAACAGACATAAACACACTGTTGTTAGGGTTAAGTTCAGAACATGTATTTGCGTGGCTGTCTGGTTAGCACATGAGATAAGGTCAAACATTCTACTGTGTACTGCAGTTAGCTCATACTGTACAACAGGCTCTGCATGCATGCTAGCTAAAAAGTATGTACACAAGATAAATATTGTCTCTGTCGGCAGTGGTGTAAAGTAACTAAGTACATGTACTCAAGTACTCTAGTTGAGTATCGTTTTTACTTTACTGGAGTATTTCCAATTGTATGTACCTTTACTTCTACTCCACTACATCTCAGAGGCAAATATTGTACTTTTACTCCACTACAGTTATTTGAAAACGTAGTTACTAGTTAGTTAGTAGATTTTGATTATTATTGCAAAACATATGTCAACCATTCCAGCCCTATATATATTTCGGATATTTGAAAATGGCAGATCTACAAGCTCACACTATGTTGCGCTGTGACACATTGTGAGCTTGTAGATCTGCTATTTTCAAAAGATGTTTATACATTTGAAAACTTGAAATGGGACATTCTGCATAATGAGTACTTTTACGTTTGGTACTTCTCAATACCAATACTTGTGTATTTTTACTCAAGTACATTTTTTTATTCCATACTTTTACTTGTAACAGTTTACTTCTACACTGCAGTATTGATACTTTTACTTAAGTTAAGTACACCACTTAAGTACACCACTACCCTCCCCCCGTCTGGATTCCCTCCCCAGGCCCAGAACACAGGCCAGTTGTGTTCGTATGCTTGAAAAAGCAGGAAGCACCGCCATGGATTCAAACCCACAGTAATAATACAAATCTACAAATTAACTAGTGCAATCAGCCAATCACACATAAACAGAGTATAATAAACAGTTAGTTACTTCGCCAAAGCTGCTTCTACCTGGTTCTGTTGTTCTGAAGGAATTTGGAGCTATCATGTGCAAATGAGGTTTCTAGAGAACAAGAGGATGGATAGTTGTTAATTGTACATGTAAATGGCAGCAGGACATGTAAATTCTTCATACAAGAAAGGAGGACAAAAGTAATAAAGTAAGGTTTATTTGTTCAACAAAGACAGTGATAACACAACAATGCAATATAACAACTAGGTGTAATGAAGTTAAACATACCATGATGACAGGTATGGTATCTATAGCAGCAATCAGGAATATACAAGAAGTCAGAAGGCATTAAGCAGTTTGTACTAACTGGCTTCAACACCAGACCACACCCTGTGCTTGTTTAATCATTACTTTGAAAATGTGTGTTAACTTTTTCTTCAAGAGACAGAGTGCAGAAACCATAGTTTTTTGTGTCCGATAAAATTGGCACTTTGGCTACCACTGTGTGGTCGCCTCTTAAAGATCACTATTTATTTTATTCTGCCGCGGGTCACCACTACTAGGACTTTGGTGCGAGTATCATTCTCGTGCACAGTGTTCACATACTAGTGTCCAAACATCTACAACGGCAATGCTAATATACATGTAATAGGTTCATAACAGCTCAGCAGACTGAACAACTACTTACAAGAACAACATTGGGTCATCATGATGCATGTTTCTGACCCCTTTCTAATGAAACGCTTGTCACACTGTTCACAATCATTTTTCATTGATATGTGTGCATGACATTTTAGGGTGCCTAACTGAGTACAATTAATTCCACATTGACCAAATTAGGATGTCTCTCCAGTGTGAAGTATCTGGTGTCTTTTAAGGGAGGACATCTCAGAGAAGTGTTGTCCACACTGATCACATCCATAGGGTTTCTCTCCAGTGTGAATTCTCTGGTGTTTTGTAAGGGTTGTCATTTGAGAGAAGTGTTTTCCACACTGTTCACATCCATAGGGTTTCTCTCCAGTGTGGATTCTCCGGTGTTTCTTAAGGGAGGACATCTCAGAGAAGTGTTGTCCACACTGATCACATCCATAGGGTTTCTCTCCAGTGTGAATCCTCTGGTGTTTTGTAAGGGTTGTCATTTGAGAGAAGTGTTTTCCACACTGATCACATCCATATGGTTTCTCTCCTGTGTGAATTATCTGGTGTGTTTTAAGGGTGGACATCAGAGAGAAGTGTTTTCCACACTGATCACATCCATAGGGGCTCTCCCCAGTGTGAATTATCTGGTGTCTTTTAAGGGAGGACATCTCAGAGAAGTGTTGTCCACACTGGTCGCATCCATAGGGTTTCTCTCCAGTGTGGATTTTCCGGTGTCTTTTAAGGTTGGACATTAGAGAAAAGTGTTGTCCACACTGATCACATCCATAGGGTATCTCTCTAGTGTGAATTCTTTGGTGTTTTTTAAGGGAGGACATCTCAGAGAAGTGTTGTCCACACTGATCACATCCATAGGGTTTCTCTCCAGTGTGAATTCTTTGGTGTGTTTTAAGGGTGGTCATTTGGGAGAAGTGTTTTCCACACTGATCACATCCATAGGGTTTCTCTCCAGTGTGAATTCTTTGGTGTTTTTTGAGGCTGGATATTCGAGAGAAGTGTTGTCCACACTGATCACATCCATAGGGTTTCCCTCCAGTGTGAATTCTCTGGTGTGTTTTAAGTTTGGACATGTAATTGAAGTTTTGTCCACACTGATCACAGCAGTGTCGTCTTGGTTTGGCCAAGCTTCTTTGTTCATTCTCTGCTGGTAGCACAGGGAAGCCAGACTGATGATTCAATACTGGATTGCAGAAAGACAAAGGAAATATGGTTGAGAGGTGGGAATGGAGTATAAATGTACAACTTAATTACATTAAGGGCGTGTTCGAAAATACAGCACTGAGCGCACTGGCCAATACAAACTAATAGGCGAGTGTGCTCCGGTGTGTAATTTCCGAACGCACCCTAAGCTGTTCCCTAGAATGAATATATAGATAGATATAGAGAGATAGCAAACAAGCAACAAGCTGAGACAACAAAGGAGACACAGCATAAAGATAAATAATATACAACAAAGCTAGAGGTCTAATTAAAATGACAGATTGTAAAATATATATATAAAATAATAAGATTGAGACAAGTAGTGAGACTGCTTAATTTAAAACTTGAAAACTAAAGTAATAAAACATTTGTATGACAGAGCATGGAAATTAAAAGATGTAGAGAAAGTAACATACCATTTTCTTTGGGTCCCTCCTGTTCAGCAGAACTGTCCCTGGTTGGGTTGAGAGAGTCCATCTTCCACTGAATTCTAGAGTCCACAGTCAGATCTGATCAGAAATGATTGATATCCTGGAGGAGTTGTGGATAAATTACAACTACACACTCTTCTTATACTAGAGAGCCTGGGGTGGAGCCAGTGACTGCTTTGAATGATTGGACAAAGAGAACAATACAACCATCTCTCCACCAATCACTACCTATCATACTTCTACATGCCCCTCCCCCAGAAATGCTCCATCCTTGCAACCTTCTAGAAACTGTTGACTTTCTGTTACAAGAGCATCCATTTGTGGATTAATTCATTTGTAATCTTCATGCAATTCAAATGTGTCTTAATTCTGATAAGATTAATATAATGTATCTGAATATAACACCCTTTATCTATAAATGCATTCATTATAAAATGCATGAACAGTAAACAGACAATTAGTATCTTCAGACTTGAACAATGTTGCATTCACTCATTAATGAATATATGAGTGAATATGAAATAATTCTCTCATCAGAGTCAGGTCTTAAGATGGGATGTACAATGTTCTGCTTATTAACCCTTGTGTCGTGATGAGAGGTCAAGGTGCAGCAGCTGACCAAATGAGATGTTTTATTGTCAAATGTTTTCTGTCAAAGTTATTTTCATTGAAGTATATTTAAGTGTTTTCTATGTTCTAAACCCTGGTGGTGTGGGCTGCTGTGTGAATGTAATTAAGTTACCATAAACACATTACATAAATAGTTCACCTCAAACTATCTCTGATATGAAAAGTAAAATATACATCTAGTTTCACCTTTTTCTCTAACGGTCATCACTGCTAACCATTTCTCATGTCCTGCTTTCATTTACATTTACAATAAATAACTCTAGTCATGTCCTCGTGTGGATGAGTATCTCTCATCTCAATCTTGCTATTCAAGCAGAGCCATTAAGATAGAAAGGCCATTCAAGTTCCTATTTTACACCATTGCTCCAAATTATTTTAGAACAATACAACCTGGTGTGGTCAAGGAATAACTGCTTTCTTCTATAGCCTGTTCATAGTATTCATTGTACATCACAGCATCTTCATTTATTTGGCAAACATCTTGTGTTCTCTAGAATTACAAGTGCAATCACACATG
Source organism: Gymnoscopelus microlampas (assembly GCF_963454915.1). Lineage (NCBI taxonomy): Eukaryota > Metazoa > Chordata > Actinopteri > Myctophiformes > Myctophidae > Gymnoscopelus > Gymnoscopelus microlampas. Next base: position 44,935,933 of record NC_139955.1, read on the forward strand.
AACAGAGTATAACAAACAGTTAGTTTCTTCACCTGCTTCTACCTGGTTCTGTTCTGAAGGAATTTTAGCTATCATGTGCAAATGAGGTTTCTATAGAGAAATGAATAACAAGAGGACGTAGAGAGACACTCTCACACTTGAGGACATGGATAGAGTTGTTAATTGTACATGTAAATGGCAGCAGGACGAGTCAATTCTTCATACAAGAAAGAAGGAGGACAAAAATATTAAACAAATATATATGTTTATTTGTTCAGCAAAGACAGTGATAACACAACAATGCAATATAACAACTAGGTGTAATGAAGTTAAACATACCATGATGACAGCTATGGTATCTATAAGAAGTCAGAAGGCGTACATAATTCAAAGCAATTTGTACTAACTGGCATCAACACCAGACCCCACCTTACCTGTGCTTGTCTAATCATTACTTTGACAATGTGTGTTAACACTTTATTAAATAGTTGTCTTCAAGAGAAGAAGTACAGAAACCTTAGTTTTTGTGTCCTATAAAATTGGCACTTTGGCTACTGTTACTAGTTTATTGTGCCGTGGGTCACCGCTACGAGGACTTTGGTGTGCGTATCATTCTCGTGCACAGTGTTCACACATTTTGGAATGTTAAAGTTGCACACACATATCCATGGACTATTTAGTGGAAATCAAGGAAGGGGAGCCATCTGAGAGCTTCATGATCAAAGTGAAATGAGTTCTGTCAGTGCTGTCCTTCTATTTTAGTCTTTAGTCTGGTCTGATGATCTACTATTATTGTTGTTGTAATTGTTATTGTTTTAAAGTCCTACATATGTGTAAGACTGTACAACTGTGTCTCTCACATAACAGACAGTTATGTCTAAACCCTAGTGGTGGTGTGCTACCAGAGAATGACACCTGATTGCTGAAGTTACCATACATAGTTCACTTCAAACTATCTCTGATTTGAAAAGTAACATTTAAACCACATTGAGAACCATACAGGCTGTTAAAGGTCCTCAGTTGTACATGTTATGATTGTTCCAAATTCCTTCAGAACAATACAACAGGGTGTGCTGAAGGAACAATTGCTTGCTATATTGTGTCATTGTGCATAACAGCCTCTTGATTTATTTTTGAAAAACATATTATGTTCTATATAAGTACACGGTATGTTATTGCTTCCCTAACACAAATAACACAGTAAACCAACACTTTGCAAGCTGCATCTTGACTTTAAATGATTATTACAAACAAGTCAAAGGACACCGCCTACATAAGTAGTCCATTGTGAGTGTATATAGGGTCCACTGTTATAGTTTAGAAGTAGTCACAGTATAGTAGTAGTAGTAGTAATCATTCAATTGTTCAATTGTTTAATCATTTACTATTGTATGTGTAAACAGTTTTAATTCAAATGTATTATTTAAAAGTAATGAACTAGACTAATATTACTTTTAAAATGTTTGGACTACATAATAAACATTAGTTTGTGGACTTCGGACTCTTTAGGAGCAACGAGGGACCACAGCAACTTGGTTTACTCACAACCAACAGACATAAACACACTGTTGTTAGGTTTAGGTTCAGAACATGTATTTGACACAAACACTAAATCATATAGAAGTAGTTGTAGTGTATTCTCAAGAGTTTTTGTCATCACAAAATGTATTTATTAGGCTACTATGCAACTAAATGTACCAGTGATTCTCTGATGGAACAAGAAGTCAGAAAAAAAAATAAAGCAATCTGTACTATATTAAAAAAATATAAAGCAATTTGTACTTGGACCACACCTTACCTGTGCTTGTCTATTCATTACTTTGAACATGTGTGTTAACACTTTATTAAATAGTGGTCTTCAAGTGACACAGTACAGAAACCCTTTGTGTCCCATAAAATTGGCACGTTGGCTACCACTGTGTGGTCGCCTCTTGAATACCAAGAGGTAACTGAGTACAATTAATTCCAGATTGATCAAATTAGGATTTTTCTCCAGTGTGAATTATCTGGTGCTGTTTAAGGCTGGACATTCGAGAGAAGTGTTGTCCACACTGATCACATCCATAGGGTTTCTCTCCAGTGTGAATTCTTCGGTGTCTTTTAAGGGAGGACATGTCAGAGAAGTGTTGTCCACACTGGTCACACCCATAGGGTTTCTCTCCAGTGTGAATTCTCTGGTGTTTGTTAAGGGTGGACATTCGAGAGAAGTGTTGTCCACACTGTTCACATCCATATGGTTTCTCTCCAGTGTGAATTCTCTGGTGTTTCCTAAGGGAGGACATCTCAGAGAAGTGTTTTCCACATTGATCACATCCATAGGGTTTCTCTCCAGTGTGAATGATTTGGTGTTTTTTAAGGTTGGACATGTCAGAGAAGTGTTTTCCATACTGATCACATCCATAGGGTTTCTCTCCAGTGTGAATTCGCTGGTGTTTTTTAAGGGTGGACATCTCAGAGAAGTGCTGTCCACACTTATCACATCCATATGGTTTCTCTCCAGTGTGAATTCGCTGGTGTGTTTTAAGGTTGGACATTTGAGAGAAGTGTTGTCCACACTGATCACATCCATAGGGTTTCTCTCCAGTGTGAATTCTCAGGTGTTTTTAAGGGAGGACATCTCAGAGAAGTGTTTTCCACACTGGTCGCATCCATAGGGTTTCTCGCCAGTGTGAATTCTCTGGTGTGTTTTAAGGTTGGACATTCGAGAAAAGTGTTGTCCACACTGATCACATCCATAGGGTTTCTCTCCAGTGTGAATTTGCTGGTGTTTTTTAAGGGAGGACATGTCAGAGAAGTGTTGTCCACACTGCTCACATCCATAGGGTTTGTCTCCAGTGTGAATTCTCTGGTGTGTTGTAAGGGTTGTCATTTGAGAGAAGTGTTTTCCACACTGATCACATCCATAGGGTTTCTCACCAGTGTGAATTCTCTGGTGTGTTTTAAGGGTGGACATCTCAGAGAAGTGTTGTCCACACTGATCACATCCATAGGGTTTCTCTCCAGTGTGAATTCTCTGGTGTTTTTTAAGGTTGGACATTAGAGAGAAGTGTTGTCCACACTGATCACATCCATAGGGTTTCTCCCCAGTGTGAATTCTCTGGTGTGTTTTAAGTTTGGACATGTAATTGAAGCGTTGTCCACATTGATCACAACTGTGTCGTCTTGGTTTGGCCAAGTTTCTTTGTTCATTCTCTGCTGGTAGCATAGAGAAGCCAGACTGATGATTCAACACTGGATTGCAGAAAGACAAATGAAATATGGTTGAGAGGTGGGAATTGAGTATAAATGTACAACTTAATTACATTAAGCTGTTCCCTAGAATGAATATATAGATATAGATAGATATAGAGAGATAGCAAACAAGCTGAGACAACAAAGGAGACACAGTAAAAAATAAAGATAAATAATATGCAACAAAGCTAGAGGTCTAATTAAAATGAAACACAGAGTATAACAAAATAATAAGATTGAGACAAGTAGTGAGACTGCTTAATTTAGAACTTGAAAACTAAAATAATAAAACATTTGTATGACAGAGCAGGGAACTAAAACTAGAGAGGTAGAGAAAGTAACATACCATTTTCTTTAGGTCCCTCCTGTTCAGCAGAACTGTCCCTGGTTGGGTTGAGAGAGTCCATCTTCCACTGAATTCTGGAGTCCACAGTCAGATCTGATCAGAAATGATTGATATCCTGGAGGAGTTGTGGATAAATTACAACTACACACTCTTCTTATACTACAGAGCCTGGGGTGGAGCCAGTGACTGCTTTGAATGATTGGACAAAGAGAACAATACAACCATCTCTCCACCAATCACAACCTGAGGGCGGATTCACACTGCGGCCTTGAACCAGCCTTGAGGCTGGTTGGAAGGAATACCTGGGAAGGAATTGGTAAAGCTAGCATCTATTAGTGTACTTTGTGAGAAGTTTTAGATTTTTGGAATGGTATTAGGTAAGGGTATATCTTTTAAAAAAAACATTGCAAACAAGTTAGGCTCGCCCCCTATTGAAAACCTTATAAAACTTCTCACAAAGTGCACACGCTTTACCAATTCCTTCCCAGGTATTCCTTCCTACCAGCCTCAAGGCTGGTTCCAAGGCCGCAGTGTGAATCCGCCCTAACATACTTCTACATGCCCCTCCCCCAGACATGCTCCATCCATGCAGCCTTCTAGAAACTGTTGACTTTCTGTTACAAGAGAACTAAGAGCATCCATTTGTGGATGAATTCATTTGTAATCTTCATGCAATTCAAATGTGTCTTAATTCCAATAAGATTAATATAAGATATATGAATATAACACCCTTTATCTATAAATGCATTTATTATAAAAATGCATGCACAGTAAACAGACAATTCGTATCTTCAGACTTCAACAATGTTGTATTCACTCATTAATGAATATATGACTGAATATGAAATAATTCTCTCATCAGAGTCAGGTCTTAAGATGGGATGTACAATGTTCTGCTTATTAACCCTTGTGTCGTGATGAGAGGTCAAGGTGCAACAGCTGACCAAATGAGATGTTTTATTGTCAAATATTTTGTGTCAAAGTTATTTTCATTGAAGTATATTTAAGTGTTTTCTATGTTCTAAACCCTGGTGGTGTGGGCTGCTTTGTGAATGTAATTAAGTTACCATAAACACATTACATAAATAGTTCACCTCAAACTCTCTCTGATATGAAAAGTAAAATATACATATAGTTTCACCTTTTTCTGTACCAGAACTACTTTTTTCTGTAGTAGTAGTCATTCAATTGTTTAATCATTTACTATTGTGTGTGTAAACAGTTCAGGGCCAGGTTCTTGGCCTCAGCAAACACTGTGCATTTTACAGATTATTCAAAAGTAATGCACTGGATTAATAGTACTTCTAAAATGTGTGGACTACACAATAAACTTCAGTTTTTTAACTATTTAGGAGCAACAAGGGACCAAAGCAACTTGGTTTACTCACAACCAACAGACACAAACACACTGTTGTTAGGGTTAAGTTCAGAACATGTATTTGACAGAAACACAAACACTAAATCATAATGTAGAAGTAGTTGTAGTGTATTCTCAAGAGTTTTTGTCATCACAAAATATATGTATTAGGCTACTATGCAACTAAATGTACCAGTGATTCTCTGATGGAACTCAAACTCCTTCATAGATAATACATCAGCACATTGAATGTGTATACTATCCCCTCTACATATTTTGAATTGAATTGCAATGTGAAGTCAATCTTTAGATAAATTTCACTTTTTTATTTCTACAGAGTGTATAAATCTGGTCAGTTCATGCATATCAATGCATCCTGGGTGTCTATGGGTCTGTTCACCAGTTGCATTGTGGGTGATCACAAGTGGACATCTCTTAATACAGATGTAAATGCCCTGAAAGAGGACAACAATCACCTCCCCTCTCAGAGGGGGAAAGAAGGGTGAACATGTTTGACACCTCTTTGTTTGAACTGATCAAAGCTATGATCATGATGAGTCAGGCTATAAACATACAGCAAAGAGAAGATGTCACTGTATGTCTCACTTAACCACTTTGTATTTGGTAGATTTAACAAATGATGTATGAAGTCTACTCTCAATGCATGGTAAAGAGATGTCTTTAACATTGTATTATTTTGTTCTGAAGGAATTTGGAGAAATCATGTGCAAATGAGGTTTCTATAGAGAAATGGTAGCAGGACATGTAGAATGATTAGCGGTGTCATTTACAGACAAATACATGTGTAATTTGGGTTGGTTTACTTGGTTTATAAGTTCAGAACATGTATTTGACAGAAACACAAACACTAAATCATAATGTAGAAGTAGTTGTAGTGTATTCTCAATAGAGGTCAAGGAAAAAAACTTTGCCCTGCATTTTTCACATCTGCCTTTTATAGCGCCACCAGGAGGCCGACTTATATAAAACACTTCTTTTTATATAACTCCTTCCGATTTCACGCAAATCGGTACACATGATCTCCATAGTCATGTGATTTCATATTCCATCCTCATTGGCTAAGATTGGCTATCTAAAGTTTGCAATAGTGGCTTGTTTTGAACAAAATTCCGCAAATGATGAACGCGATTGTGGTCAAACTTTGCACGCACATTCACACTATGTTGAGGAACAAATGCCACCATTTTAACATTGGCCTGTAATAGCGCCACCAGCAGGTCTAATTTAGCTAAACACATTTTTTGCACAAAATGCCTCAAACCATGAATGCAGTGTTGGGCAGGCGATTAACCACATACACTGTATGCCACCAGAGCGCCTGCATTTTGTATTTTTGTTAACCTTTGTGTGACAATAACAATTAAAATGTATAGGCATTTAGCAGACACTCTTAATCCAGCTTAACCCAGAGCCATAATACATCAAATGCATATACATAGTAGTCTAGGATCATAGGTAAACAAATAACATATCCTCACTCTAACCATTATAATAACAACACTATTATAATATGTACATTGAAACTATACACACTATAGGATGCCAGGTCTATGAACCTGGCTAGTTTACAACATGTTAATATAAATTACAATGTACCCTTTGCATAAGCCTGCCTAAGGTCGTCAAAGCTATAGAGGGCAAGTGCTACGGGCTGACACTTTGTTAAGACAAAGTAGGGAATCAACGTCCAAAAAATATCAAATAAAATGTGGGGATAGGCTACAAGGTTTCCGCCCGACAACAACACTATGGTATTTTTTTTTCTCATAAGGGCTTTGAAGCAACAAGCCGAACCATCCTTTGACAGAAGCAAACGATACAGAGAGATGCAGGGGCTTTATCAGTGAAACCAGCCATGTGGTTGGAAATGACTCTTAACCCATACAATCCTGGAACGCATGCGTGTCATTTTTAAGACTCACTTTGGCCTTTCAAAAATAGCAAGATCTACAAGCTCATATAGCGCGGCACCGAGTGCCGCGCTATATGAGCTTGTAGATCTGCTATTTTTTGGTGGGGGGGAAATCGTGGGTCTTTGAATGTATGTATTTTTTAAAGCGAATATTTTTTTAACTCAAATCTTTGCTTGAGGGTATTCTACACATGTATTCTAATAAAACCTAATTAATGTTGCTATAATATCAGTTTCTCAACAATTATACTGTATGTATTTGGCCGTGGCGTGGGGGACCCCCATCTCAAAATAGTGTGCTAGCAGATATGCTATTTTTGAAAAATCGTGAACATTTTTTTTGCAAATATTTGAATCTATATTTTTTTAAAGCTAACATTTTGTTCCAGGGACCCCCAGAAACGAAAAAAAAAAAAAAAAACATATGTATATATATATTAAGAGATACAAGATGCATACATTTTCAAGATTTTTTTCTAAAATTGCAGATCTACAAGCTCACAAAGCGCGACACACTCTGTGCTTGTATATCTGCTGTTTTTGAATGGCGCAAAATGAATCTTAAAATGACACACAGATGCGCGTTCCCGGGATTGAAGGGGTTAATCTGTATGATCTCACAACAACCCGCCGCGCCCGGCTCATCCATTGGTTGCAAAGCTCTAAGCCCTCCTCTCTGGAGACACACTCAGATATCAGCTCTGTCGGGCAGAAACCTCATATGCAGTGGTGGAAAGTAACTAAGTATATGTATTCAAGTATCGTACTTAAGTACAATTTTGAGGTATTTGTACTTTACTTGAGTATTTCCAATTTCCAATACTTTTACTTCTACTCCACTACATCTCAGAGGCCAATATAGTACTTTTACTCCACCACAATTATTTGAAAACTTTAGTTGCTAGTTACTTTGCAGATATAAAATATTACATTATAAAACATACATTAACCACTTCAGCCCTATTTAATACATAGGCTATTTGAAAATAGCCGATCTACAAGCTCACAACGCGTCGCATCGCGACGCGTTGTGAGCTTGTAGATCGGCTATTTTCAAACATGTAGTACTTTTACTTTTGGTAATTTAAGTACAGTTTGATACCAAAACTTTTGTACTTTTACTCTAGTATTTTTTTTTATCCTGGACTTTTACTTGTAACAGAGTACTTCTGCATTGCAGTATTGATACTTTTACTTAAGTAAAACATTTGAGTACGTTTTCCACCACTGCTCATATGTCCCAAAACCGTTCCTTTTCAGGATTCCAAATTCCCCCAAAATGTCAGCAAAAGTAAGCAGATCTACAAGCTCAACATGAGTCGCTTCGCGCCGCGTTTCGAAGCTTGCAGATCAGCTACTTTTGTGCGGCGCCGTAGTGGTAGGATCAAGTAAAGTCGTTAATTTTACGAAAAAACACAAAGCATAACAAAGATATGGAGATAAGAGGTTTCTGTACTATACTGCAGATATCTTGCCCGTGACGCAACCATGCCAGCGTGTACAGTCACTGCCTTTATGCCTCTACAAAACCAGCTGGTCTTCAACAGTGGTATAAAGTAACTAAGTACATTTACTCTAGTGCTGTACTTAAGTACACTATTGAGCAATTCTTTAGTATATCCAATTGTCAGTACTTTTACTTCTACTCCACTACATCTCAGAGGCAAATGTTGTACTTCTACTTCGCTACAACTATTTGAAAACTGTAGTTACTATTTACTTTGTAGATTTTGAAAATCTAGATTACAAAAGATACATTACACACTCCAGCCCTATACACATTTCCGGCCATTTGATAATAGCAGATGTACAAGCTCATTGTGAGCTTGTAGATCTGCTATTTTCAAAAGATTTCTATACATTTTATACATTTGAAATCTTGTGAAATGGGACATTCTGCATAATGAATACTTTCTACTTTGATACTTTCAGTATTTTGACACCAATACTTTTGTACTTTCTTTTACTCAAGTACATTTTGAATTTCTGACTTTTACTTGTAACACAGTATGTGTTGCTCAAGTAAGACAATTGAGTACTTATTTGCAGAGAGAGAGAGAGAGAGAGAGAGAGAGAGAGAGAGAGAGAGAGGTACACCACATATACTGTATAACAGGCGTCTTCAACAGGGGGTCCTCAGAGTTACTACAGGGGGTCCGCCAAATCTTTGTGTGATAGGATTTATTTTTTTACCTTAACCACTTTGAACCCTAGCATCCCTTTTCTGAGGAGAACTTTAGCCAAAAATAGCAGATCTACAAGCCCACAACGCCTCGCGCTGCGAGGCGTTGTGGGCTTTTAGATCTGCTATTTCTTGGCAAAGAGGTATAGGTGTAGAGGGAAAAAAAACAGAGCAGTACCAAGTAAACAAAAAAAGTTTAATCTGAAACTAAATGTAATACAATATAGAGGGGGTCCCTGCTTCATCTCTCTCTCAGCTAGGGGGTCCCTGCTTCATATCTCTCTCAGCTAGGGGGTCCTTGGCCTGAAAAGGTTGAAGACCCCTGCTGTATAAAATACTACACATTGTATTTATGCGTATACATGCATTTTTCATACTTTTCCCTTCCGGGGGGGGGGGGGATAAAACGGCTTTGAGAGAAAGAAGGAGAGAGAGTTGGAAGAATAGAATAGAGGGGCAGAGGAAGAAAAACAAGACTGGCATCAGTAATAGTGTCATTAAAGGAGGAGTTCACCCAAAAAATGACATATTTTCTATCAATTGCACACCATATGAAGCCTTGAATCCATGGATTCTTTTTTGTTTTTGTCGCATTCCTAAGCTAATAATTTGTTTCCTGTCTCCTACCGGCTAATGTATCCGGTAGGAGACACAAAGTAGATTATTTGTGTCTCCTACCGGAAATACACACGGGTGTAAGTTATATTCTTAGGAATGCCACAAAAACAAAAATAAATCCATGAAATCAAGGCTTCATGGGGTGTGTAATTGATAGAAAATAAGTCATTTTTTGGGTGAACTCCTCCATTAACTGGATCCCTTTGTGACGATGCGTATACTGGGTTGTTGAGTATGAGACCCAGACGATATGGTGGCACACTAGCATTGCATCACTTGCTAACGTCTTCGCGCTAACGAGCACACATACCGTACCTGAGACACACAACGGTTTTGAAGCCCTGGAGACTATATCCTCTGACCTCTATGAAGACAGATCGTTGCTGTTCTTATCCTGTTCAGTGAAATGTGCCAAATGCAGCACTGCAAATACACATTTTCAAGAACATACAACAATCCTTGTTTCTAGCATACTAGTTTTTGTTTTTTTTGTCTAAAAATGTTATTAATTATTGTAATTTTTGTATTTAACCCATTAAAACCTGGAACTGTGTCATCTTTAGATTTGAGCTAAAAAGCATTATTTTACACTTTGGCTATTCAAAAATAGCAGATCTACAAGCTCATTGCCGCGCTATGAGCTTGTAGATCTGCTATTTTTGAAAAATCGTGAAAATGTGTGCAAATCTTCTGAATATATATATTTTTAAAGCGAACATTTTTAACTCAAACATTTGCTTCTGGGGGTCCCTGGAACAAAATATTTTGATGGGAGTCCGCGGCTAAAAACATATAATTTTGGGGGTCCTTGACATGAAAAGATTGAGCACCACTGATATAGAAACATAAGTTTTTCAGAAAACTGTTACGTAACCAAAACAGGAGCGAATAGAGGCCATAGTTCATCCAAAGACCCCACAGCAGAACAAAAAACTAATTGTCACTGTCTGGTGGAAACCTTGTATGTTCAAAACCCTTCCAAAAATACAATAAAAATGGCAAAAAGACGTGTTGTAGATGGGCTAGTTTCACTCTTTTTGTGCGACACACAATATGTATAAAAAAACATAAACATTTGAACCATGGAGATACGAGGTTTCTACCCGAAAACAGCGACCACACTCGCTATCACCGCACGAGGAAACAGGATCTTGTTTTCTGGCGTTTCATGGCGGAAGCTCCTTTTGGTTTTGTTCCAAAAACAACATAGATTTTAGTCCGGTGGTTCTCAAACCTTTTTCACGTATATTTTCCCATCTGAGAAATTATTTTGGCCAGGGACCAAAAGAAGCCCGGGAGGCAAAGAGTTGAGTTAAAAATGTTCACTTTAAAAATACATATTATGTTCAAAGATGATGTAAAAAAATAATCTACAATCTCATACTGTGGCACAAAGTGACACGCTGTGAGCTTGTATATCTGTTATTTTTTAAAAGCCAACGCATGAATGGATGAAGTGGTTTTAATGGAACTACCCCCCCCCCCCCCCCCCCCCTGTTGTAAATTGCAGATTTTTGGGTGGTTTTGAATGATCGTAGGGCAGGGGTCTTCAACGTTTTCAGGCCAAGGACCCCCTAGCTGAGTGAGAGATGAAGCAGGGACCCCCTCTATATTGTATAAAATTGTGTTTCAGATTCAACTTTTTTTGTTTACTATGGTCTGCTCTTTTTGTCCCTCTACACCAAACACCTCTTTGCCAAAAATAGCCGATCTACAGTGAGCTTGTAGATCTGCTATTTTTGGCTAAAGTTCTCCTCAGGAAAGGGATGCTAGGGTTCAAGTGGTTATGGTAAAAAAAACATCATATCACACAAAGATTTGGCGGACCCCCTGTAGTAACTCTGAGGACCCCCTAGGGGTCCCGGACCCCCTGTTGAAGACCCCTGTCATAGGGAGTCGCAAAGTGTACTGGCTGGTGGTATGGCGTTCCACATTATGGTGTCAGAATAGTAGAGGGCATCCATCCCCACGTTTGTGCCGAATTTGGGGGGAACAAGATCAGTGGGAGCTCCTTTGGTGTTGTTGTGTCCCCTGGGCGTCTCTCTCTCACTCTGGTGAAATAGTTTGACAGGTAAATGGTCACTGATCGGGGTGTGTGTGTGTGTGTGTGTGTGTGTGTGTGTGTGTGTGTGTGTGTGTGTGTGTGTGTGTGTGTGGCGGGGGGGAGCTGAGTTGATTAATTGCTCAAACTCGTTTTGTGCTCGATAGTGCTCTCGTTAATCAATGCATACATCCAAGAGCCACCTGTTTGATGTCTCTCACAGAGTGATGCACACACACACACACACACACACACACACACACACACACACACACACACACACACACACACACACACACACACACACACACACACACACACACACACACACAGACAGACCAGAAATGTTGCATGGTCGACCTTTTAAACATGTCATGTCACATACCGTAGGGCTGGCGAGACACGATGTTCCAGCACAATTGAGGCTCTCTCTCACGCTCGCTCTGGGCATCGGGGCGAGTTATGTTATGTCAGACGTTCCACAATGGAGTCACAGGATGTAGGTTAAAAAAGTGGACAGAGATGCCCTTTAAATCAATGAACATGAATAATGCCCCTGACCTCGTCGTCTGTCCGCTATCTCTGAAGCTTGACCGTGCTGTGAAACGACAAGTTGACCTTGCAACAACCCCCCGTCCCCCCGTCCCCCCGTCATGTGGAAAGGTTAGCTGACAAGGTGCTTGATATCCGCACATGATTAGGTGACACCGTGGTGTGTGTGATCCTCTGCTTTCGGGGTTAACCCATTAAGACTTGAAGCCAATTCTACAGAATGTCTTCTAAATCCCAACAGTATTCTGAAGAAAAAAACGTGTGTGTCTATATCAGTGGTCCTCAATCTTTTTCATGTCAAGGACCCCCAAAAATTATATGTATTTGGCCGCATCAATGAAAGGTGGTCCCCAGCTGAATACCCTGCAGCTCAACTGTTTTGGTATGCGGTCAGGTTTAGGCCTGGCTCAGGGAAGCGGACGCCCCTGCCATGCATAGTCCTCCATCGGCACCGTTGGAGGTCCGACAGGCCAAGGCCTAGCAGGTACACCATCATCCTGTATGAAATAAGGCCGCAGACCCCCATCAAAATATTGTGTTCCAGGGACCCCCCCAGAAGCAAAGATTTGAGTTACAAATGTTCGCTTGAAAAAGTATATAGATTTGCACAAATGTTCACGATTTTTCAAAAAATAGCAGATCTACAAGCTCATAGCGCGGCCGCACCTGGATTCGAGCTTGTAGATCGGCTACTTCTGATGCTTTTTTGTGTGACGCTGTGGTATGATCGAGTAGGGCGGTTAATTTACGAAAAAACTAAAAAAAGTTACAATTTGGAGATAAGAGGTTTCAGCCCGACAGCAATGATATAATATAGGAGGTCTGTAAAGACACATTTACCGTAGTCAAGTATACTGAGCTAGAATGCATGGACACGTTTTTTTTTGTAATCCTGCTGATACGTACATCCTTAAAGCCTTGATATATTCTTAAGGAGATCGTAGGCTGACGTTGTGATTGTCTTAATGTGACTGTTGAAATTCAGGTCCATGACTGAATTTCCAAGACTTGTGGCTCGGGTTGTGTGTGTGTGTGTGTGTGTGTGTGTGTGTGTGTGTGTGTGTGTGTGTGTGTGTGTGTGTGTGTGTGTGTGTGTGTGTGTGTGTGTGTGTGTGTGTGTGTGTGTTTTTTTGTTTTAACACAACCGATTGAAGTGGGAGGATGTTTTTTTTTAATGGCTCTTCCTCTGGCTTTAAAGAACAATGGCTTTAGTTTTGTCTTTGTTTAATTCATCAGAGGGATAATCTGTCACAATGTCAAGGAGAGGCAGGAAACCCTACGTACGCACGCACAGTCAGCTCAGCAAGGGATTCATGTATTAACTACTTGAACCCCAGCATCCCTATTCCGGGGGGTAACCTTTGGCTAAATTAGCAAATCTAGTATTTGGCTGCAGTGGGAAAATGGGAAATACTCCAGTAAAGAAAAATCCTCAAAAGTGTACTTAAAGGAGAATTTTGGACTAAGGTTTTCTTATCTTTTCTATGACGTTATGATATCTTAGGATGAATGGTACAGTAGAAAAAAAATCATAACGTCCGCCAATAGGCCTTGCGCTAGATTGTGTATTTTAACTCATTCAGTGCCAGGCTTTTTCAGGCCTGTTGATCCCTGTGCCAATGTGCCATGGAAAAGGCTATTATTTGACCTTTTCAATTGGTCACAGAGTGTTTGTCTTCAGTGTGATTGATCCCCTGATGGTTGCTAATCACTGAGTCACTTCAGGTGTGGTTTCACAAATCGTTTTCTCCTAGTTCCTTTGAGATAAAAAATTTAAAAAAAAAAATATATATATATATATATATTTTGAATTTTATTTTTATTTTTTAGGAGACGTCAAAAGGCGTCATTGGCACTAATGGCCAATTGAAAACAGCCGTCAAAAGACGTCATTGGCATTGAATGAGTTAATAGCTTTTTTTTCTGTTTTTGTTTGTGAGATCTGACGTTCATAGTGACAGAACACTATGCAACCAAAGACGAAATTGAAATCTCAAGATTTTTTTTACAGTGTTCTGTCACTATGAACGTCAGATCTCACCAAAACAAAAAATGGAAAAAAGGTATTAAATGCAATCAATCTAGCGCCCATTAAGACCTGGAACGCATCTGTGTCACTTTAGATATCTTTGGCTATTCAAAAATAGCAGATATACAAGCTCATAGCGCGGCACCGAGTGCCGCGCTATGAGCTTGTATATCTGCTATTTTTGAAAAATCTTGAAACTTTTTTTTTTTTTTTTTTTCAAAAAACTGTTATGATTTAGAAAACATTTTTAAGAATCGTGGGTTAAGTACAATACTTAAGTACATGTACTTACGGTAGTTACCTTACACCACTGTGGGTGACACACACACATATGTATATGCGTGCGTGTGTGGGATAGGCTGTTGGCATGGCTGGTGTCAAAGTAAAAAGTTCCTCTTGTTTTGTTCTCCTTCCTCTTGGTGGCTTGTGTGTGTGTGTGTGTGTGTGTGTGTGTGTGTGTGTGTGTGTGTGTGTGTGTGTGTGTGTGTGTGTGTGTGTGTGTGTGTGTGTGTGTGTGTGTGTGAGAGCATTGGGGTCATTCATTAGATGGTCTGTGGTATATCTGCTGCCTTGGTGTTTCATCCAAAACTAAGTGTGATACAAAGTTGTGTTTGTTTTGTCCTGGGTGGATTAAAAGCTTCCGCTTGTTTTTGTACTTTGTCCAGTTTGTGCAAAACGTTCCCCGTGACAACCCATTTGGGTAATTGGCCGCCAGTGGACGCCTTGCGTAACAATGCATTTATTTGTTTTGCAGCGGTGGACAGAATGTTTGTACATTTACTTGAGCACTGTTACTTTAAAGCTGCACTATGTAACTTTTATAAAAAAAAACTATATAGCATAGTATGTCACACAAACAGTGGTGGAAAAAGTACTCAAATGTTTTACTTAAGTAAAAGTATCAATATTGCAATATAGACGTACTCCGTTACAGGTAAAAGTCTGGAATTAAAAATGTACTCCGCTATAATAAATGTACTTATTGTAGTGGAGTAAAAGCACAATATTTGCCTCTGAGATGTAGTGGAGTTTAAGTAAAAGTATTTGAAATTGGAAAAACTTAAGTAAAGTACAGCCACCTTTCACTGGTAGTTGAGTGATATATGAGCAGAAGTATCTATACTTTGACTCAGTATACTAGGGGGCGTTGAGTACTTGTACTTTGTCTTGCTGAAGTCCTTGATCCAATACATGTGCTGTATGCTTGTATTATCAATGTGACTTCCATATATGGACATAAATCAGTTGTCAGATGAGCCGGGATTGGTCGTCAGACAAAACCAAGTTTTTGTCTGACAACCAATCCCAGAAGGAGGCTCATCTGACAACTGATGGATGTCCAAATATGGACATGGCATCCCCAAGACTCAGTCAGGCCTTGAATCAACACTAATTTGTATAAGAGCTGATTCTTTTTCCCCTTATGTTGGATTTACCACATGGATTTTGACCTTATTCCTTCCTTATGTGGACCTACTGACAGTGGCCTAAAGGAACTAAAGTTCATTTACTCAAGTACTGTACTTAAGTACAATTTTGAGGTACTTTTACTTCTTCTCCACTATATTTCAGAGGCAAATGTTGTACTTTTACTCCACTACAATTATTTGAAAACCCCATTTACTAGTTACTTTGTAGATTTTGATTATTATTACAAAACATACATGTACATTAACCACCTCAGCCCTATATACATTTCAGCCGTTTGAAAATAGCCGATCTACAAGCTCACAATGCGTCACGATGTGACAAATTGTGAGCTCGTAGATCTGCTATTTTCAAATATTTTTAGACATTAGAAAACTTGTGAAATGGGACATTCTGCATAATGATTATACTTTTGGTAACTTGAATTACATTTTGATACCAATACGTTTGTACCTTTACTCAAGTACATTTTGAATTCCGGACTTTTACTTGTAACAGAGTACTTCTACATTGCAGTATTGATACTTTTACTTAGGTCAAAAAACGGACCTCGTCGGGATGGGGACTCGAACTCGCGACTCGTTGTCAGGCTGGCATTGCCACCGGCTTCGAATGCTATCAATGCATTGAATGGGAGATTATCACGTTTTATCAGACCATTGAATGGGCGAGTAGGTGACGAGTAGGCGATACACGGACCTACCCGCGATTTGTCAGACCATTCATTGGGCGTAATCAGGAGCTACTGACCTACTCGGAGGCAGAGCAGTCCCCACAACAATATTTAAGATTCTGTGCCTATCGGTACATAACTCCATCGGCGCTGAGTAGGCTCAGGCGAGTGTCGCACCGCTCAGGACGGCAACTCGTCGCTTTAGCTCCCTCGGTGGTCCTTCACGGGGCTCCAGCTCGCCTGAGACTGCGCGCCTCCGTCATGGTCCCAAACAAAAACAACCAAAACCAAAACCGAAACTGAACTATTTAAGTCATCTCCGTCGGTAGGTCAGTATGTCTTGATAACACCCAATGAATGGTCTGATAAATCGCGGGTAGGTAAGTAGGTCGCCTACTTCGCCCATTCAATGGTCTGATAAAACGTGATAATCTCCCATTCAATGCATTGATAGCATCCGAATCAGGTGGCATTGCAGCCTAGGGTGTGTCTGGACCGCCACACTGAGACACAGACCGAGTAGAAAAAATTGTTTACCATTTTATCATGAACATTAGTGAGGACCAATTATATGAAGATAGGTTGACAAAGGGTGTAGTCGTCCTTTAAGTTACTGGACTACATGTAGCAGCATATAATAATAATAATAATAATGATAATAAACTTTATTTGTATGGCACCTTTCATGACATGAAATGCTGCTTTACAGAGCAAGAATACAATTACAGAAAAGTACAACTAATTTAACGATAAAGCAACAAAAAGAAAAGCAAAAGAATAAAACAACATTAAAATAATAGCAAAACAGTGAGGACATGAATAACAACACAGAGATTTAAAAATGAACCAAAAGCAAGATTGAATGAATAGGTCTTGAGCTGTGCTTTAAAGCTATCCACGGGGGCTGCCTGTCTTAACTCATTGAGACCTGAAGCCGATTCTACATGTCTCCTAAATCTCAACAGTTTTCTCAAAAACGTATGCCTATGTTTCTATATCAGTGGTGCTCAATCTTTTTCATGTCAAGGACGCCCAAAATGATATGTATTTGGCCGCGGACCCCCATCAAAATATTTTGTTCCAGGGACCCCCCAGAAGCAAAGATTTGATTTAAAAATGTTCACTTTTAAAATATATATATTCAAAGATTTTCACGATTTTTCAAAAATAGCAGATCTACAAGCTCATAGCGCGGCACTCGGTGCCGCGCTATGAGCTTGTATATCTGCTATTTTTGAATAGCCCAAAGTGTAAAATAATGCTTTTTAGCTCAAATCTAAAAATGACACAGTTCCAGGTCTTAATGGGTTAAGTGTAATGGGAATTTATTCCACACTGTCGGCCCGTAGAAGCAGAATGCTGCTTCACCGTGTTTTTTTATATGTAATCGTAGGCACCTCGAGCAGGTCAGCGCTAGAAGACCTGAGGGGGGGCGGTTTGGAACATATCTATGCACTAGGCAGTCATAGAGGTAGGAAGGTGCCAGACCATTTAGAGCTTTATAAACTAGCAAAATAATTGTAAAATCAATCCTAAAATATATATATATATAACGCAAGGACTACACACTGTAGCGCTTACTAGACAGCATGGGAGGCCATGCAGTGCTGCACATGCAGACATTAAGTGGAAACTCCACAACATTACAACCCCATCATTATGTTACCAATCTGTTTAAGACAACATGATTCTTCCAGCAACGAGTTCCAACATCAATTATGCATGTCTACTCCCGCGGGAGGGGAGGATAAGAGACATAAACATTTTATAACAATAGATAAGGAAGAATCCACTTCAAATGGGATTTCAGGGGCTGATGCTTTTTTTTTTTTGTCTCGCCCGATGCATTATTTATGCGTAACTGATGCACGTTGTAATACAGCGTTCGTTCTTATCGTTGCTGCCAGTGGAACCGAGAGGGGTGGGGGGGGTGGGGAAAGGAGTCGAGTCGACCATGAAAGGAGTCTGTGGGTTTCGTTGCCTCTTTGGCTTGAAGTATCTTTGACAACACCATCTGTAACAGCAAATAATGAGAGTTTATATTTCCCCTTCTTGGGTATACTTGACTTTATTACAGTTGGAGGAAGCCAAACATTTACTGCACATTAAATAATAAAACTACCCATGGGCAACGGCGATGTGGATCTCAGACTTAATGTGGCTGGCCTTTGACAGTGAGCCGTGATGACGGACAGTCATGAAGCATTTAGCTGTTTCTTGGGCAGAAACCTCGTATCTCCAAGTTTCAAATGTTTATGTTTTTCATAAATCAAAGCCTTACTTCATCATACACGAGTGACACACAAAAGTAGTGACAATAGCAGATCTACGAGCGCACAAGGAACGCCTCGCACCCGGGATAATAATCATTTGAAAAAAGGAACGTGTTTGGACATACAAGGTATGCAAGTGTCCCAACAAGCCACTTTTAGCTAGGGCTTCCAAAGCTGCAGAGAGCCTTGTGATATAGTGTATATTACCGTACCATATTTTATACGCACTGGCCTTGTTCACATCTAGTATTTGTAGTCTGTCATGATTGTGCACCAGAAAAAAAAACAAAATTGCTAAACAGTCAAACTAAAGATCAACCGTGTGGGAAATAAGTCAAACTTAAAAAGCAACTGAGTGGAAAACCTCAGCGAGTCCACAAATCCACTTTTATGGTGAATGGAGGGGCTCCAACAGACTCTCTGTCTGTTGGTGACATCAGCGATTCTCTCCTCTCCTGCATTTGTGGGGAGTTTATATTCCTGGTCAAAGATACTGGTTTAGCCCATTTAGACCGGGAACGCATCTGTGTCATTTTTTTTGATTTATTTGGCTATTAAATAATAGCAGATATACTTCTGTATACTTAATGTGCCAAAAGTAAAAGTGCTCATTATGCAGAATGCCCCATTTCAAGTTTTCATAATGTATAAACATCTTTTGAAAATAGCCGATCAACAAGCTCTTGTGAGCTTGTAGATAGGCTATTTTCAAATGGCTGAATTAAAAAAAAAAAAATCAAAATCTACAAAGTAACTAGTAACTAAAGTTTTCAAATAATTGTAGTGGAGTAAAAGCACAATATTTCCCTCTGAGATGTATTGATTGATTGATTGAAATTTGTATTAGGCAAAAGAATGTAAAACAACACGGTTGCATTTATAATACTTTTGTCTAAAAGGTCCGACCAAAAAAGTCCTTGCGGACTTGTTTCCGTTGGGGTCCTTGAATTCATTTCATAAACATATAGTAGCAACCAAACAGTTCAAAAATCAACATAAAAATACAGAGACAAAAATACCACTATGTACAAAAAAAAGCATGAAAAATAAAAAATATGTTTTTAAAAAAAGGGGAGGGGGTCGTCTGTCTACAGGGAAACTGGTACCGAAATGAGCCCAGCGAACTGCATTATGTAGTGGAGTAGAAGTAAAAGTACAGGAATATTGGAAGTTGAAAGTATAAAGTAAAAATACCTCAACATTGTACTACAGTGCTTGAGTACATGTACTTAGTTACTTTACACCACTGTGCCTGCGTGGCTTGGGCGGACGCAGGGACGTGCACAGATAGACTCTAGGTGGTGCTAGAGCACCTGCCCTTTGCCCTCTTGACCAGAAGTGCCCTTTTGAAAAAAATAAGTAAAAACATTTTTATTTTATTTTTCAGTTTACAGCAGGGGTCTTCAACAGGGGGTCCGGGACCCCTAGGGGGTCCTCAGAGTTACTACAGGGGGTCCGCCAATTCTTTATGTGATATGATTTTTCTTTTTACCATAACCACTCGAAACCTAGCATCCCTTTTCTGAGGAGAACTTTAGCCAAAAATAGCAGATCTACGAGGCGTTGTGGGCTTGTAGATCGGCTATTTTTTGCAAAGAGGTATAGATGTAGAGGGAAAAAAGAGCAGACCAAGTCAACATAAAAAAGTATAATTTACTTGAGCACCTGCCCCTCAAAATGTCTGTGCACGCCACTGCCAGAACATCAGCCTTGCCCTTGGCCTCACAGTGGCGTGGTCGCGTGATCCATACTCAGTGTGTGTAAAGTACATTTACTTAGGTACTGTATTTCAGTGAAAAATGTTAAAGGTAGGGTAAGTGATATTTTTTGGTTAAAACAAAAAGTATTTTGTTAAAAGGTTAAAGCACTATATTCTGATAGTAATCATTGCTATAGAGTGTTTGTTCAGTAACAGGAGTCTCCCTGTCTCTCCAGCTCTTTAATAAACATAAAATACATTTTCCGGTAGGTGTCAAAATCTCAGCCAATCAGGAGAAAGTACCCATTTTTAAGCTTCATTTTTTATAGTGTTCCAGTTCCAATTTTGTCTGCTCATTTCCTAGTGTCATCACTTCCAATTTCACTTGTTTAATCTATATCCTGATTGAGTTCTCTGTCCTGATTGGATAAAATTGGAAATGAAACTGAAACTGAAACGAAAATGCATTTTATGTTTAATAAAGAGCTGGAGAGACAAGGAGACTCCTTTTACTGAACAAACACTCTATAGCAATGAGTACTATCAGAATATAGAGCTATTTAACACTTATTTTAACCAAAGAAAATCACTTACCCCACCTTTAAGTACTTATTATTTTTCCGGAGTATTTCCAATTTTCAGTACTTTTACTACTACACCACTACATCTCAGAGGCAAATGTTGCACTTTTACTCCACTACAATTATTTGAAAGCTTTAGTTACTAGTTACTTTGTAGATTTTGATTATTATTACAAAACATACATTACCCACTTCAGCCCTATTTAAACTTTGGCTGTTTGAAAATAGCAGATCTACAAGCTCACAACGCGTCACGATGCGACAGGTTCTGAGCTTGTAGATCTGCTATTTTCAAAACATTTTTTTTAGACATTTTAGACCTAATGATAACTTGTGAAACTGCACAATACTTTCGTGCTTTTACTCAAGCACATTTTGAATTCCGGACTTTTACTTGTAACGGAGTATTTCTGCATTGCAGTATTGGTACTTTTACTTAAGTAAGACATGTGAGTACTTTTTCCACCACTGCCCATACAAGAATTCATTAATTAAATTGTGTGTGTCTGTGTGTGTGTGTGTGTGTGTGTGTGTGTGTGTGTGTGTGTGTGTGTGTGTGTGTGTGTGTGTGTGTGTGTGTGTGTGTGTGTGTGTGTGTGTGTGTGTGTGTGTGTGTGTGTGTCTAACATAAACATATATTTGATATGCCCTCAAGCTTTATCTCAACAGAGAGAGAGAGAAAGTGTGTTGCTGACAGTCCCTAGAACAGTGGTTCTCAACCAGTGGTCCTTGAGGGAGTTCCAGGGGGTCCCCAGCTAAATGATGGATAGGAACCAAATGGACCCGTATGGGTCTGTAACTCTGAGAGTGTACAAATGGAACCAAATGGACCCTAACGGGTCCATTTGGTTCCATTTGTACACTCTCAGAGTTAAATTAACATTGATTTTATAATATACATTTGGGTCCCAGAGATAGAAATGCCGTTAAGTGGGGGTCCGTAGCCCTAGTAATGCATGTCAAACTGGGGGTCATTGAAATTAAAATGGTTGAGAATCACTGCCCTAGAAGGCGCTCTGTAAATGCATGTTATTGGTAGACACTCCCTAAGCAGTGCTCTTTACATCCGGCTGCAGTTGTGGCCACTCCCCCCCAACACAGACAGACACAGACTCTGTTATGTTTGGTAGCAAAACAGTGAAACAAACAACTTATATAATGTAAACTTCAACCACATGGAGGTTGAGAGGAGTTGTCAGTGTGTTCAGGGAGTGTGTAAACTGTTTAAAGACACAATGTGTGTGACGCTTCAAAGAGAAGCTTTAATCAGCTTCATGATGAACTGTGAGTGAATTCTCCAGGTAGGTTAGCCTAGCTACTGTTAGCTGCTTAGCTAACATTCACATGTAGGCTACATGAGTGGAGCTGAATTGTGTGTGAATTGCTGAGCTTGTATTTTTGAGCTGCTATTGTTGATACTTCTGTGGGACCAGTGGTGTAAAGTAACTAAGTACATTTACTTAAGTACAATTTTGACGTACTTTTGCTTTACTGGAGTATTTACAATTGTCTATACTTTTACTTCTACTCCACTACACCTCAGAGGCACATATTATGCTTTTATTCCACTACAATTATTTGACAACTTTAGTTACTAGTTACTTTGCACCAAGTGCCGCGCTATGAGCTTGTAAATCTGCTATTTTTGAAAAAATAAGTTGTGAAACTGTGTGCAAATCTTTTAATATATATATAGAGAGAGAGAGAGAGAGAGAGAGAGAGCGAGAGAGAGAGAGAGAGAGAGAGAGAACATTTTAACTCAAATCTTTGCTTCTGGGGGGTCCCAGGAACAAAATATTTTCAGATGGGGGTCCGCGGCCAAATGCATATCATTTTGGGGGTCCTTGACATGAAAAAAGCTTGAGAACCACTGATATAGATAGCAACATACATTTAAAAAAAAAAAAAAACCTGTTGGTGGATGTAGAAGACATTTGTATAATCCCCAGAAGCAAAGATTTGAGTAAAAAAATGTTCGCTTAAAAAAAATAAAAAAAAATAACATATATATATATACATATGTATTCAAATATTTTCACAATTTTTCAAAAAATAGCAGATCTACAAGCTCATAGTGCGGCACTCGGTGCCGCACTATGAGCTTGTAGATCTGCTATTTTTTGAAAAATTGTGAAAAAAATGACACCGATGCGTTACCGGTCCAGGTAATGTCCACCGATGCGTTACCAGGGTTTACAAATTCTTTCTTTCTTTCTTTCTTAGGGGCCATGTACACACACGTACTGTACAAAAGCAGGTCCTACGAATCTCCACGCATTCATAAGCCTTCATGGTCTTCATGGGACTTGGTGAAGGAACGGGACAAGAGATGCTCCAGTTCTATCCCTGAGGACCTGCCTATACCAAAGGCCTGGATGGAAGGAAGGCATCCTGCATGGAAGCAGGAGTGAAGGGAGTCAGCTGGGCAAGTCAAGCAGAAGACGGCTCAAGGTAGGAACCTTGTTTTTTCTGCTGCTTGTGTCGTATGCTTTGTGTTTACTGATGTGACTGAAGCTGTTGTACTATCGCTGTCATTTCTGGGACCCAATGACTGGGTGACAATGAGACACATGTTCAGTGATTGTTTATGGCTCTAGCATTGAAGACTGATGTGAATCTAGAGGGAGTGTGTGTGTGTAGTGTTGTGTCTGACGTTGATTCTTCTTTTTACCATAACCACTCGAAACCTAGCATCCCTTTTCTGAGGAGAACTTTAGCCAAAAATAGCCGATCTACAAGCCCACAACGCCTCGCGCTGCGAGGCGTTGTGGGCTTGTAGATCGGCTATTTTTGGCAAAGAGGTATAGGTGTAGAGGGAAAAAAGAGCAGACCAAGTCAACAAAAAAAAGTATATTTTACTTGAGCACCTGCCCCTCAAAATGTCTGTGCGCGCCACTGGGCGGACGGACGGACGGGCGGGCGTGTTACTCGGACACATTTGGCCTGTATATACCAACAGCTATAATATTTGAGAGGTTGCCGCGTGGGAGGAAGCAGTTTTCTGCTGTTTTGCTTCGGCACAGAGTTCACGTTCGCGGATATTGATTCCGCTGTCAAGCCGCTCGCTGTGCAATAACAACAACCGTTGTGGGGCTGAAGATACCCAACATCTTCAAGCCCAATGTAGAGGAAGCTTACGCACGCACGCACGCACACACACACACACACACACACACACACACACACCTATCCAGAACGATGTACACCAAACAAAACAAAAAGCAAAGGTAAACAACACATACAGACAGGGATTGCCAGATCTGCTCATTATAATTTCCCCGCAAGATTGTATTTGAAAAATAGCCGATCTACAAGCTCACATCACAGTGCGTCCCATCGCGACGCACTGTGATGTGAGCTTGTAGATTGGCTATTTTTGTTTTAGATTGGCTATTTTTTTGTAAATTGGCAAGATTTTTATACATTTTTTACATTTATAAAATGTATAAAAAATAGACATGGGAATATATTTAAAAAAGACTTAGGACTTTCTGTATAAAGAGTACTTTATACTTTTATACTTTATTATATTACATATATTATATATTATTATATATATTATTTATATTTTATATTCTGATACTAATACTTTTGTACTTTGACTAAATTAAATCTTGAATCCCAGACTTTTACTTGTAACTGAGTATTTCTACACCGTAGTATTGATACTTTTTTAAAGTAAAAAATGGGACTACTGTTTCCACCACTGAGCCTATACTTTCAGACAGGCACTATAAAGGGCAGCCTGACCTCACAATCGGAGGAAGCACTGTGGTAAGAACAGAGTCAAACATTTTCAACACTTGAATAATAAAAGGTGTGATTCCAAACTTCAACCATATGTGTTGTGTGACATAATTTCTGTTATACCTTACTAGAGTTTCGGGGGGCTACGCCCCCCTCAACCCCAGCCGCGCACGGGGCCCAGCGTGGCCGTGTGTATATTGGGGGACCCAAATCGCCGGAGTGAAACTGTGGAAAAGTTTTTTTGAAAAAGGAAAAAATTTGAAGAAATAATATTTGTTATGTTTCAGGGGGTCCACAGGGGGTCCGCGGACCCCCTGATGGTCCACTGACCCCCTGTGGAGTGTTGGGACGCGCGGGGACACCCCTGGAACATTGCGGACCATTTCGGTGTTTTTTTTTTTTCATGAAGGTGGTTGCTTGTTTGTGGCGCAGGCTGTGCAAACCTGGCAACCCAGCGCATGCTGCCGCACGTTTAAGTGGCGTAGCGTCATGAGGGTCAGTGGGGCCGTGGCTCGGTCAGTGAAGACCCTGTAGTGCGGATGATATGTGGCATAGAGGGGCAGATTGTAAATCCACAGAGGAAACATCCGTGGGCTACCATTGGTTCAGCGATGTGTGCGGTCGCCCTGCGGCCCCTCCTCCTCCACCAATGTGCAGTATTGAGAGCCCTGACGTCACAACAATTGGAGCGATGGGCACTGCACTGTGGTTGGTTAGGGTACACCTAGGGCCCAGGTAGAACCCAGTTAAAGCCTGCATGGGCAAACCCAGTTAGGACCCGCCTTGGTCCCACATAAACATGGCGAGTTGGGGCCCACCTAAGGGCCAGGTAGAAGCTACTTATAGCCTGCATGGGCAGCGCAGTTGGGACTGAAGTGGATGCCGCTGACATTGCTGACATGGGGTCCATATGGTTTAGCCCACCTTGAAACCATATGGGAACTACGCTGGCATGCTGGCTGTAATGCAAACGCTGCATCATACCTGCAGTGTGTAGTTTGATGTTGTGTGTGTAGCAGATATACCTGCAGTGTGTAGATCAATGTCCATAGGAAAGTCAATGGCCAGCAGGGTTTTTTTTCCCCAGCAGAGTTTGTAGTGTCTCTGTGTCTCTCTGGAAGAGGTTGCACATGAACTCTGCAGCCGCAGTGAGGCGCTCCAACACAAACACTCTGACATTAAGCTGCTTCACACAACAAACATCAGCACCACGCTGCTGTTTGTCCAAAAGACACAATATGTCCTCTCCCACCGACGTCATGTGTTCATTTATCGACAGCCGTACAGACTCCTTTTGACACATTGTACGTCGTTTATCCAGCTCTCACTGACTCTCCACATCGGGCTGTTATTTTGCTGCGATCAAGTCAACGATGTGAGAGATTAGCTATCACAGACGGACGGACAGGGGGTGAAACATAGTCTTGCGCCATGCCTTTCGGCCTGGCGGAGACAATAAAAAACCGAAAGTAAAGGAAATGGCCATTTCTGCAACAGAAGTAGTCAATAAACTATGCTATGAAAACATGGGCCACATTGGCAAAGAATGTAAGAAAGAGGCAATCATGTAGAAAATAGGCGAGCGCCAAGCTTACAAAGCCTCTCAACGTGAGGCGTGTCGAGCTTGTAGATCGCCTATTTTCACAATATGTACTTGTGCCAGATCAAGTACGTGTATTTGGGGGGGGGGGGGGGGGGGGGGGGGGGGGGGGGGGGGGGGGCGGCGTGAAAGGGTTGATAAACACTGCTGTAATGGGAGCGAAATTATCTGAAATTACTACATGACCATAATGCAGCGTAACATGCGTTGCACGGGGCGGTCCTGCCATTACGTTAGTTACTGTAGTTGCTGTGGAGCTACATAGTTCTCCAGAAGACACACACAAACATACACCATGTACAATGGACGAACTGAGCAGCAATATAGACATTCACCACACGAACGTGCATTGTTGACAAAGTGATTGCACAGCCGCTGCAGGCATGACAACCAGGTTTGCGTTAGCGACATGGCAGCTATCACAGCGCCCTGTCCGTCGTGCTGCAACTGCCTGTGATGGCTACAGCAGTAACAGCAAGCTGTCTGCGATGCCATTGTCTGGAGACTGCTGTTAGCGTGACACGACCAATGAGAGTGAGCGCTGTAGTTGTTGCTAAGATACGGTGGCGTCTCTGCCCCATAGCTTGTAGATCTCTCACACATGATTGGCGTAGGCTGCGTTGCCAGGTCTGACTTTGTGTCTAAGCAATGGTCGGCTTATTTTTGCGCGCCTTTGGGATCGTTTGCATTGTGCGCACGGCAGCGCTTGTTTAGCGTACGTCAGCGCGACGTGGCAACGGACGTGGCAACGTGAAAGGTGATTGGCTGGTGAAAAGAAACACCCGACGTTACACCAGAAATGGTGCCTGGAGAAAATGGTGACCAAAAAAAAAGTTTGGAAAAAAAGGAAAAAAACCCCGCAGCGGCTGCCTGCTGTTGTGGTGATGAGGTCGTGCGCACGGTAAACGGTACGAAGCTGCCTCCCCTTCCGTTTTGTCCGACATTTGGTGAGTAGAATTAATTATGTTGCGAGGTGGGAACGGTGTAGTGAGGCATGCCAGGTGCCCTACGCGAAACGTAAATTCAGGCCGGCCGCCGTGGCGAGAGTGTTGGCGACATGTGGTCTGACGGTGTTGTGTTTAGTCGATAACAGAGCTGTGGGGTGTCACCACCGAGGGCACGGAAGTTGCTCGCCATTTATATAGTTAGATGGGAAAACAAACAACAGGAAACATACTAAATGTTGTTTAATGTATGACCAGTGTGTGCACCCACCAAACTAGCCATGGATCACAGTATGGTTGTCTGTCACTCACAACCGTCATGGCGAAATATAAAGTGCTTTTCTGTATTTCTGAATTCTGTAAGGGCCCTCATAAGTACCCGTATCTTCTATATTGTTGAATAAAAAGCATTTTAATCCGGTGGGTAGCCATTTTCTCCATATTTCCTCCATTATGCTTTCAACCATGCAACCCTATTGGTTGGGAGGTGTACTGCACTCTGATACAGATCTGCTATTTTCAAATAGCCTATGTATAAAATAGGACTGAAGTGGTTAATGTATGTTTTATAATACCATCATTTATATCTTAAAAGTAACTAGTAACTAAAGTTTTCACATAATTGTAGTGGAGTAAAAGTACAATATTTGCATCTGAGATGCAAGCGACCTAAATTCAATTAATTAATGTTATCTGCATCAAGGTTCCAAGACCCTTCATTGACAGTCCATTCATCAAACAGAAAAGTCCTATCTGACAGTATTAAACCATGATAAACCAACCAATATTGCAGGTTGTTGTATGGATAGCTAGGGTTATCCTGTGTCTGTGTCAAGTCTTTGTTTTATGTCACTCCACGTCCATGTGTGCAATTGTCCTACAGTAAGTGGCTACGCAGGGCGTTGAGTGATTTTCAGATGGGTATTTTTCTGTCTCATGAATGGGCTGTCAAGGGGAGGGTATTGCAACTTAGATGCAGGTAACATTTATAGCACCTAAGTTGCTTGCGGCTGGCCCAGTGTGTGTGTGTGTGTGTGTGTGTGTGTGCACCCACCAAACTGCAGTGGTGTAAAGTATATATTTACTCAAGTACTGTACTTAAGTAAAATGTTGACATGTTTTTACTTTACTTGAGTATATCCAATGTTCAATACTTTTACTTCTTTTTCTCCACTACATTTCAGAGGCACAAATTGTACCTTTACTCCACGACAATTATAGTTACTAGTTATTTTGTAGATTTGGATTATTATTACAAAACATACATTAACCACTTCAGCCCTATATACATTTAGGCCATTTGAAAATAGCAGATCTACAAGCTCACAATGCGTCGCGATGCGACACATTGATAGCTTGTAGATCTGCTATTTTCAAAGGATTTTTATGAATTTTATACTGTACATTTGAAAACTTGTGCAACAGGACATTCTGCATAAGAAGTGCTTTTACTTTTGATACCAATACTTGTGTACTTTTACTCAAGTACATTTTTTATTCTGAATGTTTACTTGTAAGGGTGCGCTCCTACCGCACTTTTATCTTACCTCTGGGGCAGAATCTGCCAATGCTTTGTCAATACAAATGCGTGGATTCCTGGGCTTGCAGATGTTTTCCAAGAATCCACGCATTTGCATTGACAAGGCATTGGCAGATTCTGCCCCAGTGGTAAAATAAAAGTGTGGTGGGAGCGCGCCCTAACACCGTTTTTCTACATTGCAGTATTGGTACTTTTACTTAAGTAAAATATTTGAGATATTTGAAAAATATTTTTTCCAACCCTGCCAAACTATCTTTAGCATGATGCCTATGGCTACTGTGTTGAATGTGAGTGTGGTGTCAGTGGCATGGTAAACTTCCAAAATTATACTACTTATTTGTTTGAGGAAATTAAACCATGAAGGGCTTTTTCAAGGTGAAAATGATGCAAATGATGACAAAAAGAAGGGCTCGATTTTTAGCAATGTTTCTGAGCTGGAAAAAGCATGCTTTTATTTTTTTTACAACCCTTGTCACTTGACCATGAAGGAAAAGTCTACCTATATAATTTATCTACATATGTTAACAAGTGCTTTGCTCAATCTGGGTTTGATCATATGATTTTGTAAGTGCAGTTCTACCAGTAATTATTACCCAATTTACAGTAATAAAAACATAAAATGTAAACATGCTATATTCATGTAAGATATTCCAAATATGTTTTTATGATCATTCTAAAGGGTGTGCTCAAATACACCCCCCTACAGAGTTTGTTGAGCGTCTATCCCATTCGGTTTAGAAGCAATTACCACTATAATGTAGTACTTTGTAGCTCTGTGGTTGAATCTGTCAACTATCCAAAAGAAGAGGTCCGGGGACACGGTGCATCGCGGGTTCGAGGCCCGTTCCGCGACGATCTTTACTACATGTATCTCCCCATCTCTCTCTCTCTCCCCGTTTCCTGTCCATCTCCGCTATAAACTTCACCGCGTCCCCATTGACTGTCTGGCAATGAATCATGTTCAGTGACTCTACCTGAATCTGGAAAACTGTATGTTGTGACAGGATAAAGTATACGTATACTAGGCTGTGTGTTGTGACAGGATACAGTATACTGTACGCATACTAGGCTGTGTGTTGTGACAAGATACAGTATACGTATACTAGGCTGTGTGTCGTGACAGGATACAGTATACTGTACATATACTAGGCTGTGTATGTTGTGACAGTATACATATACGAGGCTGTGTATGAGGATACAATATATAAACTAGGCTGTATATTGTTGTGTTGTGGCTGATGTTGAAGGAAGTGAGTTGTTGTGTGACAGAGTACATAATACATGTATGTAACTCTTCTTTCTTTCTTTCTTTCTTTCTTACACTCAAGGTTCATGGTGTTCCTACCAACCTACTCCGGACCCTATAGGAGCCATGTGCACAGGTACAAGAGCCGGTACTACCAATCCCCACGCAAGCCCTGGTCCACGCTGCAAAAGCATGGATGGGAGGCATCCTGGAAGCAGGAGTCAGCTGGGCCCACACGTTGTCATCAAAGGAGAAGATCTGCCACGTCGGCAATGGACCGTCCATGGGTTCCACAGTTTGACCCTCCATGGGTTCCACAGTTTGACCCTCCATGGGTTCCACAGTTTGACCCTGCTGGCCATCACTGATGACGTCAAGTAGAAGACGGCTCAAGGTAGGAACCGTGTGTGTTTTTGTTTCGTTGTTTTTGCTGCGGCTGCAGCTGCTGCGTTGTGTTGTTTGCTGTGTGTTTACTAATGGAATTCAAGCTGTCATTTTGGGACCCAACGACTGGGTGGCAATGATCATGTTCAGTGACTGTTTCTGGCTTCTGAATGGAATGCAGATGTGAATCTACAGTGTTTTTGTGTTGTTTCTGATGTTGAAGGTCTAAAGCATAGCAGTGGCAGGAAATGTTCTGGTTCCCTCGTTTCTGACCCCATACATTTTTTCCATAGAGATTTCCAAAAATATTCATATCAATTATTTTAAGCATAGAATCAAGCCATCCAGGATCCTGGTGAATCATGACCATAAAACATTTGATTCTGTGAAAACAAAGTGTTTTAATATTTAATTATATGATATACTATATTTAATAAATACCTTTTGTTTTGCAGTTTTCAATTATTTCTTTTTTTTTTTTTTACAGAATCAAATGTTTTATGGCTTGATTCTAGGCATAAAATAATTGATATAAATATTTTTGGAAATCTTGGGTCTGGTAGTGAGTTGGGAACTGTGTGTGTGTGTGTGTGTGTGTGTGTGTGTGTGTGTGTGTGTGTGTGTGTGTGTGTGTGTGTGTGTGTGTGTGTGTGTGTGTGTGTGTGTGTGTGTGTGTGTGTGTGTGTGTGTGAGGGGGGACCAGTAGGGGGGGCCCCGCCTGCGCTGATACAAATATTTTATTGGTCAAAAACCGGAAAAAATGTTGATTTATATTGGTCAAACAGAACCGAATTAGACCCGAATTAGACCCAGTTAGACCCGAATTAGACCCGAAAAAGTTCGCGCCTGCGAAAGGTACACTTTCACCTCTGTTCTCCTATGTGTGAGTTTGCTATTTTCTTCAAGTCCAAGCTAGAGGTTTTGGGCTTTGGTGACATGAAGGCCATCAATTCCAAATGTTCATTTGGAATAGAAAACTGATGTGACTCTACAGAGTGTGTGCTGTGTTGAGGCTGCTGTTGAAGGTTGTGATCATGTGATTGGGTAGCTGACTGTATTCGTTCAGGACTGGCTTGGCGGCATCACATCTGTCTATGGACAGTAGGCCTATTCCTCAGGATGGGAACCTTTTTTTTCTCTATATACTATCTATACAAGTCATTGTGATGTGGTGTGTGTAGATCTGCTATTTTTGCAATGAATGAACATTTCTGCCAATAATTACATGGCAAGTGTCATGCATCGTTCCAGGCAGCCCATATGGGCTTAAAGGACATTGATCAAAGTCAAACATATTGCTTCGGTTATTGTAATTGTTTTTACTGACCTTTCAAAGTGTTCACAGGTCATACATAGCTGTTATTAAAAACCCTGAATTGTTTTGCTGTTACAATAACAACTTATTTGCATACACAATACGCAAATTACAGCGTTTGCTATGTATACTGTAAGTGAGGCATATCCCGTTATGCCATCCTCATACAGCCTATAGATCTGGCCTATAACAGATGCATTCTCAGATCATTGTAGCCCACCCTTGTTTTCTTTACTTTAGCAAACTAAAGTTCTGATTGCATGCACACTAATCTTTGCATCTAATCATGTTCACACTGGAACCCCTTTCTTAATAGTCCTCTACGGCTCATGTCCAGGTTTGTAATAGGTCCAATACATCATCTTCAGTGGAAATGATCTCCCCAGAGTAGGATGCATCCTCCTTATAAGAGCAAAACACTCTAATTGTGTGTGTTGTGACTACTGCAGGCTAACTATCATATGTATGGGGTGTGTAGTTATGTATGGGTCACGTGTAGTTGTTGTCTCCGCCAGGAGACATTGTTTTCACTTTCCACATGTCAAGCTAACATTGGTCAAGCCTCACGTGACACGTGACAATACGGTGAAATAGTGTGATCTGATTGGCTAGTGACGTATAGCGGCCTATAAATACATGTGTCACTTTGAAAGAGTCTTAGCCTCTTTCAAAGTGAGGTAAGACAGGAATAATCACGAAATGGCTGAGAAATGGCGGATACTGTAACAATTGGATAGGACACTTACACAGACAGGACAGATAGGACACTTACACAGACAGGACGGATAGGACACTTACACAGACAGGACAGATAGGACACTTATACAGACAGGACGGATAGGACACTTACACAGACAGGACGGATAGGACACTTACACAGACAGGACGGATAGGACACTTACATAGACAGGACAGATAGGACACTTACACAGACAGGACGGATAGGACACTTACACAGACAGGACGGATAGGACACTTACACAGACAGGACAGATAGGACACTTACACAGACAGGACGGATAGGACACTTACACAGACAGGACGGATAGGACACTTACACAGACAGGACGGATAGGACACTTATACAGACAGGACGGATAGGACACTTATACAGACAGGACGGATAGGACACTTACACAGACAGGACAGATAGGACACTTACACAGACAGGACGGATAGGACACTTACATAGACATGACGGATAGGACACTTATACAGACAGGACGGATAGGACACTTATACAGACAGGACGGATAGGACACTTACACAGACAGGACAGATAGGACACTTACACAGACAGGACGGATAGGACACTTACATAGACATGACGGATAGGACACTTATACAGACAGGACGGATAGGACACTTATACAGACAGGACGGATAGGCTTACACAGACAGGACGGATAGGACACTTATACAGACAGGACGGATAGGACACTTATACAGACAGGACGGATAGGACACTTATACAGACAGGACGGATAGGACAGTTATACAGACGGATAGGACGCTAGTGTCATGTTACTATGACACAGTAACATGTTCTATTTTTTGTAAGAATTAGAACATAAGAATTAGAACATTCCCAACATTCCCAACCCAGGGGTCCTTGAGGGAGTTCCAGGGGGTACCCAGCTAAATGATAGATTAGGCACCAAATGGACCCTTATGGGTCTGTAACTCTGAGAGTGTACAAATGGAACCAAATGGACCCGTTAGGGTCCATTTGGTTCCATTTGTACACTCTCAGAGTTACATTGACATAGATTTTACAATATAAATTGCGGTCCAAGGGATAGAAATGCTAAAAAATGGGGGTCCGTAGCCCTAATGCATGTCAAACTGGGGGTCCTTGAAATTAAAATGGTTGAGAATCACTGCTAGAGCCGTAAAAAAAATCTTCTCTTATGGGGGTCCCTGGCATATCTTTTGAAATGGGGGTCCGCGGGCTAATAAGTGTCAATTTGGGGGTCCTTGACATGAAAAAGTTTGAGAACCACTGCTCTATAGCAACAGTGTATAAGGCTATGGTGGGTTTTTTTTGCTTCTTGCGTGATACATTTTGGGAGCGACAAATTAGGGCAGGGGTGATGCAACGTTGATGATGGAGAGGGACACTATATTTCCACTCTCACTCCAGGGGGCCACATTGCATATACTGTCGGGCCATTCTATGTCACACAAAAGTAGCAAAAATAGCAGATATACAAGCTCAAAACGCGTCGCGCTGCAACGCGTTTTGAGCTTGTAGATCTGCTATTTTTTTTTAACTGGAACCCTCTTTTTTTTTTTTTTTTTATCCTGAAAAGTAACATTTTTATTTAATTTCAAATGCATTTATACTTATGTTAACTGTATGAACTTAAATACAAATACATTGGACATAAAAAAGACAATAGAATATTAATACCAGTCATTAAAGGGACTACACCATGAATTTAAAAAATAATAATAATATTTAATATCATATTGTTTATGTCCCTCAAACGTTTTTCAAAAGGTTTGAGCCTAAATCAAGCCTCAGATATACTCATTCCAACTAACTTCTCTCTGGCTTATAAAGCACTTTCAGCTGCAATACCAAAACGTCCTGTTGGGCAGAGGGGTGCTACTGAGCAATTCTGTCTGTCAAAATACATGGGCAGAAATGCAAGTGATGTAAGCAACATTGCCATTCTGAGATGGCCTGTTCAGACACGCCTATTCTGAAAATCTCTGAAATGAGAATGAATGGCTGAATGTTAAAAAAAAATATTTTTTGGGGTACAAGAGACACTGGGGAGCCCAAAAAAAAAAGAAATTCATGGTGTATCCCCTTTAAGCTAAGTACTAATATAGACTGAAGTCATTAAAGCGGGTCATGTTTGCATGTTTGGAATTTGTAACAGCTGAAATTAATAATATCAGTATTCCGATTATTAACCTGCGGGCCACATTAAGTGAAGGTGGGGGCCGCATGTGGCCCCCGGGCCGCCAGTTGCCCATGTATGAATTAGGGCATTCACTAACGGGAAAGAAAAAAGAGTAAACCCTTTAAAAGTCCAAATATGGAGAAATTAGGTTTCTTCCCGAGAGCGACAATGTTGTCTTTTTCTATTACATGCAATCTGTCGCTTAATTGGTCGTTTTCCTCCTCCTAGATATTAGGAGAATGCAGTCATCACGGCGTCTAAATCACCAATATTTCCCATTTCACTTTTGAGTACTCTCGCAGTAACACTTCATTACGCCAAGATGAAGAAGCAAACGGTTGATGAGTCAATCTCCTGAACATAACGACTAACATGAATGGACACTTCACAAGGACTTCATGGCATTGGAACAGCATTGATCAGTGGCGTGCACAGACATTTTGAGGGGCAGGTTCTCAAGTAAATTATACTTTTTTTTGTTGACTTGGTCTGCTCTTTTTTCCCTCTACACCTATACCTCTTTGCCAAAAATAGCCGATCTTCAAGCCCACAACGCCTCGCAGCGCGAGGCGTTGTGGGCTTGTAGATCGGCTATTTTTGGCTAAAGTTCTCCTCAGAAAAGGGATGCTAGAGTTCGAGTGGTTATGGTAAAAAGAAAAATCATATCACATAAAGATTTGGCGGACCCCCTGTAGTAACTCTGAGGACCCGGACCCCCTGTTGAAGACCCCTGCTGTAAACTGGAGAAAGAAAAACTTTTTTTCCCCTTTTTTTCAAAAGGGCACTTCTGGTCAAGAGGGCAAAGGGCAGGTGCTCTAGCACCACCTAGAGTATATCTGTGCACGTCCCTGAGACACTTCACAAGGACTTCATGGCATTGGAACAGCATTGATCAGTGTTGCCATCAGTGGTGTAAAGTAACTAAGTAACTAAACACTCTATTCCACTACAATTATTTGAAAACTTTAGTAACTAGTTACTTTGTAGATACTTTGAAAATAGCAGATCTACAAGCTCACAACGCGTCACATCACGCCGCGTTGTGAGCTATTTTCAAAAGATCTGTATACATACTGAACTTGTGAAATGGGACATTCTGGCATAATGAGTACTTTGACTTTTGATACTTTAAGTATAATTTTGATGCCAATATAAGTACATTTTAAATACCAGACTTTTAAGTGTAACTGACTATTTCTAGATTGTGGTATTGATACTTTCACTTAAAGGGACATTTCACTTTAAAAACAAATTAGGGTCATTTTATCATCTACTCAGGCTTTTGGGAGCACCCCGGACAGTTTTTAAGTTGCTTGATTCAGTATTTAGATATTTGATATTCATTTAATCAGACACGCCCCCTTCCTATACAAACCTATTATAACTTCAAACACCATTTTAACCATGTTAGATTCATCGGAAACACCCGTCCTTGGTTCTGGTGACTGATATTGGCCCCAATTCAATAAGCAATTTACGACCATATTTTGATCTTACCGGCATTTAAGGCAATTTTCTTCATTCAAAATATTGTCTTAAATGCCGGTAAGATCCAAATATGGTTGTACATTTCTTAGTGAATCGGGGCCATTGTCCTTCTTAATACGGGAGGAGAGTGAGTTTTTCCAATCACTTTTTTCATTTATTTTGTATATATTTTTTTGAAAATTAAAAAAATTAAACACAAAAAAGGAAAAAAGCAATCGAAAAAACACGGCCCCTCACGTATTAGGAGGGCAGGGCGAGTCACCAGAACCAATGACGGGTGTTTTTGATGAATCTAGCATGTTAAAAATTTAGTTTGAAGTTACAATGGGTTTGTATAGGAAGCGGGCGTGTCGGATAACATAAATATCAAATATCTACTGTAAATACTGAATCAAGCAACTTAAAAACTGTCTGGGGGGCTCACACACGCCTGAGTTAACGACAAAATGACCCACATTTTCTTTTTAAAAGTGAAATATCCCTTTTAACCCATTAAGACCCGGAACTGTGTCATTCTTTGATAAAAAGCATTATTTTACACTTTGGGCTATTCAAAAATAGCAGATCTACAAGCTCATAGCGCGGCACCGAGTGCCGCGCTATGAGCTTGTAGATCTGCTATTTTTGAAAAATCATGCAAATGTGTGCAAATCTTTGAATATATATATTTTTTAAAGCGAATCTTTGCTTCTGTGGGGTCCCTGGAACAAAATATTTTGATGGGGGTCCACGGCCAAATACATATAATTTTGGGGGTCCTTGACATGAAAAAGACTGAGCACCACTGATATAGAAACATAAGTTTTTTCAGAAAACTGTTGAGATTTAGGAGACATGTAGAATCGGCTTCAGGTCTCAATGGGTTGAGTACTTCTTGCACCACTGGTTTACCCACCCATACTGGCATGAGGCTGTACCACCACCACCACCACCACCACCACCACCACCACCACCCATACTGACATGCAGGGCGGGGTGCCAGGCAGGATAATGAAGATATGGTACCATCTGTCCTATATATGCTGCTAGCCAGGGGCACTACAGTACATGAAGCTGGCACCGTGCCCAGCCGTGGGATAGATAGAGCAGCATCTCATACTGTACGCTCACATTCCCTACAGCTCACCCAGAGAGAGAGAGAGAGAGAGAGAGAGAGAGAGAGAGAGAGAGAGAGAGAGAGAGAGAGAGAGAGAGAGAGAGAGAGAGAGAGAGAGAGAGAGAGAGAGAGAGAGAGAGAGAGAGAGAGAGAGAGAGAGAGAGAGAGAGAGAGAACACAAGGAATAGAAGTACATTAATCATGTTAGCGTTGCTTTTGAAAGTAGAATATTAAAGAAAAAAAAACACAAAATAAATATTACCCACTAGAGCCCTACATATTGTCATACAAATAGCGAGACGGATATAGACTACGGCTGATCTACAAGCTCACTCGTGTGTCACATCGCAATGCATTGTGAGCTTGTAGATTGTTTTGTTTTCGCTGGTTAAAATTAGGGTTGGGATTTTAACGGTTCCAATTCCTTACCGATTCCTTCTTAACGATTCCGGTTCCTAAGAAGATTCCAGATTCCTAATAATCTTTTTTATGACATCCATTATACTTATAATATAGAGCACCGAAGTCTGACGTAATGTACGCATCCTACCTGATTTGCGGTTTTCCAATCCCATTCTGAATTCCCATAGACGTCTTTAATATCGCGTCAAATAAGAACTGTGTTCCAAAAATAAACAAATGATCCCGGTGGTTTGACTCTTATGGATATGAAGCATCAACTGACGGTGAGAAAACGATAACGTTACTTCCGCCGAATTAGTTACATGTTGCCCAGAAACAGACTGTATCAAATATAAGTGACTGACTATCATAAACGATACAGAACCTCCTCCCTGACAATATCGCAGAGACAGTTTGTTTATTTTTGGACCACAATTCTTATACCGAGTGCCGCACTATGAGCTTGTAGATCTGCTACTTTTGGTGCCACAAGTGTCCTAGTGCATGTCAGTCCAAGCACCCATAGGTGCAGGAAACTATCCTTGTGGGAAAGGAGTGGATGTGCCGTCCTCACTATAAAGGGGGGTAGGGGTTAGATACCTGTGGAATACAATACACACACACACACACACACACACACACACACACACACACACACACACACACACACACACACACACACACACACACATATATATATATATATATTTACAATTTACACAATTTGCTTCATGATCAATATAGCTCATGTTAGGGTTAGGCTACCTTAGGGTACGTGTTGGCGTGGTGGTAGAACTGGCACACTGCCATAAGTGAGTCAGAGAGGATTTTTTTGAGAAAAAAAATAAAGAAAAAGTGTATTAAATGAATTTAAGTCCTCTCGGATCTGCATGCAAATTGCCTCCTGCACATAATCCTTCACCCTCTTCACGCAGTCCTATCCTATTTAGTTCTGTGTGTGTGTGTGTGTGTGTGTGTGTGTGTGTGTGTGTGTGTGTGTGTGTGTGTGTGTGTGTGTGTGTGTGTGTGTGTGTGTGTGTGTGTGTGTGTGTGTGTGTGTGTGTGTTAGAGCAGCCTCTCTTCTCTGTCCGGTGGAAACCTCATTATGTCCAAAACAAGGGGCTAGCGTCCGGCTTGTAAATTGTAGGCTATATAGGAAGTGTGACAGTTCATATGAATGGCCTGTAGCTTCCCTGTTTCACCCCTGCTGGTGTCAGAAGCAATTAGGCTCTGTTCAAGCGGATGGGTTTTTGGACAAACTTTACACTTGATTGTGTCACCTTCATGAACATTGGCATAAATACTATATGCTTCCAAGTTGCTAGTTTAAAGTCTTCTTTCAATCACCATGAGAAGTGTTTTGATAACTTTAACCCATTCAACCCTGGAACGCATCTCTGTCATTTTTAGATTGCTTTGGCTATACAAAAATAGCAGATCTACAAGTTCATAGCGCGTGCCGCGCTATGAACTTGTAGATCTGCGATTTTTGAAAAATCTTGAAAATGTGTCCAAATATATATATATATATATATATATATATATATTAAAGCAAACATTTTTTACTCAAATCTTTGCTTCTGGGGGATTCTACAAATGTCTTCTAAATCCTAACAGTTTCTTCGAAAAAACGTATGAGGTTGCAGTGGTTCTCAAACTTTTTTCATGTCAAGGACCCCCAAAATGATATGTATTTGGCCGCGGACCCCCATCTCAAAATGTTTTGTTCCAGGGACCCCCCAGAAGCAAAGATGAGAGTTAAAAATGTTTGCTTCAAAAAAAAAATATATGTATATATTCAATGATTTGCACACATTTTCGCGCACACACCCTTTGTTTACATCCGCGTCCTCATGGAGGCGGAGGCGTCTACAACTCTGAACACATCAGCGAAAACGGTAAGAACGGTGGCACTGGATGTACCCTGTTTTAAAAAACCTCTGGCACTTTATGTGTTAAGTTAGGGGTTTAGTATAGGACGTTCTGAACTGTTGGGAACCTTCACCCTGAAGCCAATCTCCCGTGATAAATGTCATGTTAAAACTGCTGCTACTGAAACAATAAAACATTTCATTTTTTTTAATTCAGTCGTCGTTCTTCCATATTTATGTTACTACTTTATGCCCTTAGGCAAAGGGTCGTAACTGTCGGAAATGTAGGATGAGGAACCAGGAGAGGGCAGTGCCGATCAGTGGTGGAAAGTAACTAAGTGCATGTACTCAAGTACAATTTTGAGGTATTTGTACTTTACTTGAGTATTTCCAATTTCCAATACTTTTACTTCTACTCCACTACATCTCAGAGGCAAATATTGTACTTTTACTCCACTACAATTATTGGAAAACTTTAGTTACTGGTTACTTTTCAGATATAAACTATGATATAATGAAACATACATTAACCACTTCAGCCCTATTTTATACTTAAGCTATTTGAAAATAGCAGATCTACAAGCTCACAACGCGTCGCATCGCGAGGCGTTGTGAGCTTGTAGATCGGCTATTTTCAAATATTTAGTACTTTTACTTTTGTTACTTTAAGTACATTTTGATGCCAATACTTTTGTACTTTTACTCAAGTACATTTTTAATTCTGGACTTTTACTTGTAACAGAGTATTTTTATATTGCAGTATTGGTACTTTTACTTAAGTGAAGAATTTGGGTACTTTTTCCACCACTGGTGCCGATGCCGGTCTATAATGAACAGTCTGCAGGGTGTCAGTGGGGTTGCTACTATGGCAAGTTTGCCAATGTCAGATCAACAAGCATCGACATCCCTGATTGGCCAACCTAACCCATCGGCTTTGTGGATTGGCCAAGCTTCGTGTTCCGTTAATTCTATTTTATATAAGTTGTAGCAAGTACGATAGGACTCAACTGTTTCAGATTTATCGTTTTAGTTAGAGGTATTATTTATGTTTAGTCCACAGTGTTGCAGGAGTATAACATGTTGAGCGTCACAGTCCATCTGAACGGGGGACCACATAGAAACTTTAATGCTGCTATTGCAGTGGGTTACAAGTTGTACTCCTTTGGATACCTCCGTTTCGGGGAGACGTTGCCAGCATGGGATCAGACATTTGTCCACATCTTCAACACAGTGTCTTTGCTCTGGACGAAGTTGCCCCCGGTGACAAATGAAAGAGGAGAGCGCCCCCCTGAGGTTCCCTCCCAACGTGCCGGTCACACAGCTGTGCTAATTGAAGATATCGCCTACATCTGGGGGGGATCGAATCTACGCATACTTAACTTTGAGTACTACAACGTGCTTTATGCATTTGATGTCGACACACACAGATGGTTCAGGCCCTCGGTATCAGGGGTTGTTCCAGAGGGGAGGAATTTTCACTCAGCCTGTGTCTTGGGGAAGGTCATGTATGTCTACGGAGGACATAAGATGGTGAATGGTTCCAGATTCAAACAAACCAATGACTTATTCATGTTGGACACCACCACAATGGTCTGGTCTTTAATTAAAATCCGAGGAGCTCCACCTCCTGCTTCGTGGGGTCACTCTGCCACCATCATTGGGACAAAGATGTTTGTATGTGCGAGTCTATCCGCTGTAGCGGACATAGACAAGGTCCAGAAGGACGACTACAAGACCACCAGTGTGTTTGACACAGAGACCAACTGCTGGCTGAGGTCTTCACATCGTCTTCCATTAGATGTTAACTATCATTCAGCCTTTGCCTACAATGGAGAGCTGTACATAATTGAAGCACGCGTGGATGTGTGGAAATTCAACCCAGAGACCTCCTGGAAGAAGCTTGAGCCCAAGTGGAAACGCCTGCATTCCGATTCGGGGTGTCACTGTTGCATGGTGGGAGATCGTATCGTCGTCTATGGAGGATGTGAACGCAACCTGTTCATTCTAGACTTGAGTCCTAGCATGAAGACGTTATGTAAGCTGGCGGTCGCTCGGTACGATCTGGATCAGTCGCAGCTCCCACACGACATCAGGTGGGAACTGGCAGCCATGACAACTGAAAAAATAACATAACGGTGCTCAGCGGCACAGAGCAAGCTCCAGGCAATGGAGCAGAAGAATGGGAAACTTATTTTATTAGATTTTCATGTCGTTAGGCAGTCTAAAAATCCAGTCCTATATTGCGCTGATCAGAGCAATGGTCACTGGGTTATGGCCATTTGAAATGTTAGACACCACTGTAACACTGCTGTAGTGCCCCATATGTGTGTGTAATTTAGGTGTTTTGGTGTGACGATAGGCTCTATGCACAGCAGCCATATTGGAAAGACGTTGGGCCTCCTCCTTACTTCCTTCAGTTGTTACCAATGATACTAATGCAGGCTCTGTTCCATTCTGGTCAAACATCAAGAGTCAGGGTGTTGACTCACTTGAAACTTTTACTCAAGTAAAATGTGATTTCTACACTGCAGTATTGATACTTTTACTTAAGTAAAATATGCGAGCACTTTTTCCACCACTGCTTTCAATCCGGGAACCCATTTTGGGGTAGTTGTTGCTGTATACAGTATATAGCAACATTATCTTTTGTAATTTATTTTAAAAGAAAATAAGTTTTTCAGAAAACTTACGTCAGGATTTAGATCAGCCTCAGGTTTAAATGGGTTAATCTAACTGAAACTTGGGCGGCGTGGACCACCACCTGACTCTGAGAACTCTCCTGCTCACGTTGTCTTTTGGTTATTTCTTTTTGGTTAGGTGTTAACACATTGAGTGCCATAAACGAGAATCTTCGTTTTTGCAAAGTTTTTATTATTTTTATTTTTTTCCT
This sequence comes from Gymnoscopelus microlampas, assembly GCF_963454915.1. Classification (NCBI taxonomy): domain Eukaryota; kingdom Metazoa; phylum Chordata; class Actinopteri; order Myctophiformes; family Myctophidae; genus Gymnoscopelus; species Gymnoscopelus microlampas. Next base: position 44,978,293 of record NC_139955.1, read on the forward strand.
CAAGGGGCGCTCTAACGCATCTTTGGAATCATCCTAGGTCCCTGTAATAAAATGGAATGGACGGACGTGACAAGGGCCCAAAAAACGTCTCTTCCGTCCTCTCCAATGATAGGATCTGGAGAAAAAGGGCCATATCTTCATATCTTTTTACCCCGGTGAAAACAAGCCATTTTGATTCACTGGAAACACTCTGCTAAACACTCTGCTGCCGGGGCCAGGTTAGGTTCCCCAAAGGAACTTTGGAAACGGTTTTGTCATTTTATTCATAATTTCCGTTCAGTTTACTGTATAAGAAATTCTGCTACACATGGGGGTTCTGTGCACTTTATTTGTCAAATTATGATTATGCATTTGACAAAACAACCCATTTAGCAGCGATTTTTTAATATTTGGTTTTCAGTTCAGTTTATAAGAACTACAGGCTACAGCCTGTAGCAGCAGTTCTATGTGGACCTTATGTCATATATTATGTACATACCTGTAGCCTAAAGGTATGTACATAAGACATATGACATAAGGTAGGTCCACATAGCAGCAGTATGAACATTAGGTTACACATAAGGTAGGTCCACATAGCAGCAGTATGAACATTAGGTTACACATACTGTAAGGTATGTCTACATAGCAGCAGTATGAAAATGAGGTAAGGCATAAGGTAGGTCTACATAACAGCAGTATGTAGGAGAGGGCGGGGACAAACGGCGCACCCTTTTCTATTTCCCTCCCTGCAAAGAGATTAATTAATTTCATGTAACCATACTTTTTGTGAACAAGAGACACTTGTCCTCTCCCATTACCCGCAGTCCGTTCTAATTTTAGTGAAACGAGTCGAACGCAATCGGTGAGTAAAGTGACGTTGCGCTACTCTCCGCACACGGCCGCCAGTCGGGACGAACGGTGCATACATGGGGGGGGCGGACGGCGCGGTCGGATGAAACACTCTGCTGCCGGGGCCACGTTAAGTTCCCCAAAGGATGTTACACATGCACCGTTCGTCCCTCCCTGTCCGTAATGCGCCGTTCGTCCCTCCCTGCCCTCCCCGGATGTTTTGCTAGCTAGCACAAAAACTAATGAATATTTTTCAATGGAACCTTCACTGAGAGTTAGCCCACAGATTAGCCTAACAGACGAAATCCATTTACAATCGGCACCAAATAAACACAGCAGTACAAATAGAAAACACTCAAATAGGGTATTTTTTACTACAATGTGGAAATACACAAAAGTGGCTTCAACTCTGCCAATTTTGATCAGAACTGGGGGGGGGGGGGATTGAATTTAAGTGTAGCATGAAAAAAGGTCCGACTTGCGACCGTCCCTCCGCGCCGTTCGTCCCGGTTTTCCCCTACATAAGGTTAGACATAGGGTAGGTCTACATAGCAGCAGTATGAAAATGAGGTAAGGCATAATGTAGGTCCACATAGCAGTATGTACAGTACATGAGGTTATACATAAGGTAGGTCTACATAGTAGTATGTACATGAGGTTATACATAAGGTAGGTCTACATAGTAGTATGTACATGAGGTTAGACATAAGGTAGGTCTACATAGCAGTATGTACATGAGGTTAGACATAAGGTTTATCATTCTCAAAAAGTGGCATGGCCTAAAGGCTTAATACGTCCCCTACAACATTTCAACATTGAAGCCCCACAATACAGTTTCACCTACATGTATAAACATTCTTTAGCACATCAAAGGATGTTAAACATTAGGAAACATGTGAAATGGGATATTGTGCATAATGAGTACTTTTACTTTTAGTACTTAAGTATATTTTGACACCATTACTTTTGTACTTTTACTCAAGCACATTTTGAATTTTAGACTTGTAATTGCAGTATTGATACTTTTTAGTTTAACCACCACTGCTACTATGACATATTCATGGCACCAGGGATCTCCATGTATGGACATAAAAAGGGACACAGACAGACACACACGGTACAGAGATCTCCATATATTTGGCATAAGAGGAACTGAGGGACGCAGACAGACAGATGCAGAGATTTGTGAATTTATAGATACATTTCTGGTCAACTGCCCATCCCACTCTGTACATCTCTCCCTCGGGTCACACGCTAAGATTTAAGTTGATCAGTCCAACGGTTCTTGAGATATGAGGGCACAAACAGATTGATACACAGATTCTGTGCACCTATAGATGTAGAAAGGAGGAATTTAGTACATGGGGACCCCATTTGAAACAAGCCATTAGGCTTTCATGAGCTTGTTCGTTCACTTGCGGTCCGAAAAAAGCAACACATACTGTGGAAACACGATCGCACCAACAGCAACAAATAAAATACAGTATGTTGAGCATTATAATCATATAATTTCGCCATCCCCACGGCCGGAGGAAAAGGGAAAAAAGGCAACAATTACAACTATGTTGAGCATTAATTTATATGCCTATAGTGTCTTTAATGTCGCCATCTCCACGGCGGGAGGAAGAGTTGGTGAAAGTTCCCTCCCATGAAACCTAGCCATGGATCACACAACGCTCGTCCGTCATGAGCGTCATGGCTGAACTTCAATTTGTTTTTTGCACTTTCTCCATTACAACCCGTACATCTACATAAACGTTCAAACTTCAAATATAAAGTGCTTACCTCATGGCCACGGATGTTACAATTCCGTACGGGCCGTCAGAAGTACCCATATCTTCCGTATTGTTAAATCAAAATTTTATTTTAATCCAATCAGTGGCCATTTCTCCGAATTGTCTCCTTACTTTCAACTACGCGACGCTATGAGAAAATGGCCGCAGATCGGATTAAAATACTTTTATTGAACAACACGGAATATAGGGGTACTTTTGTGGAGCCGTACATAATTATAACGTCCTTGGCCATGGGGTAAGCACTTTATATTTGAAATCTGAAAGTTTATGTAGATGTACCATTTACCATTTACCATGTAAGGCCGGAAATGGAGAAAGTGCAAAAAACAGGTTGAAGTTTTGTCATGACTGTCATGATATGATGTTTCAGGGCTACCATGAAGTCACAAACGAGAGTTTCTTCCCTATAAATGCTGCTCAGATATGTATCCCATTTCACCTGATTTGGTGTCTCAGAACCGAGATCCTCTGGTGAAGTATGTGGTGGAGGGGGCTCTGGTCCAAACGTTAAGCTGCTGCGACTGGCTGTGGAAGTTGTGTCGGGTGCGTTTGAACTCCCCGCAACAACTGGCATAGTTTCAGAATCTTCTTCGTCAATCGCAATGAAAATATTATCTTTTCTTGACAAAAAATATATATTTTAGACGTGAGGTGGCGGGCTCAGAGTCTTCCCACTAAGTAGAGTGGGCTTGCAACTCCATAAAACCGTCTTTGTTTTGGTGAATAGAGAAAGCGTGTTTTAATTTTACTACAGACGAGAGGCTGCGCAGAATGCGCTGCCACAGGGATGAGGGGGAAAGGATCGAATGGGGCTTTGGCCAGAGCCAATTGCATTTACTTTCACTAGGCTATCAGCAGTGGTGGAAGAAGTACTCAATTTTTTCAATTAGTGAAAGTAGCAATACTGCAATGTAGAAATACTCCGTTACAATAGTCAGGAATTCAAAATTTACTTGAATAAAAGTACAACAGTATTGGTATAAAAATGTACTTGAGTACCAAAAGTGAAAAGTACTCATTATGCAGAATGTACCGCTTAACAAGTTTTCAAATGTATAAAAATCTTATGAAAATAGCAGATCTACAAGCGCACAATGCATCGCATCACAACGCATGGTGGGCTTGTAGATCGGTTATTTTCAAATGGCCGAAATAGGGCTGAAGTGGCTAATGTATGTTTTGTAACAATAATCTAAATCTATAAAGTAACTAGTAACTAGAGTTTTAAAATAATTGTAGTGGAGTGAAAGTATAATATTTTCCTCTGGGATGTAGTGGAGTAGAAGTAAAAGTACAGAAAATTGGAATTACTCCTGTAAAGCAAAAAAATACCCCCATTTTGTGCCAAGTAAATAAATAAAAATGTGCCCATTGTGCCAGTGATTTTTCATTTATCTTACCTTTTTAAGTAGTCACAGAGTTTTTATCTTTAGTATGATCTATCCTCTGATGGTTGGTAATCACGGGGGCTTTCACTGTGCTTTCATGGGGAAAAAAACTTTTTCACCGCAACTTGCCTTTCACTTTCACATTGAAAACAGCATTTCTGGCCAAAAATGCAGGGGGAAAAAAAGCAACTTGAGTTACAGCTGATTTTCTGCAGACGCTAACCAGGAAGCAGATGGAGCATAAAATGTTGTGATCATGTGATCTCTAGATCTCTCTGCCTCGGAGCCTGAAATGGTGGCTCATAGGATGCTTAAGGGCGCCATCTAGTGGTAAACACTGAAAACACATTTTGGACGCATTATCCGTCAATGGCACCCTGGGCAAATAAATGAAAAATTGGACGGATTATACGTCAAATGCACTGAGTTAAGTACAGTACTTGACTAAATGTACTTAGTTACTTTACACCACTGGCTATCAGAGGCTGACAAGATCGTCAGTCAGATAGAGAGCAAGTTGGGGATCCCATCTCCAGGAGGATACATCCTGTCGCCCGAAGGGACAGTTGTGCGTTTTATTGGTGGTTGTTGGTTGTCAGGGCGATATCACAACCAATCTGTGGACGGGCTTCTCTAATTGGTTGAAACATGTGTGCCACCTTTTGCCCATATATGGAAATCCTCAAACTCTGTGTGTCACCACAAACCCAAATACGTACATGTGTGACATCACATTTGATGTCACATGTGATGGGTGTACTGGTACATACATAAATAGGCTGTAACGCCTACACGAGGCTGAGTCTTTTTCAGAGCAAAATATCCATCCCATCCACTTAGTGCTGACATTCTGATTGACTTTGGAACAGTGAAAAATGGATCCTTCAATGATGAACGCAGTAATTGGCGGACTCTGCAATCAGGTCTGCAGGACTCCCGTCTTGAAGTGGAAAATGTACTATTTCGACATGGTAAATTCAGAGTTTTCCTTGTCGACAGAGCGCAGTATTTTTCGCAATGACGATGAGCCCAAGAAGAATAAACTATGTTACCAGCAGTTTCTTTCCAGCTTGGATGAAAGGTGTAGCATCACTGTTTATGACTTTTCCTTTGTAGTTCATAAACCACCAGAGAGGAAGTCTGGCAAAAAGCTCGCCGTCATCTTTTGGGTCCCAGAAGACATAGCATCGGAAGGCGAACAGGCTATCATGAGATCGTGTCATGATGACATTCAAAAGAATGCAGGAGAGGTGCCGGGAAAGGCAGGTGCTGCCGTCATCATTGCCGGAAAGAAGGAAGAACTGACAAGTTTGAAGTTCATGAAGAAAGGGCTTAACCTACAAGATGCGGACACCCTGGAATGCAAGGACTTGTTCCATTAGCAGCATGGCCTCCACAACGCAATGGAAGATCTAGGAAGATCTAGGAAGATCTCAGTCAGCATCTGAAAAATCAGGTCTGTCATTGCAATGTTGCTGTTCTTTTTATTTCTGAGCGAGAAGCGATAGAGGGAGAGGGCATTCAAGCAAACAAGGTTGAATGCCTTACATATATGGAGATCCAGTTGTCTAGAACCGCCGATCCGACCGCTATGCTCATATATGGATATGCCCATATAAGGGCATATACATACTCATGACATGAGAGATCTCCATATTTGGGCATGAAAGGGATCCAGGCAGGCAGACAGATAGATAACAGAGATCTCCATATATGGGCATGAAAGGGACCAGGCGGGTCATGCATTCCCAATGTTTCAAACACTTGGATAATTTTTAAACAGTTTAACCCCAAATGGACCCTTATAGGTCTGAAACTCTGAAAGGGGAAAAATAGTATACAAAAATATAAATTCTGGTTAGTGACCCCGTCTCCTCCATCTACCACTGCTTCTCAATGAGGGCTTTGTGACCAAGCAGAGGGCCTAAAGACTTTTTTTTTCCCGTTGTGAGCTTGTTAGATCTATGTTTGGCGAATGAGCATGCTGGGTGAAGAGGGGCTGAGAAGGGGGCCAATGGGAGAGCCGACCCATTCAGCCAAAATGAAAAAGTAAACACAATGAAAGTTTTTTTTTCCCCAAGCAAAGCAAAGAACCGCCCATCCGACCAATATGCCTATACAGTATACAGTATATAGGCATGTACGGAGATCCGACCGCTACGCTCATATATGGACATGCCCATATAAGGGCATATACATACTGATGACATGAGAGATCTCCATATTTGGGCATGAAAGGGATCCAGGCAGGCAGACAGATAGATAACAGAGATCTCCATATATGGGCATGAAAGGGACACAGGGGAACCAGGAGACCTGGTACTGCCAGACCCCTAGTGGTTGAAATCTGAATGGCCGGACTTCGCATGACGTGTGTGCAGAGGAAAAGAGGGACAGACCTGGAGGAAAAGAGGGACCGACCTGGAGGAAAAGAGGGACAGACCTGGAGGAAAAGAGGGACAGACCTGGAGGAAAAGAGGGACCGACCTGGAGGAAAAGAGGGACCGACCTGGAGGAAAAGAGGGACAGACCTGGAGGAAAAGAGGGACCGACCTGGAGGAAAAGAGGGACAGACCTGGAGGAAAAGAGGGACCGACCTGGAGGAAAAGAGGGACAGACCTGGAGGAAAAGAGGGACAGACCTGGAGGAAAAGAGGGACCGACCTGGAGGAAAAGAGGGACCGACCTGGAGGAAAAGAGGGACAGACCTGGAGGAAAAGAGGGACCGACCTGGAGGAAAAGAGGGACAGACCTGGAGGAAAAGAGGGACCGACCTGGAGGAAAAGAGGGACAGACCTGGAGGAAAAGAGGGACAGACCTGGAGGAAAAGAGGGACAGACCTGGAGGAAAAGAGGGACAGACCTGGAGGAAAAGAGGGACCGACCTGGAGGAAAAGAGGGACAGACCTGGAGGAAAAGAGGGACCGACCTGGAGGAAAAGAGGGACAGACCTGGAGGAAAAGAGGGACAGACCTGGAGGAAAAGAGGGACAGACCTGGAGGAAAAGAGGGACAGACCTGGAGGAAAAGAGGGACAGACCTGGAGGAAAAGAGGGACAGACCTGGAGGAAAAGAGGGACAGACCTGGAGGAAAAGAGGGACAGACCGACCGACAAAGCCTCCTGTAGGCCGACCCCTTTGGTCTGGCAAAAAATATAAGTTCTGGTTAGCGTGACCCCGTCTCCTCCATCTACCACTGCTTCTCAATGAGGGCTTTGTGACCAAGCAGAGGGCCCAAGATTTTTTTTTTTCCCGTTGTGAGCTTGTTAGATCTATGTTTGGCGAATGAGCATGCTGGGTGGGGTTCAAGTGGTTTAAAAGTGCTCAAAAAGTGCTCAAAGTGGCCGTGAACGAAAAGGAGCACCAGCACAGAGACAATGTCACTGAGAAGGGGGCCAATGGGAGAGCCGACCAAGAATCATTCAGCCAAAATGAAAAAGTAATCACAATTAAAGTTTTTTTTTTCCCCAGAGTCACTAATCAAAGAACCGCCCATCCGACCAATATGCCCATACAGTATACTGTATATAGGCATGTATGGAGGTCCGACCGCTACGCTCATATATGGACATGCCCATATAAGGGCATATACATACTGATGACATGAGAGATCTCCATATTTGGGCATACAAGGGATCCAGGCTGACAGACAGACAGATAACAGAGATCTCCATATATAGGCATAAAAGGGATCCAGGCTGACAACAGACAGATAACAGAGATCTCCATATTTAGGCATAAAAGGGATCCAGGCAGACGGACAGACAATTAACTATGCACGATAGAAAAATATCCCCAAGCAGAATTCGATTCTATGTCAATAATCACATTAGCACAGCACAGTTAGCCATAAGATTTTATCGTTCTCAAAAAAGGGGCATGGCCTAAAGGCTTAATAGCGTCCCCTACAACATTTCAACATTGAACTTTTATGTATTGTTATGACCCTGGCCTAGGGGAACCAGGGAACATAGCAAAAACAAGGGAGACGCAGTGTAAAAAGTATACTTAATATTTATTAAAGATCAAAACCAAAATCAAACATACTAGAAATAAACATATGAGGTGTGGAAATCAGTAGTCAGTAATGTAATGCGTGTATGGATGAGTGGATGGTGTAGTGTGGGTGCGAGTGTTGTATGTATTAACAAGTGTTGGAAGGAGTGCAGGTAGGGAAGTGCAGAAGACGATCTGTCAAAGGACTGGGGAGCAGGCTTTTAATAGGGGCGTGAGCACCCGGGCCCAGGGGCACGCCAATCAGCCTGATGACCTGCATCACTCTGCTCCCCAAGTCCTAGGAACCAATAGGAACAGACAATTAGAAGGGCAAAGCAAACACAACTCATAACCATATAATCTAAGTGAAACATATGAAGGTGAAATATATGTAGCTAGTAGCAATACAGGGAACCGTCACAGTATAAACATTCTTTATCACATCAAAGGATGTTAAACATTAGGAAACATGTGAAATGGGATATTGTGCATAATATCCTTTTTATGCACAATATCCCATTATTTATGCTTTTACTTTTAGTACTTAAGTATATTTTGACACCATTACGTTTGTACTTTTACTCAAGCACATTTTGAATTCTGGACTTGCAGTATTGATACTTTTTAGTTTTACCACCACTGCTACTATGACATATTCATGGCACCAGGGATCTCCATGTATGGACATAAAAAGGGACACAGACAGACACACACGGTACAGAGATCTCCATATATTTGGCATAAGAGGAACTGAGGGACGCAGACAGACAGATGCAGAGATTTGTGAATTTATAGATACATTTCTGGTCAACTGCCCATCCCACTCTGTACATCTCTCCCTCGGGTCACACGCTAAGATTTAAGTTGATCAGTCCAACGGTTCTTGAGATATGAGGGCACAAACAGATTGATACACAGATGCTGTGCACCTATAGATGTAGAAAGGAGGAATTTAGTACATGGGGACCCCATTTGAAACAAGCCATTAGGCTTCATGAGCTTGTTCGTTCAATTGCGGTCCGAAAAAATAAGAACCGCATTTTTTCTCAGAAAAAAGCAACACATACTTAATCCAGTTCTACATGTAATTTCGTTCTAATTTTCGGGGGATTATGAAAACTATACATTTTTGGAAACTTCAGAGTATAACAAATCAGAAAATCCATGATTCCATTTGCGCAGAAGCCAATATGGTGGCCATCTTGGATTTTGCAAAATGGCGACCTTTGAATATTCGTTTTTCAATATCTCGACTTCTAGATTACATAGGATCTGGATTCTAGTGGCTAAATCTACATTTTGTAAGGTCAGGAAATCCAATGGTGCTAATTAAAAATATTTACAAATGATCAATGGCACAGATGTGGGTCATAATCCTTGATTTTGGGGTAGTAGAGGCCTTAGGAGGGGTCCACGCGCGACTGCTTATTTTTTTTTTTTAGTTTTGATTTTTAGCATCCATAGGACCTCTAATATTGGGATTTTGATGATCCCAAGAAAAAAAGTGGTCCCAAGTGTGTTTTTTTCAATGTTTTATTAACCCTATGAGACCTGCGGGATGGCTGGCTGGAACGCCGACGAGACTGTCTTTCGGAGACTGTGGAACGCTCAAATTTAGACGTAGCTCAAAGATAGAGATACCATTTGATTCCAGACAACCTCAGGTTTCCAATGGGACCAACCTTGTCATGCTACCGTGTCGGGAAGGGGGCTAAATACCTAATGATTCAAAGTTAAGACAACATTTTGGCCAGGGAAAAACGACCATCACCATTTTCCAAATGGTCCCTTGAGCTGTCACCTCAATATATGTGAATGGAAATGGGTTACATGGATACCTACAAGCCTCCCCTGTACAGACATGCCACATTTATGCCTATCTCATGCAGTTTTGGGCAAGAACCATGCAGTGTTTTGCATGCAGTACAAATATGTAATTTCTGCCTATTGTAAAAAGGAGACCACTTCTAGGAGAGGAGACTGCATCTATAGCTGTATGAGACCACTGTACTGTATCTAGAAACCACTGTACTGTATCTAGACCACCATACTGTATCTATTGCTATATGAGACCACTTTACTGTATCTAGAGACCACTGTATTGTATATATACCACTGTACTGCATCTATTGCTACATGAGACTACTGTACTGCATCTACAGTATAGCTGTATGAGACCACTGTATTGCACCTAGACCACTGCGCTGCATCTATATCCCACTGTACTGAATCTATAAACCACTGTACTGCATATATAGACCATTGTACTGCCTCTAAAGACCACTGTACTGCATCTATAGACTAGCTACTGTATCTATAGACTGCTGTACTGTATCGATAGACCACTGTAGTGCATCTGTAGACCATGTAGTGCATCTGTAGACCACTGTCGTGATCTGTAGACCCTTATAGTGTGTCTGTTGACCACTCTAGTGCATCTGTAGATCACTCTAGTGCATCTGTAGACCCCTATAGTGTGTCTGTAGACCACTCTAGTGCATCTGTAGATCACTGTAGTGCATATGTAGACCACTCTAGTGCATCTGTAGACCACTCTAGTGCATCTGTAGACCACTCTAGTGCATCTGTAGACCACTCTAGTGCATCTGTAGACCACTCTAGTGCATCTGTAGACCACTCTAGTGCATCTGTAGATCACTCTAGTGCATCTGTAGACCACTCTAGTGCATCTGTAGACCACTCTAGTGCATCTGTAGATCACTCTAGTGCATCTGTAGACCACTCTAGTGCATCTGTAGACCACTCTAGTGCATCTGTAGACCCCTCTACTGCATCTGTAGAGGGGTCTACAGATGCACTTGGGCAAGAACACTGGTTCTTGCCCAAAACTGCATGAGATAGGCATACATTTGGCATGTCTGTACAGGCTTGTAGGTATCCATGTAACCCATTTCCATTCACATATATTGAGGTGACAGCTCAAGGGACCATTTGGAAAATGGTGATGGTCGTTTTTCCCTGGCCAAAATGTTGTCTTAACTTTGAATCATTAGGTATTTAGCCCCCTTCCCGACACGGTAGCATGACAAGGTTGGTCCCATTGGAAACCTGAGGTTGTCTGGAATCAAATGGTATCTCTATCTTTGGGCTGCGTCTAAATTTGAGTGTTCCACAGTCTCCGAAAGACAGTCTCGCCGGCGTTCCAGCCAGCCATCCCGCAGGTCTCATAGGGTTAATAAAACATTGAAAAAAACACACTTGGGACCACTTTTTTTCTTAGGGTCATCAAAATCCCAATATTAGAGGTCCTATGGATGCCAAAAATCAAAACTAGAAAAAAAAAAAAGCAGTCGCGCGTGGACCCCTCCTAGGGCCTCTATTACCCCAAAATCAAGGATTATGACCCACATCTGTGCCATTGATCATTTGTAAATATTTTTAATTAGCACCATTGGATTTCCTGACCTTACAAATGTAGATTTAGCCACTAGAATCCAGATCCTATGTAATCTAGAAGTCGAGATATTGAAAAACGAATATTCAAAGGTCGCCATTTTGCAAAGTCCAAGATGGCCACCATATTGGCTTCTGCGCAAATGGAATCATGTATTTTCTGATTTGTTATACTCTGAAGTTTCCAAAAATGTATAGTTTTCATAATCACCCGAAAATTTTAACGAACCTTCTTTTTTGGACATATAGAACTGGTCTAACTGTGGAAACACGATCGCACCAACAGCAACAAATAAAATACATTATGTTGAGCATTATAATCATATAATTTCGCCATCTCCACGGCCGGAGGAAAAGGGAAGAAAGGAAACAATTACAACTATGTTGAGCATTAATTTATATGCCTATAGTGTCTTTAATGTCATGAGACACCAAATCAGGTGAAATGGGATACATATCTGAGCAGCATGTACCTCATGGCCACGGTTGTTACAATTCGGTTTAAAATGTTTTGAGGCGCCTCACAGTGCGGCAATAAGTGTTGCACTATGAGCTTGTAGATCTGGTATTTTTGAATATCCAAAGTATAAAATATTGGTTAAATACACAGATGTGTTCCCGGTCTTAATGTAGTAATAAGAGAACCAGCTGTGGGACTCTTAAGCATTACTTACAATGGCACAGATGCTAGTCGTCTCGGGCACCACTATCTCTGCTCTTAATCACACTGTTTTCTCTGCGTACTTTTAATGGGAAAAATGCCACCATAAAAATACAATATAGTCCTACAATCTGGGGAAAATTCAATGTAGATAAAGAAAAGGAGTGTTTTGTTTGTGTGTGTGTGTGTGTGTGTGTGTGTGTGTGTGTGTGTGTGTGTGTGTGTGTGTGTGTGTGTGTGTGTGTCTGTCTGTCTGTCTGTCTGTCTGTCTGTCTGTCTGTCTGTCTGTCTGTCTGTCTGTCTGTCTGTCTGTCTGTCTGTCTGTCTGTCTGTCTGTCTGTCTGTCTGTCTGTCTGTCTGTCTGTCTGTCTGTCTGTCTGTCTGTCTGTCTGTGTGTGTGTGTGTGTGTGTGTGTGTGTGTGTGTGTGTGTGTTTGTGCATGCGTGCGCGCGCATGCATGCATGCATATGTGCGCACTGAAGAGGCACAATTGTATATTGAATTGTCCTTCTGAGACTTCTGTATGTTACATCATTCAAGGCGTGCAATGCAACATAGAAGCTACATAAAATACAATACATACTGTTGATACAGTACAATAATGCGTGTGCGCATGCGTGTGTGTGTGTGTGTGTGTGTGTGTGTGTGTGTGTGTGTGTGTGTGTGTGTGTGTGTGTGTGTGTGTGTGTGTGTGTGTGCGTGCAAAACAACATAACATTACTGTCAACTGTTTACTATTCATGATTAAAATTCCAAAATAACAAAAAATAGCAGCTCAAAACACATTGTAAATGGTGCATTTGTAGCACTTTTATCCAAAGCACTTTACATAGATTGTGCATTACATTCACACCACAGGAAACCATGCAAGGCACCAACCTGCTCACCGGGAGCAATTAGGGGTTAAGCGTGTCGCTGCACTCTGGGTGAACCCGGGATCAAACTGGGAACCTCGCGTTGTCCATCCGGCCACTCTACCCCTGAGCCACTGAACCACTCTACCCCTGAGCCACTGAACCACTCTACCCCTGAGCCACTGAACCACTCTACCCTGAGCCACTGAACCACTCTACCCCTGAGCCACTGAACCACTCTACCCCTGAGCCACTGCCGCCCAGTGGCGTGCACAGACATTTTGAGGGGCAAGTGCTCAAGTAAAAAAAAGGCCATCTTGCTGCCTTAGTAGTGTGAGATTTATAGAGGAAAATTGCAACGCACATTTTGGGGAATTGTTAATATATTAGAAGCTTTTAATCCAGAATTGATCGATGTCACCATGGGCTACATACTGTAAACCAGGGGTCTTCAACGTTTTCAGGCCAAGGACCCCCTAGCTGAGAGAGAGATGAAGCAGGGACCCCCTCTATATTGTATAAAATTGTGTTTAAGATTATACTTTTTTTTGTTTACTTGGTCTGCTCTTTTTTTCCCTCTACACCTATACCTCTTTGCCAAAAATAGCAGATCTACAAGCTCACAACGCCTCGCAGCGCGAGGCGTTGTGAGCTTGTAGATCTGCTATTTTTGGCTAAAGTTCTCCTCAGAAAAGGGATGCTAGGTTTCGAGTGGTTATGGTAAAAAGAAAAATCATATCACATAAAGATTTGGCGGACCCCCTGTAGTAACTCTGAGGACCCCCTAGGGGTCCCGGACCCCCTGTTGAAGACCCCTGCTGAAAAAAAAAAACTTTTTTCTTTCTTTCTTTCAAAAGGGCACTTCTGGTCAAGAGGGCAAAGGGCAGGTGCTCTAGCACCACCTAGAGTCTATCTGTGCACGTCCCTGAAGTTTAGATATGGAGAAACGAGGTTTCCTCCCGACAGCAACAATACTTTCAAAACATACAATGCAACATATAGATTACATACAAACAATATAGATGCAATGCATACAATGTATGGATGCAATACACAGATACAGTGTGTACACATTTCTACATAATTACATGCATAATACAGCACAATCAGTGCCAGTTCAATACACTACGATGTGCACGCCAGTGTTCATTTTGACAGCTAATTTTGATTTAGTTTTAGTCATAGTCTTTTGAATAAAATTACTAAAACTAATGTTTCGTTTTAGTCATCTGAAATGTTTTAGTTTAGTTTTAGTCGACTAAATATCATAACATGTACAGTTGATGTAGTCGACTAAAATGTATGTTGGCGGTGCCTTGATGGCGTCGTAATGGCTGATCTTACACTTGGTCGCATGCTGAAAATAGCCGATCTACACGCTCACAACGTGACACGTTGTGAGCGTGTAGATCTGCTATTTTCAGAGCGCAACCCCCGAGCGCAACCAAACATAAAATGACGTGATGTCTTTTAGTTCTACTGGATCTCTTCTCCACTAGATCCCTCACTGACATTTTAGTCTATTTTTTTTTTGTTGACGAAATAGAGGATATGCGTGTGACATCATCATCAAACCCGGAAGTTATGCAGGAATGCCTACTGAGTGTCAAAAAAATACTTTCTGGCCTTGACAGCACATGCATCCAAACAGAAAAGTCATATTTGATTGCATTAAACAACATTAAACAATGTTAAACTCATTTTGCATGTTTCTTTGCCACTCGATGTGCCATTTACTTTAAGCATGCACATATCCTCTATTGTCAATATATTTAGTTTAGTTTTCGTAGGGTAGTCGACGAACATTTTTCGTCATAGTTTTAGTTCGAATTCAGCACGCACGCACGCACGCACGCACGCGCGCGCACACACACACACACACACACACACACACACACACACAGGGAAACGCATGCCGTGGGTGACACTAGCAGACATAAGTGAGCAAGTGGCAAGCGATGGCTGCCAGCTGGCAGCTGGGGCTCTCTGCAAGTATATACCTGTGAGGGGGGGGGGGGGGCCAGTCTTCTTCTGAGCTATATATGATGGATGGAGTGAGGTGGGAGGCTACAGCACTGCAACATCCACCACCTAGAGAGACAGAGATGGAGGGAGGGAGGGAGAGAGAGAGAGAGGTAGAGAGACACACACACAGCGAGAAGTCAAGGCTGCACTGCAGTTCAGCATATCGTCTTATGTCGGGATGGAAACCTCATATGTCCAAGACTGTCACTTTTCAGGATTCAAATTCAAAAGCATCAAAAGCAGCAGATCTACAAGCTCGAAACGCGGCGCGTTTCGAGCTTGTAGATCTGCTGCTTTTGATGCTTTTGCGTGACGCTGTAGTGTGATGGAGTAGGGTCGTTAATTTACGGGGTTAAAAAAAAAACGGATATGGAGATAAGAGGATTCTGCCCCGACGACGGAAGATATATACCACAATACCACACACCATATAGTGCTGTAGCACCTGGCTGTGATCGCCCCGAGATATATATATGAGAGAGAGAGAGAGAGAGAGAGAGAGAGAGAGAGAGAGAGAGAGAGAGAGAGAGAGAGAGAGAGAGAGAGAGAGAGAGAGAGAGAGAGAGAGAGAGAGAGAGAGAGAGAGAGAGAGAGAGAGAGAGAGAGAGAGAGAGAGAGAGAGAGACTGTCATACGTTTCTCTACCTCATACTGTAGGTGTCAGCCTTTAACAGACGTGTTGCCACAGAGTGTGAGGCTAATTAGGCCGCTGGCGTTACGCAACAGCATGTGGTCTCTATGTGGGCGCAGAAACCTCTTATCTCCGTTATGTTTGACTGTTTGTGTTTTTTCTTTGGAAAATGATAAGTACTTGATCATCATAACTACAGCGTCACACACACACACAAACAGCAGGCATCACAAGCAGCCGATCAGCGAGCTTGTAGATCTGCTACTTCTTGATGATTTTGAATTTGAACCCTAAAAGAAAATGCCATGTGTTTTCACCCGACAGAGACGATAGAATAGATCTCACATAGATCTCTCTCTCTCTCTCTCCTCTCTCTCTCTCTCTCTCTCTCTCTCTCTCTCTCTCTCTCTCTCTCTCTCTCTCTCTCTCTCTCACACACACACACATTGCAGTTTGTTGCAGGATCAAGCTGATTAATGACGGACTAATTGCTGGTTGAAAGCACGTCTGCGTGTTTGTGAGACCCATTTTCCAATCTATGCAAATCGAACAAAGGCCTTTTACTTTGTAACAGAGTACTTTTACATTGTGGTATTGATACTTTCACTTAAGTAAAAAAATGTCAGCGCTTTTTTCAACCACTGCACATTTGTGTAGAAAGCATTTATTTTCCCGATCGGTCAGAAATTGGACTAACTTTCCCTAACTGAGTGACCTGACGAAGATCCACAGCAGATTGAAACGTTGTCAGATAATAAAGAAGTACCTTTTACCTGCTTTG